>NC_068304.1:33868959-34221459 GCF_025860055.1 Xyrauchen texanus | reverse complement strand
ATTTTCGTGTGTGTGTCAAAGCAGCTGTTGGAGTGAATCTAAAAGGTTAATTACAGGGTTTCTGTTGAAGTTTTATAGTAAACTGACGTCACAGCGTCATCTAGTGTCCTTGAGATACAAATGCTACACTCAACTCACCAGTATTTTATATGGAACAACCAAAACATTTGATATAAAAATCTAAGTCTAAAAGTCTTTATTTTTTTATCATTTGTTTTGATAAGAACATTGTAACTATTTCTCAATTACTTAAATCTGTAGGAATTATTTACAACTATTCTGAGTCAGTTTTCCAGTAACTCCCAAGGAATTTTCCATTGTTATGGATGCTATTCCTAGAGGTGCTGTTGTGCTTTTACAAGAAGCTGCTAAATCACCAAAACCCTAACCTGTTCCTTTACATCAGTTTGAAATTTTGCTTTTTGTCACGTCCAGCAATGTTTTAAAGTAACTTTTGAATTAGGTCTCCTTTTCAAAAAGAACTTGTAACAATGCCATATGTGGTGTCATATTGGGAGAACTTTGTTCAAAATATTGAATGGGAAACAGTGTGGACATTGCCACTTAAAGACATGATAACAAATAAAGTAAGGGAAGTGTCATTTAAATTATTGCATAACTTTTATCCAGTATATTTAAATATAGATATAGAGAGATATTCAGATATAGAGACAACTTGTTCTTTTTGTGATGCCCCAACTGAATCTGCACTTCACGTGTTATGGGATTGCCCTTATACACAAATTATTTGGACAGATTTCTGTAATTTTATTTAAAAAAATATATTTTGGATTCCTCAATATTGTTCATATATTTACTGTTTGTTTTTACAGTATAACTAAAACAAAAATAATGAATATCTTATTATTAACCTTTTATTACTGTTTCCCAAATGTCATATTCATAGAAGCAAATTCAGTAATCAAAAGCACTTATTTATTATTTTTGAAAAAGAAATTAAACAGTACATCTAATCCATCTCTTTTTCAAAAAATAAATAAATACAAAATACCAAAGCTCTAAAAGCTGTCAACCTGTGATTTATTTTTAAATAATTTTTGTAAGTGTTGTCTTTACACATTTATACCTGGCACATTTCTCTTCTTTTTCTTTTTTCTTCTCTACTGTACATTAATTAATGTACATCTATGTATCTATACTTTTGATGTTTGAGCTTGATACAACACTTTGGCAATAAAAAAGGTACAAATCCTGCAGGCTTATTCACTGTTTACTGTTTATTTATTAATGATATGAATGCATCACAATATTACATTCATTTTCATTTCAATGGTACACTGTAAACAAACAAAAAAAACGATGTAAAATAACAGTAAATGCATGGCAGCACAGGGTGACAAATATTTACCATAAACTGAAATGACAGTTTTATACCGTGAAGTGAATTAACATGTTTAAATAGTCATATCAAATACCGCGTAGACACTGTAAATTGAAGTGTCATGTTTAAAATGTAATTTGAAAGAACATGTTTCAACTATAACATTTTATTATTTGTTTTGACTGTTCATTTGTAGACCATTTAACTTTATTTATCTTGCACAAAAACACCTATAATTGTTCCTAATTTTAACATTTACTCTCCCAATCGAGTCTAATGCAAAGCATGCTTGGAATTTTTTAACATTATAAAATTTTAAAAACATAAAATATGAGCCTTCTGGAACTAAAAATACATGTTTTTCACTTTTTATGATTTATTTATTTTCATCTGTATTGTTAAACAATGTAACTACAGTGTAAGTTTATCAAGAGTGACATTTCCAGGAGCAATAATTCAATTAATACACATGTATAAACAGTCCACAGTGTTACTCACACAAAACACCATCCGGTAACACTTGTGACACTAAATTAATGCAATAACCATTAACTAAACTGCATGAAACATAGCATAGCATGTACACCCCATTGTACATAACTGATAAAAACAATTAGAAGAAACATCCATTCAAATAAAATATAATGAAATGTGATGGCTCACACAAGGACTTCTGGGAATGCCCAAATATTGTTTTTCACCGTGATTTTAACAATAGTTTACCGTAAAAGTACATATAATCTCTTGTTGGACTTAATATCAATGTTTACCATTAATTATATGGTACTTTTACATATACATTTTTTACAATACTTAACTGTAAAATTACATGTATTGTCTTATTAAATATAAACAAATTTTAACATTTTAAGGATCTGATTTGTGTTGAGTCACTGTGAATCATAATGACACAGTTTAAGATCGTGAACTTGTTATAGTTTCACCTGTGCCACCTCACGTAGGGTACCTTCAATGAGCTCTGCAACATGTTTAAACCTCTCTACAACTCTTAAATTAAACTGTATCTTCTATGTAAAAATACATGTATTTTTTCAGTGTATAGTTCACCCAAAAACATTTTTTAATTGTTTTTAATCATTTAGTCCCTTTTATGTTGTATCAAACCCATATGACTTTCTCTCTTCTACGGAACACAAAATAAGATGTTTGTCAGAATATTAGCCTCAGTCACTATTCAACTTTATTGCATCTGATTTAAAGAAAGTGAATGGTGACAGAGGCTGTCACTTATAATCTCTCTATTTGTAGCATATAGACAATAATATAAATTTTTAGGCTCATGTAGTAGTTTTTATTGGTGGTTAAGTCTATAAAATCTTGGCTTGTCTCCATTGGAGTGACATGGCATGTATTCATTTCATGCATTACACAACCATACTATCCCAACAATCTTGATCATCATTACCTGGCACATTTTAAGGATCTGATTTGTGTTGAGTCACTGTAAATCATAATGACACATTTTAAGATCGTGAACTCATTATAGTTTCACCTGTGCCACCTCTCAGTAGGGTACCTTCAATGAGCTCTGCAACATGTTTAAAAGCCTCTACAACATGTACGAACAGTAGAAAAATGACCCCCTGATCTGAGTGAAAGAGAGAGCAATACAGCTGCTATCATCCTTAAATGTTACAGTTTATCTCATCATGTGACTTTTGCAAGTTCTCCTGTACTCTGGACTTTATATAAACACTGTAAATGCAGCTGCTCTTCACTGCAGAACTTGAATATTGCCACTCAGACATTAGAACGCAGCATGGCGACTCGCTGGGGCATCTGTGGAGCAGGAAACATCAGTCATGATTTCTGTGTGGCTTTGAAGACACTTCCACATAAAGATCATCAGGTACTGACAATACATGATCGTCTAGCAAACAACTAAGCAAAACAAAACAGAGCTCACTTGGTATTAACATACAGTTGGGTCTGACTGTCTAAGAACACACTGAAAAGCTGATTTATTTTTAGGTTATAGGATTTTGAAAAAATGTCAAACATGTGTGTGATGTAAAATTATGTGTGTGTTGTAGATGGTTGCAGTTGCAGCAAGAAACCTAGAAAGTTCAGAGAAATTTGCAAAGACTCATGGAATACCAACTGCATACGGCAGCTACCACGAGCTGGCGAAGGATCCAAATATCGGTGAGTACCCAGACTGACCTGAACAAATTACAATAGAATAAACACAGCTGCAAAATGGGATAGCTCAAAAAACTTTCAATTCAGCCATCAATTACTCACCCTCATGTCATTTCAAACACGTATTGCTTTCTTTTGTGGAAAATAAATGGAGAATATCTGACAAACATTCACATTGCGCTTTCCAAAATAACAAAATGTTATCAAGCTTTTATAAAATGACTTAAAGTAACAGAAATAATAGTCTTTTAGGACATTTTTGAAGTTTCAAAATATTATATTGTGCTAAATTGCAAGTCTTTTACAGTTCACTGGAAGAAAAAAAGTCATACAGGTTTTGAAATGACACAAGAGCAAATAAATTATGTTTTTTTTTGGGGAGGAACTATCCTTTTAAGTGTAGGTGTGTGTGAGTGAGTGTGTGTGTGTGTGTGTGTGTGTGTGTGTGTGTGTGTGTGTGTGTGTGTGTGTGTGTGTGTGTGTGTGTGTGTGTGTGTGTAGGTAGGTTACAAACTGGTAATCACAAGGGTATTAGGCTATAAATGTGGTTTATGAGGACATTTCTAGTGTCCCCATAATTAAAATCGCTTAAAAAAAAAACATACTAAACGATGTTTTATTGAAAATGTAAAAATGCAGAAAGTTTTTTTGAGGGTTAGGTTTAGGGGTAGGGTTAGGGTATAGAATCTATAGTTTGTACTATATAAAAGTAATTATGTCTATGGAGAGTCCTCATAAGGACAGCTGGACCAGCATGTGTCTGTGTTTGTGTGTGTGTGTGTGTGTGTGTGTGTGTGTGTGTGTGTGTGTGTGTGTGTGTGTGTGTGTGTGTGTGTGTGTGTGTGTGTGTGTGTGTGTTTCCCCACAGATGTTGTGTACATTGGTGTTCTCCACACACATCATCTGCAGGTTGGTCAGCTGTTCCTAAACTCAGGAAAGAACGTGTTGTGTGAGAAACCATTTGCCATCAATCTCAGAGAAGTCAAACAGCTTGTCGCTGCGTCCCGGAAGAATAATGTCTTTCTCATGGAGGTAAATGAGTCTTTTTATATTTTTTTTCCTCTGAACTATTAAGTTATTCAAAATTACATTATTTCACCTAAACTGGTGAAATTTACACACACACACACACACACACACACACACACACACACACACAGACAGACAGACAGACAGAGACACACAGACATGCATACACCCATCCTTGTTTATCCAATAACTTGTTAGAAACAGCACAAGCCGTGATACTATTTCTGAAGTGAACTTTTTGAATTACTAATGAAGGCTTGAACACATCATTTGTTTTGAACCAGCAACAGCAGATTCTGATTCGTCGCGTAAGAAAGTAGTTCCATGCACAAATGTGTTTTCATGTTTTTTTAATCACAGCAGTGCTGATGTAGGGCCATCTCGCACTCTTGCTCGTTGTGATATTACTTAGTTATTGTATCTTGAAAAAATAGCAGTGAAACAATTTTGTTTTAGAAGATTATTGATATTTGAAAAACTTTTGTCCATGAATTAAGGTCGGTGTGGTGTAACCGTTGTCATGTGACAAAAAAACTAAACAAACAAAAACATAAAGGATCCACATGACTGAGTGTCAAGGTATGTTTAAAAAATAATATACATTTTTATGCATTTACATTTTTATGGTTTTTTTTAGGTAAAAAATGATTATTAAAAGAATACATTTAAAAATTATTATTATTATTGTTACATACAAACCAACATGGACACAAAGGCTAAATTCAGAATCGTTTACTACACTACTGTTTTTTCTGCCTTATATATCTATGCCAAAAATACCAAGAGTAGTATGATATTTTGCCGTTCCAAATGTTGTCAATGACTTAAATAAAGCTGACAGACCTCTTATGATCTTATGCAGAAGAGACAAATAATTACAGAGGCCCCAAAAACATTTTGGACTTCAGTCACACTTAAAAAGTCTAAATATCAGTGCTTTAGATAACAAAATATTAAAGTAAGTGACATGTTTGAAAGAAAGATTTGAACACTTTTCAAGCAAAACATTTTCAAGCAAAAAGTTAGTTTGGTCTGAAATATTCATACAGTTGATATGTTGAAAATGGTAACAAAAAGCATTGTGACACTTTGTGTTTGTCAAACGTTAGTGGAACAAAGTGAATGTGAGAAAACACATCTCTGGTTCCTCTTCTAGGACACCTGTGTGATCTTGAGGGAACTGATTTTTGAAGAATGATTCAATGATCCCTTTTGTGTGTTTTCTGCACAGAAATGTCCAAGAGTGAGAAATGTGAGTCTCTCTCTCTGGTAATTCTCTTTTGCTGTCTCTCCAGGCGGTGTGGTCGAGGTGTTTTCCCGTGTATGCTGAGGTTGGCAGACTGCTCTCTGAAAGCGCCATCGGGGAAGTGAAGATGGTTAAAGCATATTTCGGTTTACCTCTGCTGGACAGAATACGCACAACGCAGAGAGAGGGGGGAGGCAGTCTGCTGGACATCGGTATTTACTGCTTGCAGTTTGCGCTGATGGTTTTCAAGGGGGAGAGACCAGAGTCCATCCACGCAACAGGGGTCCGACTGCCCTCAGGTAAAGAGAGATTTTCTTTTATTGCTGGTTGAAGCACTTTAAAGTGTAAATCTATTACTGTCTTATGCCTGTAAAAGTGCAATGACTGAAAAGTCTTATTTTGCTTTTATGAACTAATGCCTTACTGATCTGTTTGGCTTCAAACAGGAGTGGATGAGTCAATGGTGGTGGTTTTGAAGTTCTCTGGGAACAGGATGGCCATATGTGCATGCACCCTTGGTTGTGCACTTCCAAATGATGCCACCATCTGTGGCACCAAGGGCAGCATCACCGTGAGTGAATAAAGGAGAAAAATCATACGTATCACATTACTTCTGAAGATATGGATTAAACCACTGTAGTCATATGGAGCCTTTATGTGCTTTTTGTTTCAATATGTTCAGCTTCAGGATACAAAAATGGAAGCTCTAGAGACAGAATCTGTACCATGCCTTCGATTACCACAAAATTTCATTATTCATTTGTCCCTTTGTTAAATGTAATACATTTGTATTTACGGTAATGCACTTACAATGGAAGTCTATGGGGCACACATACTGGGACAATTCTAGGCAGATGACCTTGCAGTACACAATTTATCATTCCTGTGATTGCATTTTTCTTTATGTAAATAAAATAACTGCCTAAACAGCCTAGCAAATACTGTGACTAATACTGGATTAAAACACCATTAAGAACCCTACTGCATATACCAATACAGTTTTACACACAAAAATAATTGATTTGCCTATTGGCAATCTTCAAAGAATATGATGCATACTACTCTCTTTTAAAACTGGTATGCATTCTGCTTTATTCTTGATCTAAAATGTTCTCTCCTGTACTGTATGTAATAGGTGGCGCACCCCATGCACTGCCCAACCACTCTAGAAGTGAATGGAAAAAGGACTGAGTTTCCACTTCCAGAGCCAGGCATTGCTCTAAACTTCATGAACAGCACTGGGCTGAGATATGAGGCAGAGGAAGTCAGACAGTGCCTCCAAAAAGGTACCACTTACAAATTATAGTTTCACAGTTAAATTTGATTAGACATGAGTTTAGTTGTGCATGTGCTAATAACACAATACACAAGAAAAACAAGATGTGTGAATTTTACGCAACAGCTCTGATGAGGGATTTATCCTCTGTATGCAAGTGATGTTAATGCTGGGTTTAAATAGGGCCTATGTTTCAACCTTCCATTTTCCTCTTATTAATTTAATCAAAGTTTATGACTATTACATGACTAGTTATGTAAAAGGCCACTCAGTGATTTTTTTCCCCATTAAAAATTTGTACACCTAAACTAATGAATTGTAGTTTTGAAAAATATGTATAAAATCATGAGGGCTCACATGAGATGAAGACTCTAGTCCCATCAGTAACCTTATAAAAGCGGTTTCATTCTACATAGTGCAGGGGTGCACACATGGGGCTGCCATTTTAGAATCACATGACCAGCTGAATACAACCGGTACTCGCTTAATCTCAATAACTGTCTTGTTATTGAACACTTTCACTCTTGGATTAAATAAATCACTGTTGATTGTGAATAGTGAATTTATGCAATGGCATCTGTAACTGAAAACTACTGTTTAAATGATGCTGCATCCACACCGCTTGGTATCACTGTAAGTCCATGATGACACAAAGAAAAATTTACTGAGTGCACCTTTAAGTTATGCTGTGCTGTTACTCACATTCAAAGAACAGTGGCACATCTGGTCCTGATGGGCTCTGCTGATTCATGTGTTTTACAGGACTAAAAGAGAGCAGTAAAATGTCACTGACAGATTCAGAACTACTAATTGAGATCATGGATGAGGCAAGGAGACAGGTGGGCGTGGTTTATGACCAGGACAGCCAATGATCACTCGCCATTCCTCAGAGCCCTTGAGATTTGATTGGATGGTGCCATCCAGGGGGAAAGAAAAATATGTTCTTGAACAGTTATGTAATAAAAAGTCATTTGTATGAGTAGTGTGGGCTTAATGTGTGCAATAAAAGTCAATCACACAATGGAATCTGGTTTTCATTTATTTTTTATCAGAATCACCACATACACCACAGTTCTCACATTTCTTACACGAATGTTTGCAGCTGACACCAAGATGTTACTATGAATGCAAACTTTAATACAGTGAAAAAGACACTCTGTAAGCATAACATCAATATATATAAATAAATAAAAATGTCCTCTAAATAAAAAACATTCTTTTGAATAACCATGCACTAAAATAAAATATTTTATGCCATGAGTGTACATTCATTTTGTATTACTATAATTTTTAATGGCCATGGAAAATTAAGCAATGTGATAACAATTTTTCCTGGTCGCAAAAAGTAGGCCGTTAATTTACCTGATGAACTTTCACCTTTTGCTGACCCTTTATGCTTCGAAATAACGTGCCAGCTTTACATGTCATACATTCTGCTTCCCACGGATCAGACCTGGACGAAAGCATGGGAACTTTTTGTGCAAATCTTTTGTACATTTGCACTTTCGTTTGGGCATAGTTTTCACTCAGCTGCCCTTGCTGCTTCTGTCAAGTTACTGTTTGATGCCGAACACACAACAGCGCTTCGCGCGTTCGCGGAGAGATTGACAGGCAGGAATTTGGCCAATAGTTGCTGCGAGCCTCTTGTAATCGACCAATTGGTGTGCGAATGTGCGAGAAGGCGGGACTTACAAAGCAATGCAATATGCGCTATTAGTATTAGACCAGATGCACATCATAATGCAACTAAAGCCGAATCCCGGATATTTTCGCAAATTTAGAAATCCCAGCCGGACGCTTTTTTAAGGTCCGAAAAATAGGACATGTCGGGGAAAAAGAGGATGTATGGTCACCTTAGTTTTGGTTGTTGTCCTATAAGCTTTTGGGCCTCTTTTAGAATATTTAGTGGGTGTTGTTAGGCTACAACATTTTTAAGATTTTTTTTAAGATGATAAATTCGTTTTGAGTTGTGTTTTTTCTGTTTATTTTTTTAGATTAATTAAAATAAAGGCTATATTCTGAATACCATCCTACTTCTTTTTCTACAGTGTGCAAAATGAACACTGAGCACAGTATGCAAATGTTTTGCATGTATGGACTGATTTTTGCGATCCATTTTATTTCTTTAACTGACCAAAAATGACGAATGGAATAGTGAATTAAACTTGAGTTTGTCGCCTTCTGGTGGCAGGTACAGTTCACGCACGCTAGGAGTGGAGAGACGCCATCATGGCGATCAGGTGGGGGATTTGTAGCGCTGGAAAAATCAGTCACGACTTTACAGTGGCACTGAAGAGCCTCCCACCTGAACACCACCAGGTAAATATATGCCTGCTGAATTAACATGCTACTCTCAATACAACTAAGAAGTAAACTTCAGGAATAGTTTGACATTTTTCTTCTAGGGAAGATAGAAGTTTCATTTGTTCACGCTGTTGTTTTAAAGCAGCACCTTCTTAATCTGAAATATATATGATAAAATATAATGTACATTCGCATTATGCCTTTAAATGTGCCTGTGCATTTAGGCTTAATGCAAGGAAATGCTAAAGTTCAGAGGATCACATGCACATTGTTGTAGCGTGTATAACGAGTTGATATTTGCCATTCAAACCACTGACAAACAAATTATATTTCGTGAGTTGCAAACTTTGTAAGAACCTTTTATAATGCATTTAACAGACACTTGCATGAATTGATTTGATCAGAGGAAAACAAACTGCACTTTTAAATCAGGACGCTTTACTGTTCAGTGGACAAACAGCGACACTACATGTGATCTGGTCAACATCAGTACTGCAATGGAAAGAAAACTATACAGTTGGATGTCCGTTTCCACTATTTGTTCATGGTAAAATATTAATAATATTCATCGTCGCCTTTTGAAAACTTTTTTTTAATGCATGTATAATGGAATTTAGAAATAACTTACAATAGTAATAGTGATAGCATGTTTTTTGAAATGTATCATGGTAATACCACAGTATTATTTGAAGTACCCTGTTAATCACATATTAATTTAATGATAGTTTTCGAAGAATTTTTCAAAGAATTGTTTTAAGAGAAGAGTAAACTTTTAATTATTTGCAAGTTTTCGGATTTAATATCTTACTTTATTTGTATATATATTTAGTGTGTTTGAATATGTCATTAAATATTTTTATTTTTTTAAATAACATAATTACAGGTGGTTGCTGTGGCAGCGCGTGACCAGAAGCGCGCACATGAGTTCGCGCAGAAGCACAGTATACCACGCGTGCATGGTAGCTATGAAGATCTGGCTAAAGATCCAGAGATTGGTGAGACACAAAACAGAATCTTTTCAGTACACCATCATCACGAGTCCTGGTGTTCATTAAACTGTCCAATCCATATGTCCTTACAGTAATGTGATTCTGAATTTTTAATGATAATTTGGAACTAATCCTTATGGAACACAAGAAAGAGTCCTCTAAGATTCAAATAAGATCATATTGAATTAACTGAAGTTTCTACAGGTTTGTATTCTGGAATCCTTTTGGAATATTCCAATTTAGATCATGTAGGATTGGATCCTGATTATGCGCCATTATGTATGCTGTACATATTCCTTCTAACCGGAGTGACCATAATACAGAAACATTACCTGCAGATAATGAGTTTTAGAAAATACTTTTTTAATGACAAATAATGACCACACTGTAGAGAAAATAAATTTGAAACTAGAAAGTTCATGCTTGCAGTGTTGATTATAACAGAAATGCAGTGGTGATGCGGTTGTGTGCATGTCGCTGTGTTTCAGACGTGGTGTATGTGGGCAGCATACACCCTCAACACCTCCCGCTGGGTGTTCTCTTCATGAACGCAAAGAAGAATATACTGTGTGAAAAACCTTTGGCCATGAACCTGAAGGAGGTTCAGGAACTACTCAGAACAGCAAAGAAGAATGATGTCTTCCTGATGGAGGTGAGTAGATGTTAAACTGAACTATCCTAAAATTGGTTAAATTCCCAAATTCCAATTTTGCACCTTAAACAATATGAAAGGTAATGACCAGAGCCACTTCCTGTCATGGGATTTTAAAAGTATTATTACACGACTTTCTGGTATAGTCGATTCTGATTGGTCATGTGCGCCATCTAGCGGTCTGACTTTTCTCTGTAACAACCGCACATCCACATATCAGACCATTCATCCAGGTATTTACGAGCCATTTTTCCTTCTCAGATCACAGTGCGATCTCTACAGTAAGGTAATAAAATCATTTTAACTCAATGTTTCATATTCATTTATTTATTTATTTGGCAAGTAATCTTGTAATAAGATACACAATAAGCAGTCAAACAGTCATTAATTACAAAATAAACACCAACAGACTGCCGACAAATACCAGAGATGGATTTCGGCTGTTCAGCAATTTATTTCATCTTGCATAATTACAACTAAAATCAATGTTTCATGTCTATTTATTTGTTTATTTGGCTAGTAGTCTCGTAATAGGCTGGATAATGTCCAGTCAGACAGTCATTTGCACAAAATAAACACCAAGAGATCTCCGTCGCAAACCGGACACCGAAACTATCACCCTGTCTGGGTTTATTCTGCGATGACAACCGGCTGACTGTACATTATCACTTACATATAGTATATTGCTTGGGTGTTAACTAGGTGGTTGCTTATTGAACAGTCTCCATGATATTCTGCTTTGATTTATAACAATTAAATTAACACAATCTTTCAAGAAAATATTCTCCAGTGGTATTATCTGCTAGGCTAATAAATGTAATGTAAACAATAACCTCACAGTTATTGAAGTCCATATACTCTGATTGTGAGTTGATTTGTTTGTTCCTCTCCACTGCAGGCTATTTGGACACGTTTCTTTCCGGTTTCCATGGAAATCAGTCGGCTGCTTTCCCAGAATGAGGTTGGGGAGCTGAAGATGGTGCGTGCTGAATTCGGCGTACCTATCATGCATGTAGTGCGCTCCTCACAGAAGGAGCTGGGAGGAGGCGCACTGCTTGACATCGGAATCTACTGCCTGCAGTTTGTGCTGATGGTGTACAATGGAGAGAAACCGGAGTGCGTCCAAGCAACTGGAGTGTGTTTGGAAACAGGTACTGAACTGATTACAGTGCAGCATCAGAGTGGGTCAGACATCAGCATATCATAAGTAAATTAGGCATATAGTTTTATTTAGTTTGAGTATATCTGATGCAGGCCTGCAGGGCAGATGTGGTGGAAATGGCTGATAACCAAATAATTAGCTGAGATATTTGTAAAATAGATTTATAGGATGTTATAATTTTTTTTTAGTCTTTCCTTACTATAACAGTCACAGACTTGGAGGCTAAAGGAGTCCAAAATAAGAAAAATCCCAGCTGCAGATTATTGATCAACCAAAATCCCAGTAGTAACCTGAAAAAGATTTGGTGCATAACTTTTAACTGTAAGCTAAATTTCCCTGCCAGAAACAGACAGGGAAATCTTATTTTTTTTAAATTGTGGAGACTTGGCTCAGTTGCAATTCTCTATAGTTAACTATTTAAAAATAGTTAAAATGTAATTACATATATATATGTGTGTGTGTGTGTGTGTGTGTGTGTGTGTATTTAGACCCCTTCATTTTTTCACATTTTGTTATGTTACAGCCTTATGTTTAAATGCTTTATCATAATGGGGTATGGAGTGTAGTAAAATAATAATTTAAAGCAAAAACGATTTTTGATAACTTCGCAAATGTATTATAAAGAAAATGTAATATCACATTGACATTAGTATTGAGACCCTTTGCTATGACACTTGAAATTTAGCTCAGGTGCATCCCATTCCTCGGGATCATCTTTGAGATGTTTCTACAGATCTGGGGAAAAATGTTGTGGCTGTGTTGAAGGTTCCCAAGAGCACAGTGGCCTAAATATTTCTTAAATAGAAGAAGTTTGGAACAACCAGGACTCTTCCTAGAGCTGGCCACCTGACCAAACTGAGCAATTGGGGGAGAAGGGCCTTGGTAAGAGAGGTGACCAAGAACCTGATGGTCACTCTTGTTGAGCTCCAGAGATCATGTGTGGAGATGGGAGAAACTTGCAGAAGGACAACCATCACTGCAACGCTCCACCAATCTGGGCTTTATGGCAGAGTGGCCTGACGGAATCCTCTCCTCAGTGCAAGACACACGAAAGCCTGCTTGGAATTTGCAAAAAGCACCTAAAAGACTCTTAGAATGTGAGAAACAAGATTCTCTGGACTGATGTAATGAGGATTGAACTATTTGGCCTCAATTCTAAGCGTCATGTCTGGAGGAAACCAGGCACCGCTCATCACCTGCGCAATACCATCCCAACGGTGAAGCATGGTGGTTGTAGCATCATGCTGTGGGGTTGTTTTTCAGGGACTGGAAGACTGGTCAGGGTTGAAGGAAAGCTGAACACAGCAAAGAGATAGCCTAAATGAAAACCTGGTCCAGAGTGCTCAGGATCTCGGACTGGGATAAAGGTTCGCCTTCAAACAGGACAATGACCCTAAGAAAACAAGCCAAGACAATGCAAGAGTGGCTTAGGGACAACTCTGTGTATGTCCTTGAGTGGCCCAGCTAGAGCCTGGACTTGAACCCTATCAAACATCTGAAAATGGCTGTCCACCAACAGACCCCATCCAACCTGACAGAGCTTGAGAGGACCTGCAAAGAATGGCAAAAAAAATCCCCAAATCCTGGTGTACAAAGCTTGTTGCTTCATACTCAAAACGATAATAATAATTGCTGCCAAAGATGCTTTAAATAAGTACTGAGATAAGGGTCTGAATACTTATGTCAGTGTGAGTGTAACAAGTTCTGTTCTCTTGGGCAGTGGAGGAGTCAGTAGGCAACAAAGTGTGCAGGCAATAGTTTTATTTCTCAGCCTCAGGTTCTGAACACAGTCTGTTCAAGTAGATTCAAACACTCAATAATTTTTTTTTTTTTTTTTTTTTAAACACTCGAGTTCGTGCTCTCTCTCTCTCTCTCTCTCCCCACTGGTGACCTGGTGTGGCTTTTGTGTCTCCCTCCATCATCACTATAACGAGGCAGGTGTTAGAGATAATTACAACCCAGTTGACGAGCCTTACCGCTCTCTCTGTCTCTCCTGCACATAGACACATTGAAGCGGTAGCCAGTGTGCAAGAGTCATTGACTAAAGAAACTTAAATGTCCTCCATTTTAAACAGTGTGTCCACTCCAATGTGGAAAGTCTGATAAGAGGTAAGCGACTTCAGTTTGTGTAATTAATCAGTCTGTTGCGTCTCTCAGCTGTGATGAGCCACAATTCTGAAGTTGTTCGTTTAAAGCCTTTTAAAGCTATTTCCTAGCTTAAGTTGTAGTAATACGTGTGATCACGAAGAGCAGTTGTATGTAAACCGCTGAAGCGGCTTCACTTCATGTCACCTAACTGGCTGATATTACACATAAAAATTATCTTTTGCCATCACCTGCTGGATAACATATGTAATGTAAACAGAAATACATAAAAAAAAGAAATTATGGTGTCAGACCATCAGTGCTCATGGAACGTCTCTCGTCCAATCAGATTCGAGGGCCAGAACTAACTGTTGTATGTGTGTGTGTGTGTATACATTTCACCAGTTTAGGCTTAATATGGAATGTTTATTATTATTCACAAGATATTAATTTGGAGACACGATGTTTATACTCACAATTTACTTTACAAGCCCTCACTTCAATTTAGAACACTTTATTGTCTAATCAAAATATGCATTGAGGTGAGGATAGGAATATGGATGAATGTAGGCAATGATGAAAGATTTAAATACAGCAAATCCCCACAAGGTGTCAGTGATTGTTTTATTTCACCTCAAGAGGCCGCTGTTTTACTGCAGAATTCTTCAGCGATGGCCACAGAGTGCGATAGATGTTTTTTGTATAGTATCTTTCACATATGAAATGCAGAATACTATGATATACTATGCACATGCTATAAAAACTAAAACATAAAAATATTTTTAAAAACCAAGCATGAAAAAAAAATATATAAATAAAATAAAAACAATTAAGGACGGTACAAATTAATAATTTGTTAAAAAGTAATAATAATAAATAGAGTAAATAAAGGCATAAAGTAAATTTTAATAGAGAAAATTTAATAAATAATTGATATATATTAATTTTAAAAGTCAACTTAAACTGTCTGCATAAGACAATGTCTTTTTTTTTTATGTAAATGCTTTATGTTGGTCTAATTTATCATGAATGTGAACTAGGTGTATACAGTATATTCAGTTATATAGAACCATTGTAAAGAGTGTGGACTTCAGATTCAAAAGTCTCCAAATCCTAAACTAAAGGTCTTAATTTTCCATTGACAGAGGGATGTCTTATTCTGAAATATTTACAGGAGTAGATGAAGGAATGATCATCACGCTGAAGTTCTCTGGACACCGAATGGCCGTGTGTACCTGCACCATTGCCGTAGAGCTTCCAAACGAGGCCATAATCGTCGGTTCGAAAGGCACCATCAAGGTCTGTTGACAACTGAACTGACTAATGTCTTCAAGCGAGTTGTGTAGTCTACAGCTGTCATTTTTATTGAAATGTTCCACTAGGGCTAATGCATTTGAGAATTCCTGTGTACAACCAAAGACCAATCAAACCATCGTGGTTCATAAAGTTTGACCAGAAAGACTTGTTGATTCCAGCCAACTCCTCTGTTTGAATTCTGAACTTATGTAATATAAATATTTGAAAATATATCACTGCAGTTGCAGTCATTGACTTTTACAACCATTAAACAGTTTACTTCAATAAATATATGGCAACTTCAGACATCTACACAGAGATTCTGTTTATAATCACAATTTTTATGAGTTTCATATTTATTACATTATTTATTTGGCCAACATTTATACAGTCACTTACTAAAGTGCATTTAAGGTATACATATTGCATAATATCAGTATGTATGGCTTCTGGGAATCAAACCACTTTGTATTGCTAATGCCAAGCTCTAACTTACATGATACACTTCGAGTCTTGAGGTTTTGAGTTAGGGACCATGCTCGAATGTTTTCTTTTTCTGTTGTAATTGTCATCAGATTCCAGCTCATATGTGGTGCCCAACATCTCTGATTGTCAATGGTGTGGAGACTCTGTACCCTGTTCCTGAACCCTATCTGCCTCTGAACTTCCTCAACAGCACGGGCATGTGCTACGAGGCAGAGGAGGTCAGGCAGTGTTTACTCAAAGGTACAAAACATTCCTCAAGTGTGTGGAATTCCATTGTGATACCAAGTGTGCTTGACTATGAATCATAAAGGGATTAGTTCCCCCAAAAAAGAAAATTCAGTCATTGTTTACTCACCCGTGTTGTTATAACCCCATATAACTTTCTTTTTTTTTTCTCAACACAAAGGGGGAAATTCTGAAAACATTTTGTGCTCAGTGATGTAATACAATGGCAGTTTATAGTGACCACATCTTCAAGCTTCAAAAAGATGAAAAAGTATAATAAAATATTCCATGAAACTCATGATTGTTATGATAGCATACAATGAGCTTTGGTGAGAAACAAACCGAAATCAAATGTATTATTTAGTGAAATTGTAACCCGACCGTTACTCTCCTCTGTACATTCATGAGACTGCATGAGAGCTGTAGTTCACGCAGCCTCCCGCTTGCAACATGGGGTGTTCAAGCGAAAACCTGTTTTGTTTATCTAAAGACAGGTCCACCGTCCACCACAGCGATAGAAACAACAGAATACAACACAGCTGCACACAAACCAGAGAACCGAACGTACTAAATATGTCTGAGTATGTAGTCGGAGAATAGATGCGTTTCAATGCCCAGCCACATTGGTACTCAATCAAACAGAGAGATAGAGGAAGTTGGATTGTCTGTCAAAAACATGGTAACGATCTGACTCAGAATAGGAGTCAAATACACAAATCTGTATAGTTCTTTCACTGCTGGCAGCTGCTTATTGTGAAACAACATAAGCGGTTAAGTGCGCTTACACCCTCATGATTGATTACAGCAGCAGCTAATCACGTGCTTTGTGCATGCAAAGTAAGAATCAGCATTTGGGAAACTTCTCATTCATAAACAAACTGAATGACCTGGTACTTGTACCGACAGACTGAATGAGAGGGGAATGTTATTTGTTTACTTCAGCATCGGCATGTGAGTACATTTTTCATCGTGGAGAGAAAAGAGCGGAAGAGCTATTAATGTGTAAAAGTGACTTATGTTTCTGCACGTTGAGGAGATGTCACATGACTTGTCAGTGCTGCCGAATACATTGTAGTTTATGAAGTGATGCGTCCTCAACTCATGTGAAATGCACTTTACAATGACGAAGGGACAGCATTGAAACTCAAAATTGTTATTATGCTATAATTGTTGTCTTTACTGATAGAAGTCATGTTCAGTAGTTTGAATACTGTAGAAAATACTGTAAAATTTAATGTAATGTTGTAGGTAAGGACGTTATTGAAACTCACTATTATTGTTGTCTTTTTTGGATGAAAAGTCATGTTTGGCCATTCACAAACTGAAAGGAAATTATAGATCTGCTTTGTTCTTATAATGCTTAAACACTATAAAATCTCTTGGCAGATTTCAGTTGTGAACATTTCAAATGATTTAATGACTCGCTCAGAGCACATCAGACTTTCATTTGTTGCCACCTAGTGGCATCTCCAGAAGGGGTCACTATTACACTATGTAACACAATTTTTTTCATGGGTAGTAAGTGTTATTTCCTAATCGCTTATGCCTCATACATATACAAAATGGCTATTATTACCTACAAACTTTGCTTGTGTGACCAGGACAGTGATATTTTGAAATGTACTTATTTCCAATGAGAAAATGGGTGAATTTGTGTCTTTTCATTCACATAAAGTTAGAAGAAACAATACCATTGAGCATACTGCTTATCTGGAGGTCAGAAACTTCTGTCAAACACACAGAAAGGGCAAAATAAAAGCTCAATTTAAATGGTCATGTGTTTTTGCTTAAATATTACACTTGTTGGGCACATAAAATGTCCTGTAAAATTGTGGCTTGAAAAGAGTGGGAACTTTGACTAGTCAAACTGTTTGGTTGCTCTGCATAAACCAGGCCTTGTCTTGGCCAGAATAAGCAGCACAGAGGACCAGATTTTATACCCCTAGTCAAACGTCTGGGCACTTAGGACGGATGACTAAAGATTATTCATTACAGTGCCACAAGATGGCAGTTTAATGCAGTAGGTACTGTAATAACGATCAGGTTTCTACTTTCTCCTGTAAGATCACAGAATTAACTGATCTGTACTCCATACATCGCAATTTATTGTTGGTTTTCTGTTGCAGGTTTAAAGGAGAGCTCACGCATGTCTCACACAGATTCTGCTCTGTTAGCTGAGATTATGGATGAATGCAGGAGGCAAGTAGGTGTGGTCTACAGCCAGGACAGCCAATGAGCACTCACTCACATAGCTGCTTACATATTTCCTTTGACTTTTTAATAGATCAATAAAAGGTGTCAGGTGCTATTATGGTTGCTCTTTTTTTTATTGTCATTACATTAGAGACTGCTTTGACCTTAAAATGACTAGTGGTACAAATATGGCAAAAAGGGGTTAAGCAAAATGCTCAAGTCCCGGGGCCTCGTAGTACGCGTCCCTGGGTAAGAAAGTGATGTGCAACGTGCGTCAACACGACTTAATATAAGGAGGTCTTGATCTATGACAAGACAGAATCACAATGGTCTCATTCATCCAAGTTCCCTTATGCCCCAGGATGAGGTAACTAAACCAGGTCTGCGATTTAATAAGTAGAATTTACCTCTTTATTGGTTTGTGAAGCAGAACCAGTTGAGAACGACTGTATTAGTGATCGGACAGTCTGGTGGGTCAGGATTTCAAGGGCAGGAAGATCATTCTTATTGACAGCAGCTCCATTTTTAGCTTCACTTGTTTTTTTGACACTGTAGAAATCTGTGTAAGCGACCTTGTTCAAGGTCACTTAAATGGCACAATTCAACATAGGTAGTGGTTTATGCCTGTATTCCATCCAGACAGTAGTTAAACCTCATCAGAGACCTGCTACAATCAGCTGCTGTCTAAACTTCTCAGAGAAAGCAGGGGATAACAGACCACTTATTGAAACATGAGTGAGAGAAATTGCAACACTCAACATGGCAACTCTAGGAAAGGAAGACAAGGTTTTTCAATCAAGAGCATATCTTTTTATAAACCTTATTCGGAGTAGCGCCATATTTGATTTTTAAAAGGAATGAAAACCAGGCTGAGGGAGAGACTTGCAGTCTATACAATTACAATTTATGTACACTGATTAGCCACAACATTAAAACCACCTGCCTAATATAGAGTAGGTCCCCCTTGTGTCCCCCAAAACGGCTCTAACATGTCTATGCATGGACTCCACAAGACCTCCGAAGGTGCCCTGTGGTATCTGGCATCAAGACGTTAGCAACAGATCCTTTAAGTCTGCAAGGTGGGTTCTATATGGATTGGACTTTTTGGTTCAGCACATCCCATAGATGCTCAATTGGATTGAGCTCTGGGAATTTGGAGGCCAAGTCAACACCTTGAAGACTTTGTCACGTTCCTCAAACCATTCCTGAACAATTTTGGCAGGGTGCATTATCCTGCTGAAAGAGGCCACTGCCATCAGGCAATACCGTTATCATGAAGGGGTGTACGGGTATGTGGTCTGCAGCAATCTTTAGGTAGGTGGTACCTGTCAAAGTAACATCCACATGAATGTCAGGACCAAAGGTTTCCCAGCACAACTTTGCCCAGCGCTTCACACTGCCTCCACCGGCCTGCCTTCTTCCCATGGTGCATACTGCCGCTACATCTTCAGGCAAACGATGCACACGCACTGGCCATCCATGTGATGTAAAAGAAATTGTGATTCATCAGACTATGCCACCACCTTCCTTTGATCCATGGTCCAGTTCTGTCGCTCACATACACATTGTAGGCGATTTCAGTGGTGGAAAAGGGTCAGCATGGGCACTCTTGACCGGTCTACTGCTACACGGCTCCATACGCAGCAAGCTGTAATGCACTGTTCTGACATTGTTCTATCATGTCCAGCAACAATTTGTTCTAGAGTAGCTCTTCTGTGGGATCAGACGAGACGGGCTAGCCTTCGCTCTCCACGAGCATCAATGAGCCTTGGGCGCACATGACCCTGTCGCCGGTTCACTGGTTGCTCTTCCTTGGACCACTTTTGGTAGGTACTAACCACTGCATACTCAGAACATCCCACAAGACCTGGCGTTTAGGAGATGCTCTAGGCCAAATTGTGATGGCTAGCCGACTAGGTCAAAGTCCATCGGAACCAGGAAAAATGGGCAAAGGTAAGGATCTAACACGTGTTCAATTCAATTCAAGAACTGACTGTTCACCTGCTTCCAAATATATCCCACCCAGTTGACAGGTGTCATTGTAACAAAATAATCTGTCAGTGGTTTTAATGTGGCTGATCAGTGTAGAATGCTCAAATATATTCACAGCCTGTGTTACCGATTTAGTTTTTTCCTCCCCAAATTGTTGTCAGATGTTTTTGAAACTATCCAGAACCTTGACAAATAATTTTGTAAAATAGAGTAAATAGAGAACAGCTTCCCAGGAATATTGCTAAATTGCCAACTAAGTGGTCATCCTTGCTTTAAACTGGACTTTGCAATGTCTATTAAATTAAACAACAGTAGTCAGGACAGGTGCTTAACTCCTTTATTATTTCAGTCTTGAATGACAACAAATTGATACTACAGTTTTTAGATCACATCTTGCACCTAGCGACAAAGCAGGTAGACCTAAATACACACACACACATACATACTGGAGAGGCAAACAGGAACAAGTGCAACAGCAATCACCCATTTTGTTTCCTGAAACAAAATTCAGCCATTCTTTACTTAGTTGAACTAACGTGCGCATACCAACATTTACGCTCTCTTGGGTTAGTCAAAAATACATTTATATTGGGGGGGGACTCACTCATGATTAAGTATAACAGTGTAACATTTGGGAGTGTGAACACTGTGCAAAATAAAGCAAACAGAGTAACGCCACAAAAACGTACAGGAAATCTGGTGTTGTCGGAACCATTATGGATGCAATTTAAGAATTGAACGAAGCTGCTGTTTGTTCTGTGTGCATTCTAGACAAGGAATGGTTAGTATAGTACAATCGCTGTTCTCTACCCATCTCTGTGCTTAAACGGGCATACAGACAAAACATTTCTGGTTTAATTTCTGCTGATAAACACTAAACTATAGTTGGCAAATGTGCCGTTGAGACTAGAAAGTAAATATAAAGTGAGAACAACCAATCGGGTGAGAAGAAAATGTCCAAGTGATGATGGTCCACTGGCCTGTGTGAGAGAAGCCAGGCTTCAGTAATTTGACTGGGGTCACCACATAGGTCTGAAAAAATGGAGTCGGGGAGGGGCAGAAGCAGAGCGATGGATGAACAACAGAAGAGTGAATAGTGTGATTCAGCCTCATAACTTTTACGGCACAGGAACGACACGCATGGTATTGGTGTAACCAGATCCCGGGCGCCAACCAGTCAGGACAATGGCAACATCACCGGTTTTGAAGAATCCGCGAGCCTTACCTGAGAGAGAGACAAGTAAAGAGAATTGGATGTAAACAACTGCAGTCACATTCACAAGCTGAATTTCCCGTGTAATTGAGAATGTTGATTTGTTATGTAAAGGATATTTAAGACTATTAGACAGTTTATATAAAAAGCAGATTTTACTAAACTAAATTGTATTTCAATTGGATTTATGGAAATCTGTTTTAGTTTGAATGGTCAGCTTGGAATTGTAGTAGCTAACATCCAGGATGCAACATGCATTTAAGGGCAAAAACAATATCTGGACTTAATTGTTAATGTGTTTATTGTAATATACAAATATAAAAATGCAAAATACAGTAATGCCGCCTCAATCACATATATAGTCTCATGTGCCTCAATACAATAACATTGCTATTCCAGTCACTGTGAAGAAATAGATTCATGTTGAGGACTCAAAAACAAATCTGCAGTGTGTACAAAGTCTGACTTTTTTGCAAACACAATGCTACAGATGTGGTTGTCCAAGTCTCTTACCAACTTCCATTGCGAAATTGACTCGCAGGTCCACATCATCAGCCCACACATCATGAGCTGCTGCGTTGTAGAATATGGGGAAGATACCACGGTACAGGTGAGCCTGACGTGCTGTCTGCTCGTTACGGGTCACAGCTATGATTGGGGCACGAGGGCGGTAACGTGAGATCAGGTGAGCAGACCTAGACAAGCAGACAGATGTTGGAGAACATTTACTTACCATAAAAACAATCTGAGGGTTTTCAGAAGATACTTTTTATTCTGTCAGGAATGGTGCGATTGTCTTTGTGGCACTTTTCTGAGCAGACCATGTGATTGGGACATGATTTCTAATAATAGTTGTCCTTGACCATTTTATCTTTTTATTTTAGTAATCGACAATACCTGACAAATTTCAAGATTCTCAATACCAATTTACTCTTTACTATACAGTATTCTCATCAGCAACATAACTGTTGCCAGTTCCTGTCGCAGTGTACTTATTAAAGCACAAAATTCTGTGATATAATAAAGTCTGCAGGCACTACATAATTCATAGTGAATAAGCGCTCTATTCTGTCATCCATTACAACACGCAGAGCCCACGTGATGCTTTTAACGCTGTGATTTTAGCATACGAGTAGCTTCATATATTCACTGTAATGCACATGCGCACACATTGCATCCTTTTGAGGTTTGATAAACACACTTGGACCTTATCCCCAAATATGGCAAATTTGTGTGTGCGCACACTTTAAAGCAGTTGTGTGTCAGTCAGACAGCACACGGGTATCAAATTGAGTGTGTTAAAAACAACAAGTACTGCATAAACACTGGTTTCAGGACCTCTTTTTTATATTTTAGTATCAACTGTACTTTTGGCATCCCAACATTGATAATAAAATTATTAACAGAAAGATAAAGCTGTACACCAATCTTTTCTGCTTGATCTCCTCTTGCACAGTTCACAGGCACTCACGGTTTACACTTCACAATCATTCAGGGGAAAGTGACAGAATGAAAAAGGATTAACTCAACTAATATTCCAAGTTAATTCCCATTATTATTATGGTCATAACTGAAGCCAGCAAAAGTGAGTCTTTCTATTTTTCCTCCTTTTATCTGCTTTGGAAATCTCTTCTACCGGTTTCACTTCAGCAGCTCAAGCAGCAACTGCTTTAGGCCCCTCCCACACCACTAAACCCCACCCTACTTCACTCATTTAGCCCATCCCCCCTCACCTCAAACCCATAGGCTCCACCCATTCCCTCTTACCTATGTCACGCACCACTCTCACCACAGGCTCCTCCTCTCTTACCTGCCAGTCTTGGTGAGCACAATAAGGGCGCTGGCGCAGCATTTGAAGGAGGACTCAACGGCACCAACAGCTACGGCGTCTGAGGGGTCACGGGTCAGATGGGTGGAGCGCCTTAGCTCCTCAAACAGCTGCCTGTGGAACATGGCTGCCTCTGCCTCTCGGGCAATCTGGCAGCGCCACCCGGTGGAGGGAGGGGGAATGTAGGGGTTATACACAATCATACGAATCAACCACACAGTGAGAGAGAGAGAAATATAGCGAGACATGGACCAGAATGTTTACGCTAGTCCTGATCTGTACATTGCAACTACTTTCAAACAGCCAATTTAAAATGATTGTGTTTGGTTGGAAATGTGTTGGTGCATGGAATATAACCAATTTCTTTTGAGCAAATCTCATGAAACCTTTTATGAACATGTTCAGGTTATACTTCACCCCAAAATCAAAAGAAAGAAATTCTTGCTTAAATTAAGAACCAATTTAGGACCATTAAATTTGTTTGTGTTGTGACAATTAAGCACAATTATACATCCCAACTATCATTATAATTTTTTTATTTCACATTAGCGTAAATCAAATTCTAATCATGGTAGGATGTTATACAGCCTTTTTAAACCCTTTTTCAATAATAAAAAAAAAAAAGCAAGTTTATTATTTTCTTTCTTTTACTCATTTTCATGTTTCCTGGACACGTTTTAGTGAGATTCTCCCATTAAATGTTACATATACAGGCAAACATTAATAAACATTTTCAGTTTTCCATGAGTCTCATTTCTCTCTCTCTCTCTCTCTCTCTCTTCCAGTCCTCCTGTCCCTACTCTCTCTACTCCCTGACTGCGACATTGGGTATTCCAGAGTTTTCCACATCATCTTTATGTTGCCTGCCTACCTGCCAGACCCAGTGAGGACTATAAACGCAGAGGCCAGGATTTTATAGGAGGCCTCCACGGCACCGATGGCGATGGCCTCGGCGGGGTCGGTAGAGTGGGGCGTACAACGCCGCAGATCCTCAAATACCTGCCGGTGGAACATGGCCGCCTCTGCCTCACGAGCAATCTGATGCAGTCAGCACACAATGTAACAAGTACAACACAGCAAAGAGAGAGATATGGACAGTTATGGAAGAGACAGATGAAGTGTAAGTGAAGAGATGGGAAAACAGAATGGGTGGAAGAGGTGATAGAGAGAGATAGAAAGATATGTGGATATGAACAGATCAAGCGTGAATCAAGAGTAAGTGATTGAAATGAGAGAGAGAGCGCGAGTCACAGTAGAGAAAAGGAAAGAGAAAATTAGGAAATTAGCACAGGTGTTAGTTCAGAATAAAAAGGTTAGTACAAAAAAAAACAAAAACATTAAAAAACACATCCAAGTGTTTTACATTAAATAATAAAAAATGCTAATTAATATAAATTACAGCAAAACATCATGGTTAAATAATTGTGAATATTCTGATCATCAAACCAAAATCAAGAGAATAAATTCAAATTGGGAGATCTATAAATAAAATAATCATTATAAGAAATTAGTCAGAAGATGACAGGGAAATGGAAAATGGCTGGAGATAACACAAGTGGAACATGCAGGTGTAAACGAAGAAAAGACTGGAAATAAGACATTGAGCATGCTGCTTTCCAGCCTTGCTTGAATTTACTCAAAATAATATAGTAGTTCAATTGTCATCTTTTACTCACCATTATGTTACTCAGTCACATTACTTTCTTCCATGGAACACAAAATTAGATGTTAGGTGATCAGTCCCTAAAATTCTGTTAACATCTTTTGTGTTCCACAATTTTTTTTGTTGTAAAGGTTTTGATCAACATAAGGGTGAGTAAATGGTGGTGGGGGGGTGAAAGTGTTTGAGATCGTTAATCCAAGAGCCGGTGAAACTTGTTGGTGTTTTAACGGCAATATCTGTGATGTCAGTGTATTTGGCAAACATGCATTCAGCAAATTGTCAACAGAAAGCACAGTGCAGTTCAACACTACTATAAAGAAAATATTTATCAAGCTCATCAAGACCTGGCAGATAGAAATAAACAAGTCAGTAACGCTCAGAGATAATCTCAAGACTGCATTCAAATGGACCATGAGCCTCAGCCAATGCCCGTTTTCTATGACTGACCCTGACACAATGCAGAATTCAGACAAATAAAACCAGCACAAAGAAAACACATGCGTGTGAGAGAATGATAAGAATAAAAGCATGCAGAAGCATTAAAATATCTCAGGTTAGTATGAAAATATATATTAAAATGTGTATGTTATGCATTGAAATTTGTTTAAAAAAAAAATAATGATTAACATTAGGTACTAAAATATTTAGCTATCTGTCTAATAAGGTTAATGGCGCTGTCAGTAGGGGCACTCTCACCATATGCTGGGTGCGCACTGCCTCGAGAGGATAGTCTCCCTTTGCAGTCTCTCCACTAAGCATGATGCAGTCAGCTCCGTCCAAAACTGCGTTGGCCACATCGCTGCCCTCTGCACGTGTAGGGCGAGGCTTCTTAATCATGCTCTCCAACATCTATACACGCATAAATACATACAGCCTAAGTAGTTATAGCTGGATGTTCATAGTCCTATTCACCAGTTCTGGAAAACCACTAATTGTAAGAAAATTTGCATTTACTTTGGAGCAATTAAAAGGCAACATCCCTGGCCTTACTGTGAATTAATCAATCAGCGCATGTTTTTCTGAAGTAAAAACAGGTTTGTTTTCATAACCATTATGTCTCAATTAACATGTGACTCTGCATCTGCAATTGTAATGGAAATGCTGTTTCAAGTGGTTTTTAAAACTCTTCATAGGTAGCAACATTGACGCTTCACAGGATGTGTACAAATCTTTATCTTCCAGGAGATTTTGAACCCATCTGGTAAGGACTATAATTCTTTTTCCATCAGTCCGTAACATTTATTCTAGAATGTATTTAGAACCACTTAATAAGTCTCCTTTCTGCTGATCAGAGTGGACTGTTGGGGGGGGGGGTTACTACACTCTGACCTATATGAGAGTGGAGCATTGAGATCCTTTGAAAATTTGGTTCAACATTCTTGGGATTCCCAGATCGCAGTTCTTTAGGCATTTACAGCTGTGCCACCAGCCCTGTACTATTTTGTGGAGTAACACCCCCCAAAGCGAAAGATACTCTTGGAATAGTGATTACAGCTTTTGGAAAAGGTCATGAGGCATCAGTGTATTACTCCCTGCTAATTCAGAGTCTAGGGGACTGAGCTTTAAAGAGATTATGGAAGATATAAACTTGACATTGGAGGAGGAACTGTGGGCTAGGATTCTAAAAAACATCAAGTCTACATCTAGAGATGCAATTCAAGATTTTATTGGACCCCCTCTAGATTGTATTGGCCTGGTCCTAAAGACACACCCACCTACTGGCAATGCCAATCGGAGGATGGACAAACACACTTTTTTGATGTTTGCTTTTTTTGTGTATATAAACTTGTGACCACACAGATTTTAATAAAAAAAAAAAACAAACACAAAAACACCTTCATTAGGTAGATAAAGGTCAAACACCTCATTTATAGTCTCCAATACAGAACTACAGAATGCATGGTGATGGGAGTGCATCTCTGACCTGTGTGGCACAGATGATTGGCTTTCCGGCTTTGTTGCAGCGACCAATCATCATCTTTTGGGCCAGGAACACCTTTTCTGTCGGGATTTCGATACCCAGGTCACCACGGGCAACCATGATGCCATCACTGGCCTCCATGATCTCATCAAACCTGAAGAATATAAGGGGAGACAGTTATAATATGAATTGTTTTTTTTTATAAAATTCTCATATTGAATCTTGGGGTTTGGGCAACTCAATTTCAGATGAATTTTTAAAACTATTATAGTTCTTGTACATATCTGGAGAAAAAGGATTGGTCAACTCACCTGCGCACACCCTCATGGTTCTCCAGTTTGCTGATAATCTTTATGTTCTTGCCCTTTTCTCCCAACACCTTACGGACCTCATCCACGTCGGCTGCTTTGCGGATAAAAGAGGCAAAGATCATGTCCACTCCCATCTCCACACCAAACTGCAGATCTTTGATGTCCTTCTCTGACACAGCAGGCAAGTCGACTGCAGCCCCAGGCAGATTCACACCCTTCTTGCTGCCTAGAGAACCTCCATTCTCAATCTCGCACACGAGATAGTCAGAGCCTGAGAAAAATAAATTATTCATCCATCAAGCATACAAAAACAACTCTACCCCTCACAGGTTGTGCCACACAACCAGCTTATAGTAATTAATTTGGTCATTGTGGCTTTAATCTTTCTGCCAGACTTTTGATTTTCGTCTTAACGACCTCTGGGACATTTTTGTCTTTTTGGCCAATGCCAACGGCATGTAGTCAAAGTAGAGCCCGAAGCCATTTGTTTTGAGAATAATGGCTGGCTGATGAAGTTATTGGCTGGCTAGCCGGCTCAGCCAAAACCTAAATGGATGCTGCAGCCGCCAAACTTTTCATAGCTGCAAATGGCTGAAGCTGCCACTTCATGTCTACAGATGTCTATGTTCAGTGGTGGACAGTAACGAAGTAAATGTAATTCGTTACTGTACTTAAGTAGCTTTTTTGTGTATCTGTACTTTACTGAAGTATTTAAATTTGGGGAGACTTTTACTTTAACTCCACTACATTTCAAAGTCAAATATCTTTTTACTCTACTACATTTTCAAAATCAGTCGTTCCTTTTTATTTATGAGTGGATAAAAATGTAACTGGTCAAACGAGCCACCAATCACAGTACAGCGCGCGCCTTGGCGGCATCTACTAAGCGCGAACCAGGGGTGCGTTTCCCAAAAGCATCGTTAGATGCTTAATCAATATAATACATTTGAAGGCAAATACTTTTGTACTTTTACTCAAGTGAATTTTTAAAGGCAGCACTTCTACTTTTACTTAAGTAATATTTTACCTTGAGTATCTTTACTTTAACTCAAGTACATGGTATGTGTACTTCGTCCACCACTGTCTATGTTATACTGATTTACTAGATCTCAATATTTCCAAGCAATGCATGGCTTACACTATATTTCTACAAAATGCAATACAATGTAATAAAGAAAACACCAGATTTTACTTTCACAACGTTTGTACATATTTATTTTGTAGTCTGTATGCTACTAAACATTTTCACATAGCCTACAATGTGTTGTGTTTAGGCTAAATGCATGTAGGCTAAGTTGTATACAATAACTTGGCATTATCATGGATGAAGCTTATCATATTACACCTTGATTAAGAATGCAAACTTTTGTTGAATTTTATGAGAAATCTACAGACGCAAACAGACGAAGTGTAGTAAAATAAAGACCTAAATGTGTATTTCGGACTTTTTTTCACCACAAGTCTGAAAGAAGACATGTTATTGAAGACAAATATCCAAAAATCTCAAAATTGACCAGTAAAAAAAAAACTATGTTTTTGCCTGCCGTGTCTCGCCTTAATAAACACACACTGTTATCAGTAGCCTATTATTTTGGACAAAGTTTTGCACATTTCACTTCAATGTACACTGAAGCATGCGTCGTGAATTAGCAATGTGGAAACGGTGGTTTGTTACTGCAGTAATATCACGTTCAGTGCTATAAATCTCTCCGTTCCAGAATATTTGTTTCATAACATCAATCTTTGATTCAGGTGTTTGTGCAACCGTGCCCTGAAGATTTAACAAAAGTCTGGGTAGGCCTAAGTTAAGAAAAAAGTAAGTAGGAATTAGGAAAGTATGTGAGAAGTGAGATCAAAATTACCTTGCTTGCTTCTTTCCGCCATTTCACCTCAGTGCGAGAAAAACATGCATCAGCTTCTTCTGTACGGAAAAGCGAGCAATTTTAATTGGTCGTCAATTCACTGTGAGTCTGTGTATCGTGGCAACGGGCACAAGACTGCGCTGTTATGAATCCAGTGGGAAAATAGATCTCGTGTATTGTTTATATATTTCGTGTGTGTATGTCTCTATTATTTGATGCAAATAATTCTAGCCGGCTCAGCCAAACTTTATCAGATGGCGGCTCAATTTGGCTTACGAAATTATTGGCTGGCGGCGGCTGAAATTCTAAATGGCGGCGCCTGGCGGCGGCTTCGGGGTCTAAGTCAAAGGTGTGTATTTTGGGAGGAATATTGAAATTTCAACCTCAGATCCTAGAATGCATGGTGTACACAAAATAGTTACACTCAGGAACTTAAGGACAAAAATGTCCCCACTGAAACTGCAATATTTCATCCCAGTGCCATTAAAATTATGCTTTCATTCCAGAACACTGTCTCATATATATATATATATATATATATATATATTCCACCAGATGGCGCCATTTTTCTCATGTTTAGCCTATGGAGCAAATACATGCTTTCTTATTTTTTTTGTTTGCTATATTATAAAGGCACTATAGGCCAATTGAATAAATTATGCAGCTAAAATTGTGTGGGTATGGATGTCAGTGTTTTTTTTTTTAGGTGTATTCAGAAATTAGTGTGTGTGTAAAAAAACAACAACAGTGGCATTATGTAAACAAACTGGCATTTGAAGTGTTAAAATCTTGAAAATGAATTCATATTTGTTAGTTATGATAAGGACTGATAATGATTAAAAAAAAAAAATAAAAAAAACTAATTGAAAGTGGATAATATTTATATATATATAGGCAGTTTGAGGCTGACATTTGTGTCCTCTAAGGAGTAACTTTTTTTTTTTTTTTTTATTGACACAAGGGTTAAGCTCCAAATTGCAGCTTATTCTGGGCAAATGCACTCGTACACAAGAAGCGGCTGTATGACAAAAGTAAAAATATAGATTTTTTTTTAACATTATGTCCTTTAACCCCACCACTCACCAATCTCCAATACTTGGAGGGAGATAAGCCCGTCATCGATGTACACCTTACTGCCCACTTGCACCACATTTGGGATGTTCTTGTAGTCCAGCCAGAGGTTATCCTCATCACAGTTCTCCATGAAATCATCATCTAGAGTCACTCTGATCTTATTTCCTTTCTTCAGCTCAACCTCAGCTGTGCCACTCTGGAGCACAGACAAATTAATTTTAGCACTACAAAAACATTCACATGGTACATGTTTTTGAGAGTCTAGAGGCATTACTGTGAGATTAAACAAGCTTAATACATGAACTTGCTCTAGAACAAGAGTGCTGTTGGAAGAAACTGCAGACTCAGAACCTTAACTCTTAATTTATGCACTACAAACTAACTGAAACTAAACTGAGAAGTTCAGTGTATACAGTGATGTTTGACCAATATATATAGAAATGCCTTCCCTAGGGCTGGATGCGCGTCGATTCGTCGGACCCAAAACAAAGATGGCGGCGCCGGCGAGTAGTAGCAACACGAGTGGCTCCTCATACTATCAGAAGTGCAAGGCGGCATGCACTCGTTCCTCTAAAGTATGGGAATTCTTTAATTTAAAAGGAAACAATTCCGTGATATGTCGTCTTTGCAAAATGGAGATGGCCTTCCATTCTAGCACCACGGCAATGCACCAGCATCTGAAGAGGCGCCACCTGGGAGCAGCTGCAGATGACAGAGCACCGTAAGTTTTTTTTTCAACTCCCCACTTTGCACTCGATGTTGGAGTAGGCTATAATACGTTGTCGACACCTAAAGTTTTCGCTTATAGCTATTAATAATGCGCTTATAGCTATGAATGTCGTGAAAAATACATAGAAGACACTGACAAGACCAAGCAGGTAACATTTAATAAAGTCTCAACTTTCAAATTTGGTCAAAGAAAATTAAACCATAAATAGGCCTACTATTTTGTGGCTCTTTAATGTGTCGTGACAGATTGCCTCAGTTAAAGCTGCTCGTGAACCGATCATCTTTTCCTTGGTTAATTTATAGCATCAAATAGGCCAAACATGAATGTAGCCTACATCAGAAGGACTGTTGTTTTAACCGCGGAAAGATGTCAGTACAGTAGCCTACAATCCATTATTCAAATTCAAATCCACCGATATTAATCTTCTCTCTCCTGAATACTTTGTCGGACAAAAATGGTGTATTATGATTGATTGATCAGATCGCCAGTCAATCAAACTCCCGGCAAATGTTTTTTTTTTTTTTTTACATTTTATATACCCCCACCCCCGATGAAACACTACTTGTGTTGTCACAAGTAGATTAATCGAAATCGAATCAGACTGAAAAAATGAATCGTTAGATTAATCGTTTATCCCAGCCCTAGCCTTCGCATTTAGAGCCCGCTGTGACGCCTTGTATGGAACAGAAAGAAGTAAACTCACCCCTTTGATGAGACCAGTCCTGATTTCAGGTCCCTTAGTGTCCAAGGCAATACCCACTGGCCTGTACTGGATACTGCCTGGCTGGAAGCTTGCACAAGCCTCACGCACGTTTCTAATAGTTTGACCGTGGTACTGAGAGAGAGAGAAAAAAAAACAAATATCAGCAAAGCCAACAAAAGAGAAACTCTAGCAGAAAATTATTCAGTAAATTAGCATCTTTAGGTCAATATCTGTTCAAATTTACTGCAGGTGTGGAGTAAATCTCATATCATTGAATGCCATATAAAAGACCAAATTAAAACATCCCAGTCTAAATGCTAAATTGCACAAATGGAGATGTCCTTTGTCAAACAGACTGGAGTATCATGCAGTATTATGATAATTACTCAAACAGTGGTTGTATCCTTCTAATCCTCTATTTGAACCCGCTCACACATACGCAACGGTCAAATGTCTAGACAAAAAAAAAAAAACTAGGTTACTCTTTCCAAGACAACACCTATATCCTCACATAGAAATGATTAGACACATACCTATGGATGTTGCATGTGATGACAGCATACATAGTTCATTGGGTAAAGTTTGCATGTATGTGTTATTGCATCTCAGAAGGAGAGCTATTAATGACCATGCTGTAAAGTTTTTTTTTATTTTTTTTTAAAGCAGATTAGATAAGTACCTTGCTCTGTGATGTTGATGGTTTCATGACATGTCATCAGTTCCAAATTATATCATTGCTTTCCCTACACTAACTCCCGTTTAAAGACAGCTTGACCACTACATCAACTCAACCTCATTTTGCTGGGCAAACAGGCCACACAGGCCTCTAGTGTGGACAAGCACTATTGCTCACATTTTTGTTTTTACAGAAATACATTTTGTTTTGACCTGTTGCCCGTTTCATCAGCAGGTAAGCTGTGGTGCATTAGGGACAAGTTCCAGGTATGAAGGGATAAATGGGCCTAAAAATTAAACAATTTATGAAACTTGGACATAAGACACTTTAAATAAATACATTTATTGAATTAGTAATGTTTTACAGGAGATGAATTACACGTTCCATGAATTCAGTTTAAGTGAAAAATATGTCTATAGGTTCATATACAGAGTTCATGAATGAATCATTTACTTCTCTTCCAGGTATTAACCAAAACAGGAGGGACATCTTCACATCCATTTTTTTTTTTTACTTTGATCTAAAGCTCTTGTGAATGATGATCCCTCTTGATTCCACTGACAAATGGAGGATGATTTTACCCTGAAATCTGCAAATGCATAATAAGACCTGGCTCCAAACTGGACCAGATTCAATTCACTTCAGCAAATTCATAGAATGACTTCCTTTCATCACACTTCAAATTTCAGATTATGACTTTTGAATTTGTAAGCAAAAAGACATTCACTGTAATGATGAAAATATTCTCATAGCAGCTCTCCAGAATGTCCTTTATGTATCTCCACACTTTTTGTTGCTCAGACGTGATAATCTTTCTCCACTGGAAGAGCAGATAAACTATTTATACTGCAAGACTTACTGTAGATATAGTTACCGTGGCCTTTGATCCTGGCTGAATGAATTAACTGTTTCTTTCAGCCCACAAATTTGGCATTAAAGAATTTCATTCATGTGGTTTTGTAAACTGTGAGCTTCATAAATGTTCAGATAAGTGTTTAGCATAATTTTGGGCAGAGTGAATAGTCTATACATCAACATAATCACTAATAAGCAAGAGGGGAAAAGGGAGAACAAGCACAGAATAATTATATGTACCTCATGCGAACCATGAGAGAAGTTCATACGGGCAATGTTCATGCCAGACTTGATCATCTCCTTCAGCATGTCCACAGAACGCGAAGCTGGACCTGCGGTCACAAGACACACAATACACCATCACATCCTGGTCTTAACTGAATGCACCTGACGAAAAAATCACTGAAATAAACAGTCTGTGACAGCTCTAGTTTCTGAAAACAAAAAAAAGAATCTAACTGCAGCCCACGTGTGATAGCCAATCAGAAAACTTGGGAGGCATTAATCAGAAAGGAGCTGTATTAAACCTTTAAATTAAACAAATCCTCCAGAGCATTTTCTTTACTGTAATTACAGCTTCCTCATGCATATTTTCCACCTGTATTACAAAACTGTCTATTGTTTGGAAGTGTTGTGGCAGTAACATTAACAGCCTACCAAGTCGAAGAAATTACAAATAGCACTTCTAAACATGGGTATAAAGCTGCCTTGAGTTTTTAAATGTTTGAGCATCCACTGACCAATGGTGCAGATGATTCCAGTGTTGCGGGCAATGGTGGGCTCAGAGTCAATGTCCAGAAGACACAAGTGCTCCAGGAAGGTGTCGGCCATGGCAGCATTGAGCTGCTGAGTTTGGATGAAGGCAGAGCCCATATCCTGAGCTTTAGTGTGAGGCATGCTGGAAGAGATGGGTAATGTCCTGCATAGAGAGGGAGACAAAGAAAAAGACAGACCAATGAGATGACACCTACAGGACCAGTTAAAATTTGTTCTTGCATGCATGATCCAGTTTACACCTCTGGTATAAAATGCCAGGTGACGTGGTCGGATCACAGGTATATATGGAGTCCAAAAGGTTTCGTGATCAGATCACAAAAATACAAATACAAATGTGGTAAAAAAACCATATGACCACGTCATGTGTAAAGGGTAATCCTTCCTGAGTGTGTCCTGGCAGCAGTGAAGCGCCACCCCTCAGTCAACTAATCGCTGCGCAAAAAAAAAAAAAAACAAGTTTAAACTTTGCCGGTTACATAAGGTTTCAAAAAACAAAACTACAAGCATTCGATCGGAAAAATACACAAACACAAGAACAGCACGGATCTTCTACAGTGTGTCTGAAATCAGCATGCACGGACACTTATAAGCAAGAACATCTGCAGCTCAGGTTAATACCGGTAAATCCACTCAAATCTATGAGTGAATAAAAGATTCAGTTGATAAGCACTTTCATGATGGACTGAACCTCATTGCAAAAAGACTCAGACTCAAATTCTCAACCAGAGACATTAAATGATTAACAAATGATTAAAGTTTAGCACTGAAGACATGATTATCATTAATTTAATCTTAGTGACAAACATTGCCAGGAGCAGTTTATCCTGAAGAGAGCTTAAGAGCCATAAAAATACCTTTTTTTAAGAATTTAAAAGCTAATTAAAGTCAGCTAAAGAGTTACCATCAAGGCAGCTCCTCTGTAACATAGAACATGTGGTCTCTCTACCCCCCTCTCCTTCCAGCACAAGTGAGCAATGGGAGTTGATGGGTGTGGTAAAGAGTAAGTTATGTAACAGATTTCAGTTCACAGAAATGTAAAAGCATTAACAAGATAATATAAAATCTATCTTTAGATCACCAGAACATTCTGATCAAAGCATATTCTCTCAAAGCAAGTTACTGTTCTCCAAGAACTTACACAGAGAGGATCAGGTTTTCAAATTACATCATTCCCACTCCAAAATATTAATGTATTATCACACTACAGATTTTGGTGCAGATTTGATTGTTTGATACAAGAGTTTGATTCACTGGTTGGTGTGAATGCAGTGCAGTCTTCTAAATTGGGATGTGCACCACCGATTCCTTGAGTCTGTTTGAAAACGGAGGTCTGTGGCATGTACATAATTGGTACATATGCTGCATTAATGGCTTTATAATTTGTATGAACCCCACGGGGTCAGAAGGATTAAATAAAATTCTTGTACACAAAAGACAAATCAAATCAAGTGTGAAAACAGACTAAAAGACTCTTCACTTTGGATTTAAAACTACAGAATGGCACAGAAGATGAAGCTCACAATCATAAACGACCAGAGGAGCTCCATGCATGCAGGGAAATGTCTCTACAGCTAAAAGGCAAGTTAAGACAATTTTGAGCAAACCACAAACACATTGATAACAGTGAACCAATTAAACATATCCAAACAGAGTTAACCACATAAGAATGTGAAAGACATGCATGTTCCCAAAGTGGTTAAACTTCTATAAAAATCATATAAATCCAACCATACTAACATAACCAAACCACCTGGATTTATTCTTGTGCACATTTGAGGTGACCTGGATTCTGTATCTTAAGGTGGACATTTAAATCATCCTTTTGTAAAGATATAAATCTACTTCACACACTCCCAAGGGAAGGTAAGGACAATTGCATGTGTGATATTCGGCCAATCACAGCTCTGTTACTCATGCTGGCACACATGGATCAAAGTCCCAACATGACATGATTCATATACTGAATTTAAGACAATAATCAAAAGAGATTTAATTTCTTAAAGAAAAAAAAAAAAAAAAGATACATTAAAAACAAGAGTGATTTTATTCGGTGTTAAAATGCCCACAGGAGAGTGTATAGAGCAACCACAAGCTTTAACTAGAGGTAGAAATATTGGTTATACAATTAATCAGTGCCGATAGTTGCTTTTTGGAACTATTGTTATATGTAAAAATCTGTGCTGATAGTTGCAGAAATTCTCATTTCAAAATAAGAGTCACTGGTGTATCTCAGGCTTGTTTATACCCAAAAGTCTTGTATTAGGTTCAAAATCTTCATTTTGTTCTGGTTGTTTTGGGTATTTTGGTTGAACAATAAACTTCATCTGAGGTTTTATTCATTTAGGACTATTTGTCTGTGCCAATCACAGGGAAAAAGAACATTCTAAAATTCAATTCATCAGTTATAGGCCTTTCCCACCACCGTAGTTATCATCAGTATAGGCAAAACCCACTATCGGTCGACCTCTATTAATAACAACATAAAACCATGGAACATAACCACCATAGAGCACAAGGCTTTCACTATGGTTAGTATTAGAAACACTGCATTCCACCATGACGTCTTAGTGGGCAGCCATACGTGAGGAAATTCACATCACCGCAAACTGACACACACATACTCTTCCTCTTGTAGTTATGAAATGACTAAGAGGGGCAGTGAAAATCTAAGCCATAATGGGGGGGGTATTGATGTTTTATGTTATGGCAATACCATTTAGGCAACTTGTCCTCACACAGAGCTGTAATTCTATGCCAAACTCACAAAAATTACGCTCCAACAGAGCATAGCAAATGTGCCTGTTGCCACTGAAGCACATATTGATTGCCCTGATACTAGGTGGCTCAACAAACCAATAGGTCAGCATTAGACAGGGAGTGAATGCCACATGAATGTTTGGTTTTTATTAGCTGGTTTGATAAAACTACATTCCCTGCCAAACTGCATCTAAAAAAAGAAAAAAGCTGAGCACAATAAAAAGGAAAACATTAATTCTACAATTTAGATTTTAAAACAAATAAATTGTGACTGGATGGGTTGCATTCTAAGCTTTTGTAAAACCCTGGTGAATGTGATTTGACATTCAACGCACCAAGTTGAGACATTGTTTTGCGACAATAAACAGCCTACAGCTAATAATTAGAATATTCATACATTTAACTATTGTTTCCTAAGATCAATCTTTCACTCTATGCAGCAACCCTTTACAATGCAAGTAAATAACTTGCATTTGCAACCAAATTTAACACAGCAGCAGAATACGGTTGTCAGTTGTCAGGTACAGAAATAAATTACAAATCCACAGTTCTGTATGGATGAATAGAATTCATACACTTACAAATCGTATAAACAGCTTGACTCGAACAGGCACAAGTTCAACAATAATGGAACCTTTATTAATAGTTCTGTTGTCAATATCAAAAGGTCACCAACACCCAGTAAAAACCATGAAAGCATCATACACCCCGCAGAGATACATTCAAAAATAAGAAAAATATATTCATAATAAGCACTAAAACTGCTCCAGTGAGAAATCATTAATATCTATGGTCCATGTACGGTCTTTGAGTTTTGCAAATCCACGAAGATGTGGTGACGTATTTGAAGGTTAAACGGTTATATTTATTATTGGTGGTATTGTGACCAACATTAATCAGATTTAAATTGGGATGAGTGACTGATGAGATATTGATAGCACCTGAAGAGTGCACGTCTTTGACACAGAGAGCAAAGCTAAAAGTGCACATGATTGCTCAAACAGTCTCGATCACTCAACACAACATCGGATCGTCACAACTCACGTCATGTATTTGCATGTTTATTTGTTGTTCAATTCATTTTTAAACCTGTTAGCAGCCTTTATATCCTCTATCTGTTCACTGTACAACGAGTCCGAATAACTACCGTAACGACTCCAGAAAAGGGGCAAATGAATATTCATACACATGTAATTCTTACAAATTTTTAAAAACAAACCGGCATATTCATCTCAATTACATCATGTCTGAAAGTTTAAATTCGTGACTGCTTATAATTGCCAACAACTCACCCGCCATAGGCCATTCTGCCATGCTTCAAGGGCTGAGAAAGCACTCATTCATTAGAGTAGCGCATGTGTGATTGCCTGCAGGCTGCAAAAAAAGATCGGCCCTAAATATAGGCACGTACATGTACTTACTACGGTTACTGTACGAGAGTGCCAAACGCATTCTATTTTCAGGTCTCACAAACGCATTCTCTGCAAACCTGTGCTATGTGAACTAGGGCTGGGCAATAAAACGATATCGATATACATCACGATAAAGAAAATCCATGACAAGCTTTACTGCGTGTCGCTAAAACACAAGCGGTTCGGCTTTCTCAGGTTGCGTTTCCACTGGGGCAGACGAAATTCACTCAAAGGTGCTCACAGCGCTAGGAGAGAGCTTGCTCCGCACTGTTGCCAATCCTACGATCCACCTTGAGAGCATGATGCTCGGCATTCATAGGAATGAATTGAAAACGCTCTCAGCTTCGCTCACAATGCGCCAGTAGCAACGTAGGGTCAGACTGGATAAACTTGCTAATGCTAGCTGCCTTGCTAACGATTAGGTTACGTCGGACAACGGATTGATTCCATCCGCACCGCAAGACTTCACGACAACGGTTGCGCACTCTCATCATCTCTAGTGAAGAGCGTGACAGAACAACAGTGATGTGGACAACAGCTCTGATCTTACTGCGCGGTAATCTTGAATATTGTTCTCTAGCACCAAATTTGCATAATGTCTGCCCTGTCCCACCTGTGCAGTTTTGTAGAGATAATTTTGACTGTTTAGAATTTATTTTTTTCTTATTTTTTTCTGTCAACTTTGAAATAAAAAAAAAAAAAGTGCAATGTATATCGTGATAAATACCTATATCGAACAATATGAAAAAGATCATCATGATAATTTTAGCCATATTGCCCAGCACTAGTGTAAACTGAACTGTACTGGATAACTAGTTGTTAGTTACATCATGTACCATGAGATCCAAGCTGCATTGTACACAAGCACATCTTGTGGTTTATGTGTTGTTTCATTATTTACAGAGATGGAGAAATTAGCTGTATGATCCCAAGATTCATCTGTTGTTTTCCACACAAAATCGTGTGTTCCACAAAAGAAAGTTTAAGTCATATGGGTTAGGAAGGTCATTAAGGTGTGAGAATGATAACACAATACTTGTTTAAGGTGAACTGTCCCCTTAACACACTCAAACAATAAAAGGCCTTTACAACAACACAAACTGCTCTAATCATTGTAAGTGCTATCTGGGCCTAACACAGCCTAAATTACTCACAGGTACCTTTCCTCAGAAACAGAGCAACCCTGAACCCACCTGTAGACCTTCTATGCACTCTGGGAGACAAAGGCACCATGTGTCTGCAGAGACCTCCAGAGGAGGCCCATCGTGTGTGACCCAGGTGCACTCTTCCTCATTAGAATGCTGCAGAAGAGGACGAGGGACAGATTGAAGCAGCAAGCATTGTGCTGCAGAAGAGTTATATCACTAAATCATATTCCCATAAGAGAAGATAAACTATGCAAGCTACACGCACTGCCCTGCATGAGCTGGCCTTTCCAAAGACAAAAAGCCCACATTAGTTCCTAAAAACACACACTGGTTTTAGTTGTGGACTGGCCACTACAGGCGTACAGGGAGTGGATTCCTATAGCATTATGGTGGGCACAAGACGTTCCTTACACTGCTGTTGTACCAGCAAGTGGCGCTGTGGCTTGGAGCGAAAATGCAGACAAGTGGAAACAGCATTTAGGATTCGGAGGTCAGCATCAGCAAGATTTACTGCTGCATTTCTGCTGCAGTTCACACCTACATTAAGCTGAATGGGTGTTATTAACAGCAGTAAAATGTGGAGAGTGGGCTACCCTAACTTTAATGAATCAAGTTCTACCTTTGTTCTCACATTCACAAATAATAATTGTCCACTGGGATGTCCCTGGCCAAGGTGCAGGTGTCGTATTTACTGGAATTCAAAGTCAGTTTATGTGTCCTCTATTGCTTTAATGGAAGAAATTCTAGCATAATTAAAAGGGATGTTACATTTTTTTTTTTAAATCACATATTGCATCAGTACTCAATGCAAACCTATAAACAGCTTCCCTAAAATGGTATGAAATGATTACAAACATTCTCGAATTTGACTAAATGATCAATAGTGTTTCTAATAAGCCTAATTTGGTTTCTGGCATGCACACACGAGTTCATCATGTTCTGATCAGTAAATACAGTTGAAATATTAACCTACTTAAAGTGGACTAGCTTTCCCTGAAGAAAATCTGAGAGTGCAATAGTGTGAAAGTGTTTGATTGCAAGACAGACAGAAGAAAAAGACCACTTCCTCCCTCGCGTTTACATTATCCAGCATCATAATTAGCACCTTTCCATGCAATCAGCGCCTACATCAGCAGAAGCAAAAACCTACAGTTAGATTGCTGTTGCCCGCAGGGACACATTTCACTGGAACTGCCATTCATTCAGTGCACAGTGGATTGACTAGTTACTGAATGCAGGGAAACATAAATTAGGCGTGTGTACGCAACAAGCACACGCGTGGGCCTTCACACTGCGTGACCGGACGAGGCCAGCGCTACTCTGAAGATCAAACACGTCAGGTTTTCAACCTCATTTGAGTGTACAGAGGTGTTTTTGGTCCAGTCATGCGGAGAAATGCGGAGGGGAATGTGGCGGATGCGCTGCGGGTCACGTTCTGCCTCTGCGTCACATTTCCCTCAGCAAGACACCAGACTGCACGCGCCTCGCACATTCCGTCAAAATTCGAATTAATTCATACTGATTCAAGCTGAATGACGGAGTCCAAATTAAAACCGACAGAAGGTGACGATAGATGATAATCATAAAACAGCGGGGAATGATGCACAACATATGCTAAAAGAGGTTCAAAACGGCTTTAGTGTGAAAAAGGCGAAGGAAAATAACAAGTTTACCTGACAACGTAAAAACAAATAGCGCAGGGTTAAAACACTTTACCAGGGTAACTGTAGAAACTGACTGAAGAAAAAAAGAAGAAAAACAGAGTAGCTACTATGACGGATCAAACATCTTTAGCTATTTATTGTTCACAATAACGTACACACTGAAGAATATACCAAAATATATAACTATTACTGTGGAAACTGGTGTTAAAGAGACTCACCTGTGTGTAAAGACGGTCGGCCGTGACTGATGCGCTCTGGATCGCGACCTTAAAGTGATCCGTCTTATCTACCGGAACTACTTCCTTCCTGTGTTCGCGGAGGGATGATGACCTCGCTATGAAAACTGTCACTGTGAGGCTTTATCGTCTATATTTGAAAACACGCCTCCCGATAAATATTTATAAACGTGTGTTTGTGTTTCTTCGATAAACTACTTGTACATAAAGCTATAAGGTCTTTAAAAACAAAGCCCATGCCTCCTAATAAAGGATTATGAAACGTGACAATGAGGGAAGTGGAACTAGCCAATCAGAGCGCGAGACACGGCACGGTGCAGGAGCACGTGGAGATCACGTGAGCTGAGAACGCTACTAATAAATGATATAGTGCTGGTTAGTTACTTTAACCACGTTATTAAATGCCGCAGTGAAAGTACCACTAATACAACTAAAAGAGGTTTGGTACATAAAGTGTATACGATAGCAATAATATTGCACGTCCGCGTGAATCCATCCTAATGGGTGAGACTCGCGCAGACGCACGTACGCCCACATTTGCATTCTTCCTTCATCATTGAACTGTTTCTTGAGTAAACACTAATTAAAAACAGAGTTTAATGCCCAGACAGTACTGCCATAATATAGCTCAAGTAAGTAATATAACGAAATTAAATTGTTTATTTTACAAATGTTATTAAAAAGTACCATGGCATTGCGTTTTTTGGGCATGTACACTGGTAATGGCATGCACCTCTGTAATGCATGCCGTGGGTGTACCTTGGCAGTGCTATGTCTTAGACTTATTTCATGGCAGTACCATTATATTTGAAAGTAATATGGAGTACCTTGTAAATTCCTTAGTATATGAATATATTAGTTATTCAGTCCCATAAAAGTACCATGGTATTATTGTTTGATTCCATAGCTGTACTATGTTTCTGCCACAGTACGTTTGTAAGAGTAGAGACTAAATAGTTTCAAATAACATATATGAATTATGTCTTTAAGTGTGCTCAGAGATACGCATAATTTCATTGGCAACATTAATGTAAATATGATATAATACTACATTTGTGCCTCCACCACATTCAGAGAGCAACAGTTGAGTTTCATTGCTGATGCAGGAGATCAGTGCAGTATGTGTGCGTCATTCATTGGGTAACAGCCTCCTCTAGTGTGCATATACTTTCTCAGCAATTACACTGAAAAAAAGTGCTATCTCATCTCATCTCTCCTCCTGATTCTTTAGTCCTGATACCCTCAGTGTCTGGATTGGTACAGTAAAGACAAGAGATTAGCAGCATTTATTTCAGTTTGCGAAGGATCGTCACAAAAGTGAGTATGAGGACACTATACTACCCCCTCTTTACTTCATGTCACAGATTTATAATGTGAATGTCCTAATTGCAAATACGTTCATAATTGTACACTTGCCCCATAGACTTCTATTTTGTGCATAACTGGCACTGAATCTGTATTCATTTCCAAGGTGATCACTGGATGGCATGCCACTTTTATGTGACATGATGGTGTCATGTGATTGGAAGAAAATTAAGACAAATGGCTTTCTTATAGTTGTCTCTCCATATTAAGCTGGGATAGGAGAAAGTATTTTAACACAGAAAAAGTTACTCACTTCAGCTCTTTTTCTGCGCCTTTAGTGCCACTGAATGGAATTGCAAAAATAAACATTGTTTTCAAACCGCTTTCTAAATACGGCCATGTTTTATGTCGATCAAACAAATAGATAGTTCCACCCCCAACTCACACCAGTGGAGTCAATGTTGTTGTGTCGGGCTGAACTGGCCGTTCAAAATAAACAGAGGAATTTTTTATCTTCTTAACAGATTTTGAAAAAATGTACCTCGAAATGGCCTCTATAGTAATCTCTGCATACTCAAAAGTATTTTAATGGTTAAAAGTTAAACATTTCAACTTCAGAGTGCAGCACCTGTCACAGTTTATCTCCCCCTGGATTTTCATGTTCGTATAAAGGCCTCTGCAGCTTTCTGTGCAATATAAGTGACCTAAAATGATAGCTGTTGTAAATAAAATACAACACTGAGAATGCACTCAGAAATGTAAATAAATGGAAACTGTGGCCATGACGTCTTGACTATTATTTTATTATTATATATGTGTTGAATCTTGAAATAATCTGATATGGACTGAACCTCATAGGGCGTGTTAGTATTAAATAGGATAAAACAAGAGCACACTATATCATTTTAATATAGTATTGTAATATTGCTTTATCTTTCATGCCTTTCACTAGACTAGATGTAGGAAAAAGGATGTAGGGATTTGATTCCATTCACACACATCTGCATGTATGTGTCCAGGTAAAGGTGAGAGGGAGTGTTTGAACTCACCTGCTCTCCACGCCACCTCTGCTGCTGCTTCCGCTGCCCATGCTGTCCACTGCTCACCTGCTAACTGTTTGCTCACTGACTGCAGCTCACCTCCTGCATGTTCTTGGGTCTCTCTTCCTCCTCCACAGGTGAGGGACAAACCAATCGTACAATATTGTTGAATCCCGGCCTGTAAGCCGCCACGGACTGCTGTTAAATCCTGCTGTAAATCCCATAGATGCGCAGACTCTAGATTGGCTGTTGTAAACGGCTGTGCATTGTTGTTGCATAAGGAAAAAAAAAGTTGGAACTAAAGTGTGGTAACATATTCAGTATTTGATTTGTGTAACATGCATGGTTGGGCTTTGAATGATCCTTAAATAACACCAAGATACTCACAGGAGAGGAAAAAAATCACAAATGAGATCTCTTTATTATCTCTATTGTTTCTCCTAGATGGCAATGAGATTAAACGTAGACTTACTCTGAAGTGTCTAATTTAGCAGATGATTCTTTTGAGAAAAGCCACATGTGGCTTCCTGTAGAGTTTCAGTTGAGATTTCAACAATATCTCAAACTGTGATCAGATTAGACAAGTCTGCAATCAAAAAACCTAATGATCTGAGCTATGCTATCAATATTGCATATTGAAATTTATTTGTAATGTGTCACCTTTTTTCTTTCTTTCTTTTTTTTTTTAAGCAAATGCTAATTAATAATCTGTCACCATAACCAATAACTTTTAAAATCTTTAATCTAATGTAGAAATCATAAATAATGTAGATGAGGTGGAAGATCTTATATTTAGCACAGCAATTCAACTGAAGTAATTTGGTTCTATTTGCAATTTTTTTGTGTTTATAAATAATTAATGTAAGTCTTTTTGTCAAGATGGGAGTATATGAGGCAGCACTATGCCCTCACTTAGAGACGTGAGTCATTGAGCCAAGGATAAGTTATCTAATGGCTTATCTGTCTCTCTCTCTCTCTCTCTCTCTCTCTTTCTCTCTGTCTTTATCTCTCTCTGGAGGTCATTGTGTATAGCTGCACTCTTAATGGGGTAAGCAGGGTAAACTCTGATTAGCACTGTAACGGTTGAGCTAATCAAACAGCGACCACAAATATTGTAGACTGGAATGCCATAATGACAGAATGATCTCTCTTTCTTTTCTGCTCTTTTTTTTTTTTTTTGTTAATACACAAAACACAAAGAGGTATAAAAAAATAAACTCAGCTGACAAAAGTAGAACACTGCCATTGGCAAATGCACCATCATGTTGACAACATTACATATGTCGAGTTTTCAAAAGATTAAGCACAGTCACTTATTTGTTAGTTAATCTATAGTTTTTTCAGTTTTTTAACAAAGCAGATTCTAAATCTTCCCAAGTACCTTCTAATGCGCATAGTTGTGAATCTAACTGTGCTAGTGCTTTCCTAAAAGTTGGTAAAATGTATTTTATTTCAGAGAAAACACCTAAAGTATTGATGAAAAATGGCCAATCAAATGCTTTCGAGACTGAGAATGTCCCTTCCACTTAACATCACCTGCTATGACTAGAAAAAGCAATTAGAAAATCATGGTTATGCTGAACTGTGACGTAGAAGCTATGGGGAAAAAATAAAAAAGATGAGCCCTTTGATATGTCCCATCCCAGCTTACTGTTTCAATAGGAAATGGTGTACATCTTCAAAACACTATATAAATTTGATAATGTAAAAATAGGAAATGAAACAGGATAAATTGTTCCACTAAACACAGTTCAAACTGTAATACCGTAGTTTTTAATTCAGATTTGGAAAAAAAAAACTTCTATAATGGCATTCTGATGAAATAATAAAAAAGTGTTAAACATTGCAGCTGTAATTTAATCCAGTTTGTACACTGCAAATGGAAGGTTGAGCTAATTTTATTGTGGTAAAATGTTTTCTGTGCAGTATGCTCTGTGTAACTGCAAATGTTTGCGAATGTAGAATGATTTAAGTATAACATACATACAGAAAATTCACATACTGTGCACAGTTTACATACTATATACTGTAGAGGTAGTAAGAGTAGTATGATAGTATGCTATTTCGAACAAAGGCTCTTGGAACATCTCTCTCTCTCTGTCTCTCTCTCTTATCAGCTGCAGGTCACATGATTAATTCTGTTGGCACTCACTGAGCATGCTCAGTTCACTGTGTTGTCAGGCAAAAAATAAGACAGCACTGGCAGCAGAGATCTGCCATAGATAAATACACAGACACACAGAAAAACCAGAGAGAAAGAGAGAGAGAGAGGAAGAGAGGAAGAGGAAGCATCAAAATGGAGGACTGCTGCTTGTGTAGAATAATTCAGTATTATTAGATTGTCTGTGTGTGTGGCTTCTATTTAATCTGTTTTATATTAAGGGCAGTGTCATCATTTTGGAGGCAAAGGTGACATCATTGTGTTGTGAGAAGAGCGGTCGCTCCATCCTCTGAAGGTGAGACGGGATGGAGAGATGATGGGGGGATTGTCATGGATGGTGGCCGTCTGTGGTTTTTATTCTGAGCTTGAATAGGGGAGCTGTGTCTGCATCGGTATGTGGGATAGTACCCTGGGGGGGCGGGGGTGGGGGGTGCATGGGGGCAGGGGCAGTTTGAGGACAAAATAAGGCCATCAAGGGATTTGTGTGGATGGTGATTGGAAGATTAGTTGAGGGAATGTGATGATTAGTGTTAGACTGATATATCTGTCAGACCGATTAATCGATTTTTGGCCGCTTTGAGATAAAAAATCGGTCGATATCTGTGCCTTACTTGGTATCATTACATTATATTATATACACAGTATTATCATTATATCAGTCATATGCCCTGCTGTTTAGAAATCAGTATTAACCATTCAAAAACATAATGGCAAAACACAATGATTTTTTAATGTTTCATTATAATCTAGAACACATCAATTCATTTTCAGATGAGTAATAATATTCACATGCAGACATGCATTGATCAAGTATCAAAGAGTATTTAAACTAAAGCCACTGAGGTGATGGAGAAAGACACTGTGGCTCTGGATAGAAACAAAATGGCTGTTTTTCAGATTATCTTTTTTTAAATTTTATTGACATTTTAAATAGAGAGCAGTTAGTATCGGTAGCTTGACGTGTTTATTTGAACTTCACCTGTACTCTGTTCGTCTGAGGGATTCTGGCTTCAACCATTTCTTGTGTTAAATTCTGGGTTTTCTTCAGCTTTTTGTCTTTGATTTTGCCACATGCTGCAAGCATTACTGCTTTCAAAATAAAGACACATTTTTTTTTTATTGTTTAGGGTTAAAGAAACAGGAACTTTTGTGTGAATCTAATGAAAAAGTTCACCCTAAAATGTAAAGAGGAGAAAAACAACAACAAAATTAAATTTTGCTAAAACAAAATGGAGCCTATTTTTTGACCATTGCATTTTTTGGATTGTATAATAATAATAATAATAATAATAATAATATTAGTAGTTGTTACTGTAATGAATCTGATCTTTGAATTTCCTGTTGTAGTTTTGTATCATTCTCATTATTCTTACTACCATAGTGCAGCAATTTTAGAAATGTTTTTTTTTTTCATTTAAATCTTCATAAATTAAAGGCAATACAACAATACTAACATTATAAATAATGCATTTATTAAATACACATTATTGTTCTTTCAGATTACAGTAATGATAATTTGGAGGGAAATGTTAATGTTAAAAACTTAATTGTCATGAAAATATTAAAATTGTAATGCTCTTGAAAGAAATGCCTTATTTTTTAAGCAAAAAACTAAATAAAACATCCCTTTCCTTTGAAGGCGAAATGTGACCTAAACGTGTTCTTGACAGGTTTCATGACAAGCACCTCTGTGTTGTTTTTGTTAGTATTTATCTGATATGACTTGTGCAGAGGACTACTGTCCTCTATAAAATGTGCCCACACACACACACATACACAAATCTGTGACAAAGAGCAGGAAGGGTTGTTGCTAGAATACATAGCAGTGAGGTGGAGGGCAGAAATAACAAAACATTATTTTAAACAGCCATTAACTAACAATAGCTGTTTGTCCATTTTCACATATATTAATTTCACAGTAAATGTGCAAGTGCAAAATAATTCTATAATTTCTATCTGATAATTGATGGCTGTAGTTATTGAGTTAAATGGTGAGCCTTTTGTGATTTTGCTGTAAATGTTGAAAAATAATAATAATTTAATTTCTTTCCCCCAGAAAGTGGACAGTCAATCAGACTGAAGGAATTTGCCCTCATTTCAGTGGTCCTGTTGTTTCAGTGTAAAAATGGATCAGAAAAGCTTCATCCTCTCAGACTCACACCTGTGAACACCAGAGCCAATGGTGAGTGTTCACATTTCATTAAACACAAAACACCATCAGTCACAGACTGTCAGTGTTCCTGTTAAACTGTAAACACCCGCCAGTCTGTCCTGCAGTCACATGACAGAACAGAAACACGGGTCTGACATTATTCTCTGAAGACTGAAGAGATAAAAATTACAGTTGAAGTCAGAAGTTTACATACACCTTAGACAAATATATTTGAACTCAATTTTTCACAATTCCTGACAATTAATCGTAGGTCAGTTTTGATCACTACTTTATTTTAAGAATGTGAAATGTAAAAATAATAGTAGAGATTTATTTAAACTTTTATTTCTTTCATCACATTCCCATTGGGTCAGACATTTACATACACTTAGTATTTTTTTTAATATTTGGTGCCTTTAAATTGTTAAATTGTTTTATGAGGTGACAGGTCATTTTGGGGAGCCTTCCACAAGCTTCTCACAATAAGTTGCTGGAATTTTGGCCCATTGCTCTAGACAGAACTGGTGTAACTTAATCAAGTTTGTAGGCTTCCTTGCTCGCACATGCTTTTTCAGATTGAGGTCAGGGCTTTGTGATGGCCACTCCAATACCTTGACTTTGATGTACTTAAGTGATTTTTCCACAACTTTGAAGGTATGCTTTGGGTCATTTTACATTTGGAAGACCCATTTGTGACCGAGCTTAAACATCATGGCTGATGTCCTGAGATTTTGCTTCAATAAATCCACATAATTTTCCTTCCTCGTGATGACAATAGTCCCTCCTGCAGCAAAGCACCCCCTCAACATGATGCTGCCACCCCAATGCTTTACAGTTGGGATAATGTTCTTCGGCTTGCAAGCCTCACCCTTTTTCCTCCAAACATAACTATGGTCAGTATAGACAAAAAGTTCAAAGGAAATTTCTCCATAAATTAAGATCTTTGTTCCCATGTACTGTACACTTACAAACTGTAGTCTGACTTTTTATGGTGGTTTTGGAGCATTGGTTTCTTCCTTGCTGAGCAGCCTCACAGGTTATGTCGATATAGGGCTTGTTTTACTGTGGATATAGATACTTGTCTACCTGTTTCCTCCAGCATCTTCATGAGGTCCTTTGCTGTTGTTCTGGGATTGATTTGCACTTTTTGCTCCAAACTACGGAGACAGAATGCATCTCCTTCCTGAGCGGTATGATGGCTGCATGGTCCCATTGTGTTTATACTTGCGTACTATTGTTTGTATAGATGAAAGTGGTACCTTCAGGTGCTTGGAAATTGCTCCCAAGGAGGAGGTCCACAATTGTTTTTCTTTTAAGGTCTTGGCTGATTTCTTATGATTTTCCCATGATGTCAATCAAAGAGGCACTGAGTTTGAAGGTAGGCCTTAAAATACATCCACAGGTACACCTCCAATACAGTGTATCTCCTATCAGAAGCTAATTGGTGTATTGTCTAAAGGCTTTCCATCATTTTCTGGAAATTTCCAAGCTGCTTAAAGGCACAGTTAACTTGGTGTATGTAAACTTTTGGCCCACTGGATTTGTGATATAGTCAACAAAAGGTGAAACAATCTATCTGTAGACAATTGTTGGAAAAATTACTCATGTTATTCACAAAGTAGATGTCCTAAAGGACTTGCCAAAACTATAGTTTTCTAATATGAAATGTGTGGAGTGGTTAAAACATTTGTTTTAATGACTTCAACCTGAGTTTATGTAAACTTTTGACTTCAACTACACATCTTACCGATGAAAAAGCACATATTTAATCTGAAGATCAAATACATTTATGCATGTATGATTATATGTATCTTCTAAGTTAGATTTGTTTGGTTGATTTGGTGAAATTCTGGCCTCATGATTCATGTTCCAACATGTTTCTGATGAAATTGAGATTAAATTAAAATCAATAATTTAGTGGATGTCCAATATAATAATATTAAGCCAGTTGAAAGAGTCACCATTAGTGCTTTGATTAGTTTTATTCTGTTTACTAAAATGTAACTGTGTGTTTAGTAAAGAATCTAGACTGTAATGTGAATGTAATGTTTCTGAACCATGTATGTGCTTTATTCAGGATATTAAAGGCCAGTGCTGGACAGATGAAGAATCAGATGGAGAGAATGAATCTGAGCAGTTCCTGTATGGTATTCAGGTAAAACATATCAGCCATAAAATTGAGGCCTTCACATGTCACATCCTGACATCACACTTTTAGTCTGGATAAGAAACTTAATTTAGTCTGCCTCTTATCCAACTTCTTCCTGAATGTAGAAGTGTTCCAAGATTTGGCTGTTTTCAATTTCCGGTCTCCAGTGTTTTCACTTGCATCAGCGTATATTCTTAGCGGGTAATGTGATGTTTAATGTAATACATTTGTGCAAATTGTCAAAAAACATGTGCACTACTAGTAATGTACTCATGTGGTGCAAAATAGCAAAGTAATGTAAATAAGTGGTGCGTTCATGCTGGAATGATCTTATTTACAAGATGAGTGCAAATTAACACAACCATAAAGCTGGAATTACCTGGCGATTTTCTTGGAGCACCAGTTTTCCGAGTTGGGGACGTTACAAATAAAGAATCATGGAAATAAGCAAGACAATTTGCATTGGACATAATTCTGTTTTACTTGTGGATTTTGACTGTACCGTTTACATTGTATGCATTTTTGTACCATTCATGAAGAATAAAACTTGCCAGAAAATAAGACTCATTTAGCTGTTTATGAGGTGACAGGCTTGTGCAACAAAACAACATTTACCATCATTATATGTGGCCACACAAGAATGATAAAATAACATAGATAAAGCATCAATTAAAAGCATTAAACTATGAGAATAGTCTTCGTTTTTCTTGCATTGGTGCTAAAAAAACCCTAATTGAAGCGCCATTCGACAACGGTATGGTTTATCAAAATTCTGTGAATAACTTTTTGTCATGACTGCCTCTAGATGATTTAGGCCAATATTCATGCAAATCGGACAAACGGCCTAGGACAAGTTCGAAAAAGTACGCTATGTTTTTCAGAAAATTCAAAATGGCGGAAAGATTTTCACTACAGAAAATGACGTCATATGGTACATTCGAATCACCATGAGCCATGTAATCAGAGGAATTTCGTTTCTAGGACTCACGGTTCCAAAGTTATTAACATAAACGTGAGTGCAAGTTTGGGCAGTTGGTGGTCACACACTCTTCAACACACACACACACAGCGTAAAGCATGGCTCTCTCTCCTCTACCGCATTGCTCGCCTTCGAGCTGGTTCATGCATTTATATTCTCACGTCTTGACTATTGCAATGCCCCCTTCATTGGTTTACCTGCTAACTATATTGCTAGGTTGCAATATATTTAAAATTCTGCTGCTAGAATCCTTACACATACCAAGCACTCAGCTCATATTACTCCATTCCTTTTTGAACTTCACTGGTTACCAGTTTTGTTTAGCATCAAATATAAACTAATACTGCTTACATTTAAATCACTTCATGGTCTGGCACCTCACTATCTTAGTGAAATGCTTCTCCCCTACAATCCGCTCGCTTAGGTCTTCTGGGTCAGGACTCCATTCTGTCCCTAGATCTCGCCTCTCTACTATGGGTGGCAGGCCATTCAGTGTATTAGCACCCAATTAATTCACTCCCCCTGACTCTTTAAATTTAAATCTCTACTTAAATCATTTTCGTTTCTCAGTGTTATTTATCTTAATGTGTTATGTGTTCAATCTCAATGACTGTACTATCTGAACTGTGTTTTTGTGACTGTTCTGTGTTTGTGTATTATTGTGTTACTATTGTAAAGTGCTATTGAGCTCTGGAAAGGTGCTATATAAATTAAACTTATTACTATTATTATTATTATTATTATTATTACCATTCATTCCTCCTGGCCTTGCTCTCCATTCACAAACCAGCACTCAACTACTCCCCCGCTTCCACAATGAGATATTTTGATTTTTTTTTTCAGGCATTTGCTCTCAGATGAGCAGAATGACATTGTCAATAATTTTTATTTTCACCAAGGTCCACTTATAATATTCATCAAGGTCTCTTGCATCAAAACTGTCATAATTTGATCTAAAGATTTTGTGTCCATTTTCCACCCTCACTCTGACTCTTTCAATTAAACAGGCTTGTTTTCCCACATCATAACTGTTACTATATTGCGTATTTTAGTTTACATGGAATGCTGTATTGACCAATCACATCCAGTACAGCTATATGTTTTTAATGTGTAATATTACTCTCTACCTGTAGGGGAGCTGTGCAGCTGACCTGTATCGTCACCCGCAGCTGGACGCTGATATTGAAGCTGTAAAAGACATTTACACGGACAGCGCTGTTTCTGTCAGGTAACAAAATCCCTCAGGCCACGTCTGATTCAGATCTGCACATTCACACCTAAAGCACATTTACTCTTTGTTCCATTTCATACAGAGAGTATGGCACGATTGATGATGTGGACATCGACCTACAAATCAACATCAGCTTCCTGGATGTGAGATCACATACTTCCTACTCAAGCCATCAGCATATTAACTTTACAAACAGATATTGAGTTGAAAATAAAATTGTGGACTCTATTTTCATGAGAGCGCAAATTCTAATTGCAATTTTCGTGTCAGCGCATAGCGCAAGTGGGCGTGGGAGTATTTCCTGAGATAAAAGCATGTCTTAACTTAGCGCAAAGTTTAAACTCAGTTCCTGCATTTGCAGTCTGGAGATTCCACCAGCAGGTAGTAATAACATTAATTTCAGAGTTGTAGTAGATGACTTATATAAAAAACAAAAAGGTATGAGATATGTGTTAAACTATCTATAGGTCATGGTTAATTTTCAATTATTATTATTATTATTATTTTTTAAATTTATTGTATTATTATATTGTCTAATTTGTAAGTCTAAAGGTATTTTTTAAAGTGATTTTTAAGTCACTGCAAAACGGGCCGGTGGAAAATGTTGGAGAGAGTAAAATGTTTGGAATCGGTAGGCTATGATTTTTTGACCACTTCGTTATTTTGATTATATTTTCGTTTTGTTTGAAGTGTAATTTCAATTTATTGCCTGTTTATTTTTATCGAGTTTCAGTAAATTAACTAAAGTTATCAAAATCGACCGGTAGAAGTGAAATGCCTGCTAATATAATCACTGTTAATTCTAGCCATGAGTTGTGTGTCAGTAACTGAAAATGATTAATAATACTTACATTTATTTGTAATTTAATGGATCCTACATCCAAATTCTGATGAGAATCACTTTTCATGCAAATGAAAGGAGCTTGTCAGTGTCATAGATATTTGCCCGAAAATCAACAAGGACGTAGTGTGTAAATTTACACTGCCAACTTCTTATGAATGTACTGTTTTGATTTATAATGTGGGTGCCTGAGGGAATTAACTATATAATAAAATGCAGACAGTGGAATAATAACCAGAGAAAACCTCCAAATTAAACTGCAATTAATCCAGCCCATTTCCACGTTAGGTGTGCGATTTTGCCAAACCTACTTGTGCCTAGACTTAGCGCATTATTACACGAAAATACCAAAACTTCTTGGCCATGCCCACTGTCTTTCCGCTTACGACTTAAGGCATAACGCTGCGCTTAACACTAGTGCTCTTAAAATAGGGCCCTGTTTGTGCGTTTGTAGGAGGAGGTGGCGACCGCATGGAAGGTCATTCGAACAGAACCCATTGTCTTGCGTCTCCGTTTCTCTCTTTCACAGTACCTAGATGGACCAGGTGAGGAACTTAATTTTGATATTTTGATAAAAGAAAACGAACTAATTTGATTTCCATCTTTTAAATTGAGAGTTTAATATTTGATCCACTTTATAAGACATGCATGAAAATATAGTGTATAGTAGCAATGACCTACCAATGTTTAATGTGACCCTACAGAACCATCTGTGGATGTTTTCCAACCATCTAATAAGGAAGGCTTTAGCTTAGGCCTCCAACTAAAGAAGTAAGTCTGTTTGAAAGTGGTTCTTAGTGTTTGTTGTGGAGTCATCAGTGGGCATAACACACTGTGACATACATAAAAACGAAACTTTGAATCTTGTTTTTTTTGTGTTCAGGATTCTCAGCACGTTCACATCTCAGCAGTGGAAACATCTCAGTAATGAGTTCCTCAAAGCTCAACAGGAGAAACGACACAGCTGGTTCAAAGCTGGAGGAACCATCAAGAAATTCCGTGCCGGATTGAGTATCTTCTCCCCGATCCCAAAGTATGACCTCACAGTTTACTGCCACTTTAATTTGACACAACACATCATTGTTGACCACACTTCTGATCAGTCAGATCAACCTCAGAAGTCTCTCTTTATGTTATCACAAAAAATACATTTTCCCAGTTTATATTTTGAATGTCCTTTTTATTTACTCTATTAAAAATGTATAATATCTGTCACTTACAGTGCGTTACAACAGATGAAGCATATAATGTAATGAAAGTCATATTTAAAGTCATTAATTTCGAAACACGGTGATCAGATTTACTGCTTTAGAAAAGTCTAGATCAGTGATTCTCAACTGGTTATTTGTGACCTGAAAATTGGGCTTTTCTGATGCAATGCTAAAACTAAATTTAACAAAATGTAACAAGCATTTCAGCTTTTAAAAAGGAGGAAAAATGCTTCCCATGTCATTTGTTGTTGACATCAAAGGCTGTGCGGTCAAACATACACTATAGTATTTGGGCACAAATGTAGCTAGCAAATTAGGCAGATGCCAACATGGACAGGTTGTGTGATATTCCCTCATCCTTGAAAACCATGAACAAATCTACACGAAGTTAAAAGAAAATGCAACCAGGTTACATTAATTACAGGTTACTTTTGGTACTGTGTTAAGAACCACTTAAACTCAAAAATGCTATGGCTGTGGGTTCTCTCTTGGCTCCAGGTCTCCCAGTTTCCCTCTGATCCAGGACACTGTTTTGAAAGGCAAACTGAGCGTCCCAGAGCTCAGAGTCACCAGGCTTATGAACCGCTCCATCTCTTGTACCATGAAGAACCCAAAGGGGGAGCTGTTCAGCTACCCTCCAAACAGCCAGGTGAGCATCTGTCCACCCTGACTGCATACTTTCCATTCAAAACACTCTCTCTCCTGCTTCTCCATACCTGTGACCCCTCAATGGCTCATTTGGGTCCCTTACATAGGCTACATTCACACAATCAGTGTTTGTGATTGAATATCAGTTGTAACTTCCAAACTGCCCTGTACACAATAGCAGACAGGAGCAGATCGAATACTATCTGTCTGAACAGGTAACCAAAGTCATTACACTTCTCTAACTCACAAGTAATGCCCGTAGTGACGGATAACCAAATATCAAGATTTAGGATTGTGTATTTAAGGATTTAATACTTATTCTGTACTGCATTTCGGGACACTCCCACAATGAATAGAATGCAGTTGTCACTTAACCAAACTAATATTTAGCATTCTAAACAGGACCGACTGTATTCTGCAGTTGTGAACATAGCCATTGAGTTTCAACCCCCTCTGCTTTGTGTGTTGGTCAGTTATTGACAGATTATGCGTGAGTCCATGGTGAATTAAGACCACCTCTCTTAAGGCCACCCCTCACCCCCAGCCTCTTTGCCCCTCGACACACCCCCTCGCCTAACATGGCTGGCTCCCTTTCCCATAACACTTTGTCTCCGTTAACCCATCAGACTGTAGCTGTGCCGGCGGGCCGGGCCCCTGCGCAGATTACCACCCGCCAGCTGATTGAGTTGTTTTTCTCATCCCAGGCGGGCGGACACTGCAAGAACATCCCCACGCTGGAGTACGGCTTCCTCGTCCAGGTACAGGTCACATGACGGCTGCACCTCCACGCATGAGTTCATCGTTTCTCATGATGCACCAGTGTACATCTAAGCATCACATCAGTGCATGAGGAGTACAGTGTCTTAGAGGAAGTGTGAGTGAGTCTAAATACAGCTAAATGAGGTTACATTAATGATGATTAAAAACAATTTACAGCTCTAGGTCCAATTGAAAAGAATGTAGACAATGTTTACCTTCTAATAATACCTAGTCAGAGTCCTGAAAGATCATAAATTGTGTACTAATGGATAGGAAAGTAATTTGACACATCACATTTTAATTCATCCTTCTATTAACTGGACATTTTTTACCTGTTTAGGGAAAGAATGCGCTTTAACATTCATATTGGTTTTGTTATTAGAATGAGACATTGTGATTTTGTCAAGAACATCTAAACAAACTATTAGAAATGTTTTCATCTATAATTATCACTAAATAAACCCAAACAATTTTATCAGGTGGTCTTGTATCACCCTGAATAACTTTATTTTGTGAAAATGATCAGCTGATTAAATTATCCTGCTTATTACATGCTTATATACTGTACTTCTTGCCAAATTAAACATGCACATAAAATATTGATTGGAGTATAAACATTTATTTAAGTGAGAAGAAAGAGTGTATTGAGTGACATTAAACAAGCAAGCTATGTAAAAAATGTATTGCCTGGGACACAGTTAAGCAGTTAAGCGCTCATACACACATATTTACCACTGAATTCTGCTCATTCCACGGTAACCACATGAACATGTGTCAGCCAACAAGAATGAAGATTTAAGTAATGTTGTGGTATAAAATAGAATATTTGTTCTGCCTAATGCAGTTTCCATTTTCTCTGTGTTTGCCTCAAAGTCCATTTTTTATTTATTTCTGCTCTGAATCACAGCGCTCCTCTTTCACGTTGTGCTTCTCTTTGACAGATCAGATCAGTACAGTGTTTCCTCTGATTACCTTCTGTCTCTTTTCTCCTGTGTAAGATCATGAAATACTCTGAGCAGCGTATACCCACTCTAAACGAGTACTGCGTGGTTTGTGATGAGCAGCATGTCTTTCAGAACGGATCCATGCTGAAGGTGAGTGAGGCAACAGTTCCATTTACAACAGCTTTAGTTTGTCTGTGCTGTGGCCGAGCAATGAACTCCCATGCTTTTACTTGTGGCTGACACAGGTTCAAGTCACATCATTTCCCAATATTCCCTTAAAGGAACATTTCCCAGAATGTTAATTTAATATATGCTGCAGCATTCTGCATTTTTAGCATGATAAAAAAAGATTGTCTCTGAATTTAAAAGAAAAATGCATCAATATAAGAAGTTGGTTTATGTTGTGTTATGTTATGAAATAGAAGGCTGTATATTGCCTGTGATTTTTAAATAATACTATTCTGTTCGCTTTCCCAATTGGTTTGTTTTTTTCTGTCCAGCCTGCAGTGTGCACGAGAGAGCTGTGTGTGTTTTCATTCTACACACTGGGCGTGATGTCAGGTGCTGCTGAAGAGGTCGCCACTGGTGCTGAGGTGTGGTTGCATGCATGCACGCGCATGCACACGCACGCACGCACGCACACAAGCACACACACACGTCAATTATTTGTGTGTTCAGCTGATATTTGTGATTTATCTTTAGGTTGTGGATCTATTGGTGGCCATGTGTCGAGCCGCTCTGGAGTCGCCCCGTAAAAGTATAATCTTTGAGCCGTATCCATCTGTGGTTGACCCCAGTGACCCCAAAACACTCGCCTTCAACCCGAAGGTGATTGTCTCTACTTGGTCTTACTCAAAAACAAGTGTCAAGCCAAGTCCTTTTTTATCTGTGTAGCACTTTTCACAATAAAGATAATTTCAAAGCAGCTTAACAGATCTTTTACTGCAAAGTCATGCCTTAATGTCTTTAGTGTCTTTAAGTGTCTTTACTTCCGTCCAACAAGACACCTTCATGGTGTAAAACATATGAGATATTTAAACAATGATACAGTTGATTACAAAGCTGGCTAGATTCTGCAAGTGTTTTGGAAGCTCTTTCTTTTGATTTAAATTTGATTACATTTTCTTTCTTGTCTTCTCTGATTGGAGATAAAAGCACATTTTTATTTGTTATTTTTTTGAATTAGCAAAACTGTGGGGAGCAACAGTTCAAGAACACACTTTGTTTCAGTAAGCCTCTAGCAAGTTTAGAAAATGTTAACCAGCATCAAATCTCTCCTTCCTCTTTTTTTCTTGTGTGTCTGTGTGTCTGTCTGTGTGTCTGTGTGTCTGTGTGTGTGTGTGTGTGTGTGTGTGTGTGATTAATCTACTGATCCCGTGTTGAATAGAAGAAGAATTATGAGCGTTTGCAGAAAGCTCTTGACAGTGTGATGTCTATTCGAGAGATGACACAGGTACAGCAGCACAAATCAGAATGTGTTCATTAATATTTCATGCTTTATCTGATTTTTCTTGTATTTTTGTTCTCAAGGAACAAACTATGCTAGAAAGAATTTCAGTGAGTCTATGTGCTTTAATGTTTATCAAAGAAACTATAGCAGTCAGCCTGAAATCAGGGTCAGAAACCAGGGTCAAGGGTTGAGGCAAAAACACAACTGAATGTGACAAAAAATGTCATGTGTTATGAATTCCTCTGCATTTTCTTTGAAACATCTAATATAGGTCATAATATCATATTAGTTATACACATACATTAACACATAAGACAGTTGATGTTTATTTGAAATGTTTAGATTGATATTCAGGATTTTAGTGTTATTAGTTGAGATGTGTCTCTTGTTATTGATTTAATGACATTGATAAATGATTTATCAGAGGCTGTTTTCCTATAACTTTACTTGTGTTTCAGGGCTCGTATCTGGAGATTAAGAAGCAGATGGATAAATTGGATCCTTTGGCCCATCCATTACTACAGTGGTGAGTTAAATAACACTCCAAAAACTGTCTTTATAAAATAGATAAATCAGACTCTGAAATCTGTTGGATGAGCCATGCTAAATACTGCTGTATGCATGTGTATATACACCAGTTATATATAGCCAAAGCTGAATATGCATATCTGTGACACATCAATTGAATTCTGTATTAATGCACACTGTTAACATCACTATGTTTGTCGAATGAACTTTGTTCATTACACTGTTTAATGAATTGTTTATTTAATTATTGTTCTTAATAAATATAAATATTTATTGAACATCTTTGCCTTTTATAAAATCACTGCTGCCCCTGACAATAAGCCACATGAGGCTGTGTATTACAGTTATTTTACCACAGTTAATTGTGTATTAGGTTCTCAGCTTTGAGTTGTGTCTAACAACATATCTAAACCATGGTAAAACCACTGTAAAACATTGTGTGTTGTGTATTTCTCTCTCTTAGGATCATTTCCAGTAACAGGTCACATATTGTGAAGCTGCCACTCAGTAGGGTAAGATGAACAGTTTTTAAAAACTGATGTGGTGGTGGTGGTGGTGTAGTGGGCTAAGCACATAACTTGTAATCAGAAGGTCGCTGGTTCGATCCCCACAGCCACCACCATTGTGTCCTTGAGCAAGGCACTTAACTCCAGGTTGCTCCGGGGGGATTGTCCCTGTAATAAGTGCACTGTAAGTCACTTTGGATAAAAGCGTCTGCCAAATGCATAAATGTAAATGTAAAAACAGGAACAAACTTACATTGAATGTGATATGGTCTCTTATCAGATTGTGCTTGCTCAAATCTTTGTGTCTGTCTGTTTTCTGCTCACAGCAACTAAAGTTCATGCACACATCTCATCAGTTTCTGCTGTTAAGCAGTCCGCCAGCGAAAGAAGCTCGATTCCGCACCGCAAAGAAACTCTACGGCAGCACGTTTGCGTTTCAGTGAGTTGTGCTCTCCTGCAGAATCACTCGCAAAAATCACACAGAATCATGTCAGATACAATGACCTGTTATGCCCCGTATGCACTGCAAATGAGTGACAAACTAGAACACTTTCCTTATAATCAACGACTGAAATTTTTGTATTTATATGGAAGTGTTTTAGATTGTCACTTCACATAACTTGGAGTGAACATGGAGTGCACACATTAAAAACAATGACCAGATTTTCTTCTTTTGATAGTCTCAAATAAAATGGCCAGGCTGTATTACCAGCTTATACTGTATATTCGTCAGGCATGCCTTTAGTAAAACTGTTTAAAGAATTTGTAAAATATGTAAAATTTTGTGCAAGTATCATATGCTGTGACTGAACTTTATAATACTCTATATACAGTACAGTATACTGTATATAAATGCATTATATTGGCCATCAGTCAACCTGCTGTGTAGATATTTTTGGCATCGGCCATTGAAAAACCCATAATGGATGACTACTACTAAAGTTCATCCAGTGCTTTTGGGAATTCATAGGGTCTTATGTTTATTAGCTGTGTCTGATTTACAAGTACAGATGTTTTGTTTTTAGTGTTTGGCCTCTGATTTTCAGGTTTTTAATCAGGTCATTGGCTAGAATTTGAACTACTTGGCTATGACTCAGGATGCAAAATTCTGCAGTGCTAGTGTGTGCAACTTGCCCAGTTTTCCATTAAATTTGACCCAAATCTTTATCAAAAGACAGATTATTTACTCTAGCCATCACTGGATGATATATTGTGTATCTTTCATGTAGCCTACACAATGTATCAGTTACAAGTTTGTATATTTGTGGTTTGTCTGCTTGAATGCAACTTATGCAACCTAAAAATTTACATTTGTAATTGTTCAGATTGCACATTTATACCAGTTTCATACACTAACCTTGAAGAAGTACAAAAACCTTCATAACTTTTGTATGTATGGTGACTAGATTCACAGCTTTGGACTGCCAGGAGCACCGCTTCAGTAAATGTTATATCACCCCCTTTTGGTCTCCCAAAACATTTACGAGTCAGACTACAGTAAACAGAAAGCCAACTGACTGTGAATTAGAATGCATTTAATTTAGGCTTCTTTGTATAGATGTCCTAAAAACGTATCTTGAAAATAAAGTGGCGAACAGAAATCGACATATGGATATTTTTAATTATTAATAATTCTTATTGGATATATTTTTATATATAAATTTGTACCATCTGTAGATGGTGTAAATTTCAGCATTGTCCTACAGGACACTATTGGCTTTTTGTGCTATTTTTGCACTTTCTTTGGTATTTTTAAGCAGACAGTTCAACTTTTAGACCTTACAAGACATAAAAAATATTCCAAAAACAGCCAACAAAGACTAACATAAAAACTCTGCTCCTTTCAAGCAGCAAAAATATCTCCAGACATCTGTGTTAAAAAAAAAAAAAAAACACGTTCCAGATTTTGAAATAATTTGCTGTGTTGTTCCACTCCCAACATTGCATCATACTGTACAGGTCATCAGGTTTTTTTGTCACTTATATGAAACTAAGAAAATGTGATGGTGCTTGCTCTTGCTAAACTCACAATCACGATGATAATGTATTCTTAGGAGCTACTTGCCCAAGTCAAAATAACCCGCCCCCTTTATATTAATCTGGTCTGAAAGGTCTATGGGATTTTTGCCCATTTTGTTATCCACCAGGCAAAAGTGGCAACATATTCAACATCCTAACATTTATTAGTGCTATCTCTTTCTCTCTGTCTGTCTGTCTCTAGTGGTTCCCATATTGAGAACTGGCACTCTGTTCTGAGGAATGGACTTGTCAATGCCTCTTATACCAAACTACAGGTGTGTAAATGACATTAGTCAGCTGACCTCAGAGGCATATCCTCATTGGACAGCACATGTTTTCAGCCTGTGCAGTGTGGCCTGTCCACATTATCAACACATGAAAGGAATGGATGCCAAATTCCCTCATTCTGCAGAAGTCTTTTCAGTATCATTCATGTCTAGTGTTATTTGAACTCATTTCCTGTTCTGATAGCAGCCAACAGTATTCTACTTCCTGTCTAAATGGACAGATGATATGTGGTTGGCTGAGGCTAAGGTGTTACTCAGAGATCTAATGTACTGCTTAGTGCATACTGCACAGTATATACTGTTTAATACATACTATGTCTTAAAAGTAGGATGCAAAACAGTATGCAGTATGCATTTTTTTTATTTAGTTTTATCATGCTCATGCTACTCTCCGTGATCTACGCACAACTTACCACATGCCCCATTGAGAGCAAGAACCACTAATCGCAACCACGAGGAGGTTACCCCATGTGACTCTACCTTCCCTAGCAACCGGGACAATTTGGTTGCTTAGGAGACATGGCTGGAGTCACTCCGCACACTCCAGGTCTGGTAGTCAGTGTCAATACTCGCTGAGCTACCCAGGCCTCTATTAAAATGCATTTTTAATCCAATTTTGTGCAAAGTAATGAGTCAAGGAGGAGATGATAAAAATGTGTTAAAATTACTTCTGGTTCATTCATCACACTGGAAATAGAAGTTCAGATTGAGCACATTGCATTGTAGGATACTGTACCCTTCACAGTGTACTCTGGTTGTATACTACACATTTAGGCAAACAAAATACATCATCCATGTATTCCATACATACTGGAAATACTGTACATACTGCAGGAATGATACCGGTAGTGTGGTAGTAAACTATTTAGAACATAACCAAGATCAATTTGGTTTTGCGCTGATTCATTCCTACCCGAATATACACTTTGCAAGCAGTATGAATGTAGTGTTTGATGGAGTTCCTGCTGGCCAAGACGTTTTCCAATACACAAATCATGTTTCATATATCAAATCTGTCCATCCTTCACTATACTTTACATCACCTGTAATTTGGTGCTTGTTGACATCAGTGTCCCTCATTTTCTGTCCTCCTTGAAATCCATTCTTATATTGTAGCTATAAATTCTCACTGTGCCGTCATGTGGATTCACACACACACACTCAAATGTTCATAATGGGTTATATTTCATGTTCATGTATCATTGTCTTCATTGGAAATCACTTTTACTGAATTCCATCGTCTTGTGCCTGAGTGTCCATCTTCTTTCCTCTGAGGAGATCTTCTGGTTTCACTCGTAACTTCCTCATGCTTTCCATCACCTATGATGTTTTGATGATAATTGGCCAGTTCAGCATTATTGAATGTGTTACATCAGATATCAGAGTTTATGTGGGCCTACTGTTTGTTCTGGTGTGCCCTTAGATTTGTTGTGTTTGTCTGATTCTTTGAAACACTCCTCAACTGCAGTGTGAGTCAAATGCAAATCGGACTGTTTGTCAAGACCGTTGCCGCGTGTTTACATCTTTTCTCTTTCATGGGAAGTGTGCATCGTATAACTCTCTCCTGTTCTGATTTTTCATCTAAGCTGCATGGAGCAGCATATGGGAAGGGCATCTATCTGAGCCCTATATCCAGCATTTCCTTTGGATACTCAGGTATGGTCCAAACCTGCGTCATTCAATTCAAGTCATTTTTATTTGTATTGCGCTTTTCACAATACACATCATTTCAAAGCAGCTTCACAAAAAATCATGTTGTAATGTCTTAAATGTCTTAAATCCATCACTGAAAAAACATTATTGAAAGTCATGCTTTTAAATTTGTTGTCATTAGGCCCCTAGTGAGCAAGCCAAAGGCAACTGTGGCAAGAAAAGAAAAACTTTAAAAAGATGTTAATTTGGTGGAAAGACAAACTCCATTAGATGTTAGTTTGTGGGGAAAAAAAATAAACCTTGGGAGAAACATGGCTCAGCTGGGGGAGTCAGTTCCCCTCTGGCTATACAGCATGAACATAATGCCAATATTAACTAACTATGTGTATTACAAGTCATGTATAAATTAATTAAACTGAGTAGGAAATGTTTAAATCTAAATGATATTGACTGAACTGCAAGAAAGAATAATGATTAATTGTCTTTGAAGTCCAAACTCAAAAGTAACAGTCAGTATCTGGTGTGGCCACCAGCTGCATTAAGTACTGTAGTGCATCTCCTCCTCATGGACTGCACCAGATTTGCCAGTTCTTGCTGTGAGGTGTTACCCCACTCTTCCACCAAGGCACTTGCAAGTTCCCGGACATTTCTGGGGGTATAGCCCTAGCCCTCACCCTCCGATCCAGGTCCCAGACATGCTCAATGGGATTGAGATCCGGGCTCTTCACTGGCCATAGCAGAAAACTGACATTCCTGTCTTGCATGAAATCATGCACAGAATGAGCAGTATGGCTGGTGGCATTGTCATGCTGAAGGGTCATGTCAGGATGATCTTGCAGGAAGGGTACCACATGAGGGAGGAGGATGTCTTCTCTGTAACGCACAGCGTTGAGATTGCCTGCAATGACAACAAGCTCAGTCTGATGATGCTGTGGAACACCGCCCCAGACCATGATGGACCCTCCACCTCCAAATCGATCCCACTCCAGAGTTCTGGCATCGATGTAACACTCATTCCTTCGACGATAAACACGAGTCAGGCCATCACCCCTTGTGAGACAAAACCACGGCTCGTCGGTGAAGAGCACATTTTGCCAGTCCTGTCTGGTCCAGCGAAGGTGGGCTTGTGCCCATATGTGACGTTGTTGCCAGTGATGTCTGGTAAGGACCTGCCTTTCAACAGGCCTACAAGCCCTCAGTCCAGCATCTCTCAGCCTATTGCAGACAGTCTGAGCACTGATGGAGGGATTGTTCGTTCCTGTTTTAACTCGGGCAGTTGTTGTTGCCATGCTGTACCTGTCCCAGAGATGTGATATTCAGATGTACCGATCCTGTGCAGGTGTTGTTACACTTGATCTGCCACTGCGAGGACAATCAACTGTCCTTCCTGTCTCCATGTAGTGCTGCCTTGGGCAATTCACAGTATGGACATTGCAATTTATTGCCCTGGCCACATCTAAAGTCCTCATGCCTCCATGAAGCATGCCTAAGGCATGTTCACGCAGTTGAGCAGGGACACTTGGCATCTTTCTTTTGGTGTTTGGAGTCAGTAGAATGCCTCTTTTGTGTCCCAACTTTTTAAAACTGTCACCGTAATTGCCACGTAATTGTAAGCTGTTTGTGTCTTAACGACCGTTCCACAGGCGCGTGTTCATTCATTGTTTATGGTTCATTGAACAAGCATGGAAAACATTGTTTAAACCCTTTACAATAAAGATCTGTAAAGTTATTTGGATTTTTACAGTATTTATACAGTATTTTAAAATTATCTTTAAAATACAGTATCCTGAAAAAGGGACATTTCTTTTTTTGCTGAGTTTACATTCTTCCTGAATTTATGATATGACATTTCTTTATAAACTGTTATCTGTTTTCTACGCTGCAAAGCAATAATTTTCTTGATTCATCTTCTCTGTGTGTGTGTGCGTGTGTGCGTTAAGGAATGGGGAAGGGGCAACATCGCATGCCCACAAAAGATGAACTAGTCCAGCGATATAATCGAATGAACACGATGCCGCAGGTACAACACTTAAATATAACACTCTGCTGTGATATCACACTTGTGCTAGTGTTGACTGTTCCTGTGTTCAGTGTTTCAGAAGAATACAAAATACAAAAAAATGAACACACAATTCATGTTTTTTTTCATTTAACAGAGTCGTCCGATTCAGTCACGATTCCTCCAGAGCAGAAATTTAAACTGCATTGCTCTTTGTGAAGGTAAAACACTTCTGACCTCTCAGAAACAAGTTCCAGTGATGTCTGCATGTTTAGATTTGTAGTCTCATTCCTGCTGTTTTATTAAGATCAGGGGTAGAAGTCATGTGTTATCAAACCTTTTGAGTATCAGCAGCCAAGAACTGCCTACTTGAACAGAAATGGATCACTTTAATGACATGTAAAACAATCAACTATGGTTAAATACTTTGACTTGCTATGTCGGGGCGCAAAGAATGACATCAATGGAACCATAATAGATACAGTCGGCAAGGAGCCCCCACTCACTCGTGGGGAAAGCAAAGCAAAGTCCCATTACCATAAGCCGGTTATACTCTGTAGGATTTTTACAGACCCTTTAAGATTGTTGCTTGTCAGACTGTACGATATGAACGCATTGAGACCGCCATGGTACACTGTGCGACATTATGTCAGACTGTACGATACACATTGGTGGTCCCAATCATCCCGATCAGTGAACATGATCATAAATATAATAAAAGTACATAGATCGTTAAAAATTAAGAGAAGCAAAAGTCTTTCTTTCTGAAAGTCAGGACATCAGTATTTCTGTTGCTCCAATACCACTCCATCACCTGTCAAATAGGCATTTAAAAAGACAACTTGATAACAAATACACAAAATTGCAGTTGTTGAGAACAAATATTTTGGCATTATTATTATATTATATTAATATACATTGTCAACAAATTCTAGAAATGAACACTGAGTAATAATAATACAATAAATAGCTTAAAAAACATCAGTACTGTATGTTCATTATCAGTCAGTTGCTGACCATTAAAATAAATAATAAATTAAAATACAATAAATTGATAAATAATCATCCGTGTTACTGTTTAGTATCAGTCAATTGCTGACCATTTAAATAAAGAATAAATAAAAATGACAATAAATAGCTAAATAAACATAGGCACTGTTTATTATCAGTCAATTGCTGACCATTAAAATAAAGAATAAATAAAAATGCAATAAATAGCTAAATAAAAATCAGTACTCTGTTTAGTATCAGTCAGATGCTGACTATTTTAATGCTGCCATGAATTAGGGGCAGGATGTAAAACAAGAAACGTTTACATCTGCCGAGTCAAGCGGTGTTACACCGTATTCTGCTATACAAGTTCAGGGGAAATTTTTAATGGAGGAAAACAAGACTTTTAAATATGACATTTTATAAATTACATGACTGGAATTGTTCGCTTAAAGGGAGAACCGAACTGTGTATCCTGAACAAAACAGTTTGGTGAATACATGTTTACACATTCATTTACACTCAGCTGACAAGCAATTAAAGTAGATATGTGGTAAGCTAGTTAGCTATAAACTCGTTGTAACAGAGTGTAAAAGATGGACCATCATTGCGTCTCACCAACTAGGCAACAATATAGTTTGAAATCATCACTCAACAGACACAATCCACCTCCACATTTTTGTCTGCCGAGCTGCAAAAAGATGCTCTGATGTTTACCTTTTAATCTGCAACATTACTGACTGCACTGACAAACTATAGCTGGCTAACATAACAAACAGATGTGATAAACATGAGTGACATGGTAGTCAGGGACAGGGTTAACGTTATAGTAGTTATATTGAAAAGGGAAAATGATAGGATCATAATGAATGATTGTTTATTAACTTTCCAGTATTTCACAAACTAGTTAGCCACTTACCGAGAAGACACCGCTTAACTCTGCCCTGTCTGTGGAGCCACCGTCAGTGCAGTTTCAGCTCTGTAAACAATGGAGTCGGAGCTCTGCTGGACAAAGCTGGACACCATTTCAAAAGCATTGTTTTCTGCATTATGTTCTGAAAAAAAGTTCATATCTGCACATATTGGTAAACATATATGCCGATACGATATATTGATGAAAGACTAATATTGGTCGGGCACTAGTGGCTATGGTGCAGACACAGAACAGGCTTCTTTCCAAGGAGCTCAGTGGGGTTTCTCCTAAAACAGTGATTTGGTGAGCGAGAGAGGAATCTCATCTGGCCATTGTAATAGCAGTCACACTATACAAATGCGATGCTAAATTTCTGACACTGACAGAACTTTTTCGGAGGCTAAAGATCATTGTAAAGGCTATTAATCGGCCGTCAATGAGCATATCATACTAAACGTTGTAAGATTGCAGATTTTGCCCTATGACGACAGAAATCCTTTAGGATTCCGGAAATTTGTCTCAGATGGCAGAATCATGGCCAAAATTGTACAGTGTGCTATAGATACTCATACATTCCTATGAGGATAAAGCAGAGAAATATCCGATAGATTTGGCTGTTTTTACAATGGAAAAACCTGACGAAAAGCTGTTGTGTAGTGTTCTGCACTTCAAACAATGCCAAAAACCTGAAACAGATTTTTTACTGCCTGCCAACTGACAGAAGTACAAGCCTAAAGAAAAGTACTGTGGCCGAAGCTGTTGAGCCATAAAGTAGTTTCTAACCAGTGCCAGGCCACCGCTAGACAGAAGTTTACGTTTATGACTGTTACATTAATCTTTTGTAATTCGATTGGTATCATAAAAAAATATATTTATACCTTTTTAATATGACTGATGAAATGACTGTACACATAAAATTGCTCAAATTTCACTTTTCACAGCAACTTTACCAGAAACCCCATTTACTAAACACTTCGCCAAACCGAACTTACCAAGAAATACATCCCCTTAGAAATATTTGATTGATTAAAGCATGAAAAACAATAAGCAACGCTCCATTCCGATCATGTCAAGTTTTCTCATGTTTCTTGTCTTGTTTTCTGGTGTTAACTCATCATTATTTCTCTGCTGGAACTGCTGTTGTGATGAGATGTTGATTGATTTAGTCTTGAATCCGCTCCGATGTCTCCCAAATACATTAAAGCATGTATCCAGTATTTGGTCAACTGCAGTGCTTTTTTTTAGGCTTCTATTTCTGTCAGTTGGCAGGCAATAAAATAAAATAAATCAGTTTGGGGTTATTTGGCATTGTTTGGAGTGCAGAAATCTACACAACAGCTTTTCGTCATATTTTTCATTGTTAAAATGGCCAAATTCTCAGATATTTCTCCCACTTATCTTCATAGGAATATATGAGTAAATATGGTAACAAGGCTTTGCTTTCCTCCACTCTAAATCACGGCCCCGATATATTGCCAACTGGATCTATAGACTGACTTAGACTCACAATTAATGCTGTTGCAGTGGTGGTCCACAACTGGCTATAGAGAAACTACTGAAGAAATAAGTGAAACCTGTGTGTGGCCTTGTAATCAGAACTTTTGTCCATCCAAAAGTACTAAACTTTACTCAGAAAACAAAGCGGAATATAGTGTGCTTGTGAATATCAAACTTGCTAGTTGCTTCCTTGTGAGTAACAGCCAGCCAATCAGATTGGAACTGGCAATTCCAATAATCTCTTGTTATTTTTGTGTGTAATATACTGTACATCAGACAGACGGTGAACAGGCTGGGTTGTGCTGTCTGAGGCTTGGGCATGCAATGAGATGATCTGTGTGTATACTGCTCTTGGTTTTTATTTTGCATCCTCTCCTCACAGTAATCACATCTAAAGACCTACAGAAACATGGAAATATATGGGTTTGTCCGGTGTCTGATCATGTCTGCACACGCTTCTTTTTTGTGTGAGTATCTGTGTGTTTGCAAACGTGAAGACACTTATAAATATACCACTGTTTTAAAATCAGGCGTGATGTGATGATTCCAGTGTCGAGTAAATATTCTGTCCACACAGAAAGCAAAATTGTGTGTGACAGAGAGAACAGTCTTTGTTTTGGGTTCTCTGTTTGTGCCACTTTGCACTGCCAATGCTCTGCACTAGGAAAAAAGACCATGAATGCAACAGAATGCACTTATTTTCATGTCTACCATGATGCTTGTACAAGTGTATAATCACTTTAAAGTATTGATAAAGATTCTTTCTCATGACTTGATTTTTAATCACTTTCTCTCTGTCTATGTCAGGTATGAGGATGGTCAGGTAGGAGATGCTAATATTAACACACAGGAGCCCAAGATACAGAAGGAAATCATGCGGGTGATTGGCACACAGATCTACTCCAGCTGAACAAGGTTTCCCTCGGACACTGCTTGGATTTTCAGAGCTGAGATGGACACATTCCTGGGTTTCAAACTCACTCATGGGTGGAAACAGAGAGGAGCCCAGCATCTCTCTCCTACCTGCCCTCTTTACTCTTCTGGGCTCCATCTATACTTTCTGTTATCCTGTTTTTGTAGGGAGTGTGGGTCATGCATTTCCTCCAGTGTGGTTTTCCTGTTTGGGATGGATGTACAACTGCCTGTTTCTCTCTCAACAGGAAATTAGATTTAAGAAACAGCAGGGACATACGTAGAAGCTTTTATCTGCTCACTTCAAAGAATTGCTGCTAACAGTGCAAAAAAACCCTCCCACATTTCTTTGTGACATCTCTGTGACTACCTTCCGAGTTGCTGTCAGTCAAAACAAGACAAATGCTTGATGGGAGGGGCGGTTGTCTAGTGAAACTGTTTTGAACTTGCTCAAGCAAGTTACATCCATCAAATTCTCTCATTTACTTTTTAAACTCCTTTGATATCAAATGCATCTCTTTGACAAACCGTTTCACACAAGAAGGGGGGAAATTACTATAGTGAATTGCGCCTGCTGATAGCGCCATTTATTTGCACATGCTGTCTGTGTTGTTTTAGAACCCGATTCACAAAAGCAATTATGAAAGTCAGGCAACTGCGCAAGTATAGACAAAAATTTGTACTGAATGCAATTTGCACCACACTGTTCTCCCAGGTTGTGGAGTATGACGTAGATTATCACGATGTGGCATATTTTACTTGGACTGTATAGCATCACTCCACCACTGTGTTCCAGCTACTGAGTTGAAATGCTGAAAGTGTGCTCCACTATACCATGCATCTGGATATATGCCCAGTTATAACACTGATCTCCAACTTAATCATCATTTGATGAATTACTGCTGCCATGATCACTAGAGTTTAAACAAATGTGTCTTTTAAAGAAAATTTCATTTGCCAGCAATAAAAGCGCAACATTAATTGCGCCAGGCAAATAACGCAGATTTTTGTGAACAAGGTAAATTATATTTTTTTCCCCACTTTGGAATGCCCAATTTCCAATGTGCTCTAAGTCCTCATGGTGGCATAGTGATTCGCCTCAATGGCGGCGGATGAATCTCAGTTGCCTCCGCTTCTGAGACCGTCAATCCGTGCATCTTATCACGTGGCTTGTTGAGCATGTTACCGCGGAGACATAGTATATGTGTAGGCTTCACGGTATTCTCTGCGGCATCCACGCACAACTCACCACGTGCCCCACTGAGAACGAGAACCACATTATGGTGACCACAAGGCGGTTACCCCATGTGACTCTACCCTCCCTAGCAACCGGTACAATATTGTTGCTTTGGTGACCTGGCTGGAGTCACTTAGCACGCCCTGGATTCGAAAATGCGACTCCAGGTGTGGTAGTCAGCCTCTTTACTCGCTGAGCTACCAGGCCCCCAATAAGGTGCATTCTTTAATAAGCCCAATTTGCATAGGAAGGAGACATGTTTGTCCTGAAAAGAATGATAAAGATATATTTTAAATATGGCACAGTGTGAAATCAGAGATTAAACTGGATTAAACTGGATTGTGGTGTGTGTGCCAAAAAAGTGCTGCAACTGTTTAGGGAATTTGACCCTAACTTTTGTTTCCTTTAAAACTCTCTTCATTTCTAATTCAATCTGTTCAATTTGTTTCTCACACTAAAAATATTTAAACACGTTAAAGAAAGTCATTTAAAAATGTTTATGCAGTTTTTTGTCACTGAAGTGTAAATGATAGATCTTTGTGCGTTTTTATTGTGTTTGTAAAGCGCAATCTTCATATCTCTGCTTGGCTGCTCTTACTGAGTAATGACATATATTAATATCCCAGATGTATTTATCTCTGAGTTTTTTGCTGAAATCAATTTCCTGACTTTTGTTTCACGGCCCACTGAACTCCACTTGCGTACAAACGCTCGCCGTGATTTATCACGGTACTTTCTCTTTTGGAAAGTCACAGAAACTTAACAGTGGATTTTTCTCTTGCTCTTGGACCAAATGGGAACAAAAATAATATTTACTGTGGTCTCCCATTCACCCACTATAGTTTACTTCCACTCTTCAAACCTGGAAATGTGAAAAGGGTCCATTGATTCCTTTGGGACATTCTGTAAAGCTTGTGTAAAGTGTCTGAGATGTATTTCTGCTCTCAATTCTTGGACATTCCTGAGTGCTTGTTGATAATTTCCACAAAAGCTTACATTCTTTTCTCTGCAGTAGACTTCTATGTGTTGACTTTTTTTCTGTTTGTTCTCTCTGACTCTTTGTAAGCATGTCAAAGTCTCTCAGTTTGTCTTTCTAAGTTGTATATTATTTTGTAGAGTTTGTTTTCAGATGTCGGACTGATGTCTGATTCTCTCTAATGCACCTTCTCTGCGACATGCCCTGTGGCTTTTTTAGACTGGCAAACAAAGGCATGAAATGGTCAGAAATGTTGATTCTTTCTATGAAATCAGGTTTGGAGGCTGTGTGTTGGAGGTGTAAACTTTACCTGTAAATAACAACAATGGGAATGGAGTAATTGTACCTGTGGAATGTTTTTAGCCAGTCTGAGATGAAATTTCTGATTTACTCTTCTTTGGTTATGCTGCGGTATAAAGGTGGAATTGGTGCTGAAACTAAGGAATAAAGAGATTTTGCACATTTGTAGTTTAATTTCTCTGAATGTTATCAATTTCATCAGCACTTGAAGTTTAAGGAGCAATTTATTCATTCAAATGAGGTTCTCACAAGAAAATATACTATAAATCAAATCCTGCTATTCCCTGGTACATGTCCAGCACTGATCACCCGTACAGCAGTTCTCCTCCACTAGAGGGAACTCAGGAGCTACAAAACTCCTCCAACTGTCTCGTTTCTCACACACATGTTGTTTCAGCAATAAAAGGTATCCTGATGAGAGGATGCAGGTTTAGAAGGTGCTTTGTCCTTCATTCTCTCATCTCCTGTCTTTTCCTTTCTTTCTCTGATAGTGTCTTGTGGAGTACAACACATACTTAACAATGAAACCTGCCCCCCAGAATCTTTTGACACCCCTATCCCTGTCGTATGGCGAAACAACCAAGCCAACCTCAAAGATCTTATCCTAGTAATGGTCTGCTGTGAATAGTAAAGTAACAGCAAATCTTCCCTTAACAAGTTGCATTATTTAATGTATCATTCATGTAGCGCACATGGTGTGGGTCGAGTTCTGTGCTGAAGTTTAAAACTTAAGGCTAGTAGTTTGTTCAAATCAATAACCTTAGTTACGAGCAATATAAAGGAATAGTTCACCCAAAAACAAACATTTTCTCATAATTGACTCACCCTCATGCCATCACAGATGTGTATGACTTTCTCTCTTCTGGTGAATATTAATTAGATTTTTGCAAGTGAATGGTGACCAAATTCTTTTTTTACTTTAATTCTTGACATCAGCAGTCTCCTTGGTGATCATGATTTCAAGCTGGATTACACTTCTAGCTTGAAATCATGATCGTACCAAGAGACTTCAATGGCAAAATGTATAGTGAAAAAGGTCTTACATTTTGGTCTGTTCTCACCTATCACTTCTGAAGACATGGGATTAAACCACTGGAGTTATGTGGATTAATTTTATGCTGGCTTTGTGCTTTTTGGAGTGTTCAAGTTTTGTTCACCATTCACTTGTATTGTATGGACCTACCGAGCTAAGAAATATCTTCTATAACCTTTGTTTGTGTTCTGCAGAAGAAAGGAAGCCATACACATCTGGAATAGCATTAGGGTGAGTAAATGATTAGATAAATGTTATAATTTGTAGTGAACTATCCCTTTAATAGTGAAGATGCCTTAACAAACACAACTAATTCTGTCTTCTGCATGTCTCAGGAAAGACATTCAGTAATGACCACACATGTAATGTTTATCAGGAAGACAGTTGGCGGCACCAGAGAGCAGATGAGGGACCCACCCACCTCTTTGTCTTTTTGCTCATATTATTAATTTATTTTTTATTCATTTATTCCTAACTTAATCGGTTTCTTCCATCCTTTGTGTCTTCTTTCTTGGTTTTGGTTCAGCGGTGTCTCAGTGGAGGCAGATGTGCGGTGTGGAAGCCTCTTAATTGTGTCTTTTCTTTAATACGTTTCGGATTAATTCCGTTGTCCTAAGAGACGATTCTAATTCCCTGTTATTTCCACTCCACAAAACTAACACACAGCGCAAACACATTCTCTGCTGCCTCTCACTTCCTTTTGGTTACTTATCCATTCATCCCTATTATTTCACATTTATCTATTAAAAGTTAATAAGACAAGCATTTATTAGTTTGTTAATAAGACAAGCATCATTATTAATATTACTATTTCTCATAGTTAAGATTATATTAAGGAGTAGGATATGGTACATATCATTATAATATTATGAAAGATATTGTGTCAATGAGAGGTCCTCTCTAAAGGCATGTGTGTGTGTGCCTGTGTGTGTGTGTGTGTGTGTGTGTGTGAGCATGTATTTATCACTTTGTGGGGACCAAATGTCCCCATAAGGATAGTAAAACCCGAAATGTTTGACCTTGTGGGGACATTTTGTCGGTCCCCATGAGGAAAACAGCTTATAAATCATACTAAATTATGTTTTTTGAAAATGTAAAAATGCAGAAAGTTTTCTGTGAGGGTTAGGTTTAGGGGTAGGGTTAGGTTTAGGGGATAGAATATAAAGTTTGTACAGTATAAAAACCATTATGTCTATGGAAAGTCCCCATAAAACATGGAAACACAACATGAGTGTGTGTGTGTGTGTGTGTGTGTGTGTGTGTGTGTGTGTGTGTGTGTGTGTGTGTGTGTGTGTGTGTGCGTGTGCGTGTGCGCGCGCGTGTGTTAGAAAATGTTTATTTTAAAGCTTGGCGGGCAGCAGGTGAAGACATCTGAGCTGGCACTCAGCATGGCACAGAGGGCTTGGCAGTGCCAGCATCAGGCAACACACAAATACACATATTTATCACTTCATCCATCACTAGAAGAATCTAAGGATTTGGAAAGTCTTCAACACGATGGAGACAAGTAGATATTTACATTGTCTGCTTAAATAGTTTTTTGTGTGTGTGCTTGGCTGTGCAAAATTCTAAATTCAACCTAATTTCTTTATAATATTCTGGTCTCTATAGATATGGCTTGGTCCTTCCTTCAATGAAAGTCTTTTGGATTATTATTTTCTTTTTGGCCATTTATTCACCTGCCAGGTGAAAATGGTTTGGGATGATTTATGTGCCAAAATACAAAGTAATACTTAAAGCTGAAGTGTGTAACCTTTCTGTGTTCAAGTACTTTCTCTTATCCTAGTATAATATGCAGAGAAAGCCATTTATAAGTACATTTTCTTGACAACTGTCTACTCTGTGGCGCTATGAAAATTCCTCTATTTGTTTTGGTGACCCATCCAGCCTGACTCGGCCAATGGTGTGAGTTGGTTGCAGGACTTTGTGTTTGTTTGATCAACAACTGAAGGGGGCCATATTCAGAGAACTGTTTGAAAACAAACGTTTATTCATGCAATTCCATTTGGTGGCACAGAAATTACACACTTCAGCTTTAAGGTTAGGGGATTGTTCAAATCAACCCTACAAATAAATCTCACACAGACCTGTGAAAATAGATTTATTGCAAAACATTATTTGGCCAATTCATGAACACTTGAAATAGTCAGATCTGACTCAGAAGTCACTATTTGACATGTTTCATTATATTTATACTTTTGACTAATCGTGCTGTCCAGGAGCATAACATTTTACTGGTCTGCTCAAAAATACAACAAACAACTATTATACACACTAAGAAAACATATCAATCAGATTAAAACTTTATTGACAAGACAGCAGTACAGTGTTCCAAAAGCACTGACCATTAACACAATACTATAAAAGCCTCATAAATATATGTCTGTTTTTCTATTCAGTGTGCCCAATCTCTACTTATGTAGTGGCCTTTTCAAGGGTGGGCCGAGGTGGGCAACCCAGAAGAGATTATACTTTGACTTCAAATGCATATTTATAAAATAGTTTAAAAAATGCGTAGATTCTGATTTCTGAAAGTGTGAAAAAACAGTTTGAATATGCCACATCTCTAATGTTAAGGAAAATCTGATTACAAGTTTTTTTGGGGCAATAATTTTTATTGAGGCCCACCCAAAAGTAATTTCCTGGCTACGCTCTTGTACATTTGTACAGTATTGCAAGAGTTGCAACATACAGTAGCTGTGTATGTACAATCAGAAATTGGCATGTAAAATAATACATTGCAAATACACAAAAGTGATACTGACAAATAAAATACAATATTAATGGTATAAAATTAGGTAAAATAAAATAAAATACAGTACAGACTAAACTGAGAATGTTGCAATTTATGAATTAAAACAAATAAATGAATGTCTGTGTCTCATGTGGCATTCTGGGATGCTCCCCTGAGATTTCTGTCTAGCTTTGATGCAGCCTTTGAACGTGTGTGTGTGTGTGTGTGTGTGTGTGTGTGTGTGTGTGTCACTTTGTATCAACAGAGATGTTCCCAGCCCTCCCCTCCTGCTCTAGCTTCTTCAAAGCTGCCCACCCTCTCTCCTTTTCCCTGCCAACACAACACAACACACTAACCACAATCCTCCTATGTGTTCATCACAAACTGCTCACACTGTCCTGAACCCTCAAACTCTGACAGAGGGACATACCTGCACTGCTTCACCTGTCACCAGCATTAATACTCTGTATAATCACCTCTTCTCATGCACTCTCTCTCCTTCTTTCTCGGTTTTGATGTTGCTTCTCTTCTCACACAGATTAAGGCACTCTGTGTAAACATGTCTGATCATGATTGCCTCTAGCTATTTAGGTTTAATTTCATGCATTTGGATTATGGAATGTGTCAGAATGCAATTCTCAGCATTGCTGCTATTTCAGGCATTACAGTAAACGGTCTTCTTCTATTGTCAAATTTCTCTTTCAGGTCCATTCTGGTCATTGTGGAGCAACAGTTTGGCTGGTGTCTTGCATAATGAATAAAACTGTTCCTACCTAAATAATAACTTACTGGCAAAGTCATGTGAAGGTAACGCTGTCGCCCCTTGATTTCTGAGATTTATTTCCACTATATTAACGGAATAAATAATATGCGTAGTCTTGCAATGGAACCAAACACTTGCAATTCGTTGGCCAAGTTTTGCAACTTCTGCATTTGTGTACTTGAGTAAGTTTCTAGCCTAAAAGTGCACAAGCAATCAAAGTGAAATGATCCCTTTCCTTTTGTCTTTTTGCATCCAACATCAGCAAACCTCTTTTTTTTCAACCCCTCCTATTAATTAAAGACCACTTTTCACCATCCAATCAATTCCTGGTAGATAATATCAAGTTCCGGCCTACATTTTGGATGTCTTTTTAACACACTATTGCTTAGGTTCAGGCAAAAGTTTTACATTAGGGAGGTATGTTTTAAAAACATCCATCTAAAATTCACCTTAAAACCTCATCTGAACATGACACCATTTTACTCGCTTTTGGCACCCCCAGCTGCCCATTTAACTGGAAACCTTCAGCCAAACATGTAACACAGCTCATAATTTTATAATTGAAAATTTGTTGTCATGTTCACGTACATTTGAGGTGATTATACCATTGTAGCAATTCCCTATTTACAATTAGCCATGATTTATTTAATTCAAGAGTGAAAGTGTCCAATAACATGATGGTTACTGAGATTAAGCGAGAAGTATTCAACTGGTCGTGTGATCCTAAATTTGCAGCCCCCATGAGTGCACCCCTCCCACATAAGGTTACTGATATGACTAGAGTCCTCATTTCATGTGAGTGGTTATGATTTTATACATGTTTCATAATTACAGAAAAGCTTTTTTTGATTGGTTTGATTTGGTAAAGCTTGATGTACCCATGGATGTACCCATGAGTACATGCACAGACCATATTATCCAAGCTAATAAAGTCCTCCAGCACCATTGTAATAAACCATCTGAAAGCGAACAACACAAAGTAAGGCCTAAATAAAAATAAACTGCACAGATAATTGTAGTTACTTGTCAGCCATGACCTATGACTATGACACATCTAATAATCATTCAGTGAAGACTTGGAAACCATGTCTATTTTTTATGTATCTGTCTATGTTTTCAATATTATCATGGTTGGGGAAAATTTAACAGGGTTACCTTTGTGGCAATGCACTCACATCCAGTTTCAGAGGAAAAACATGAGTTAGCATGTGCGGTTTACTCGAGACCGCAAGTGCTGAAAGCTGCATGGGGTAAGTGTGGTGGAAGCCCCCCCCAAATCACTTGATTAAACTGAAAATACCCACTCCCTCCCCCCCAAAAAACAGCAACCCACGAATGCTCATATTCAAAAGCAATACAAAAAAACTAGCCCAAAGTCACTAATAATAAGATGTAATAAGTCAGATGAAGAATCACTCTGTATGTGCTATAGCAGCCAAACATGTGATTGGCTGCTGCTGTAATCAATCACGCAATCAGCCATGTTTTTTAAGGACTGCTGTAGTCATTAATGCGTTCGGTTAGAGTTGAGAAAGTTGGACATAAATAATCTCTTACGTAACGTTAGCATCAACTGTAATGTACTTCTACTTATTTTTATACATTGGGATACCAAATGCTGGGGTGGCAGATGGGGTGGCAATGCTTTTTCTTTTACATTTGGAAATGCATCACAATGGAAGTAAAATAGGTTGCGAATGTTGTTTCATGTTGACTTTAACGTCCAACATACACAATCAAGTTTTGAAGTATTTGTGTGTTGTGACATTATAATCTCAACTCTGGAGAGCCGTGTTTCTGTTATTAGGCTGTTTAATATGAAAGGCTTTTTTACAAGTCAATACTCTTTCAAATGGCTTCATTGTAATGCTAATTAGTTAATCCTTAATAGGGAATTATCCTGTTCAGCAGAACTTAGTTTAAAGCTTTATTTAACAGCATTTTACTTATTTGAGCATTTCAGTGGACAGCTGAATAAGTCGATTTCACTGATATTAAAATAAACATGCAATGAAAGATTATTCATAATCCTCTCAAAGCCTGCTTTATGTGTGCATTTGGGTTATTTCTGTTATCTCAAATCTCTTTTTGACCAAAGCAGTGTCTGTTTTTTATGCCGCAGTGCGACAAGCGTTTGGGGGTATGTGTGTGTGTGTTTCTCAGTTATGTATGTTAAACATGACATGGGTCATGCAGCATGTCAGTGGATAAGACTCCTATCAACCGTGTTTTGATGTTTTTGTTGACAAGTAAAAGTTTCAACATATACATTAGAGGAAAATGGACTGCATTTCCTTATCTCACACAATTGAAATGAAGGGAGGCACAGTATGTGGTGTAAAGCCAAGAAAACAATGTTTTAAAATCTGCTGTAAGAGGGAAATGTACATATTTACCATTTTTATAATGTTGTAGCCCACGCACAGGCAGAGTTTTCTTGTTGTGTAGCTCTATTCTAGTCAAGTGTTCTTCGTTGCTGGAATGCTTCAGGAGAGGAGTACAAGAACCAGGAATTAAAGGAATTGTTCACCCAAAATGACAATTCTGCTGCTGCTGCAAAATAAATAAATAAAATAAAATAAAAATAAGACACCATTAAAGTAGTTAGTATGACTTGTGCACTATATTCCAAGTCTTCAGAAGCCATATGATAGCTTTGTGTGAGGAACAGACCAAAAAATATTTTATCTTACTCTACACTACAGCTATTCAATCATTATTTGACTTCAGAAGACATGGATTATAGTGTTCAAGTCTTGTGGACTACTTTTATGGTACCTTTATTGTATTTTCTGTCCTTTGTCTGAGCCTTTCAGTCCCTGCTCACTGTATGCTTTCAGTGTATGGAAAAGAGCAGCATGAACATTCTGCTACAAATCTCCTTTTGTGTTTCTCAGAAGAAAGTAAGTCTGGTTTGAAACAACATGAAGGTGAGAAAATTATTACTGAATTAAATTTTTTGGGTGAACTATTCCTGTGCTGTTCAAATAACCCTCAAGTCAGACCATATCAGACAATTCCAGACCAGAGGAGAGGTAAATCCACAAATGCACATTTACATTGTTACCCTCCCCTGAGGGCCAAACCCTGCCTTCCCCTGTCACAACATCCAATCAGATAAGTTTGACTAGTAATGATAAAAAAAATGACACTCAGTGTGTGTATGTGTATATGTGTCCATCATCCATCAGCTGTTGTTTATTTGCTGTTTGTACTCATTGTTGTTTGATGGATCTGCAGACAAGTCTTATTTCCTCAGCGAGCTCACGATTAACACACAGTAATGCGATTATTGTGACAACACATGAAATGTGGGCAGCACTGGACTGGACTGGATTATGACTGTGTCTGAAAATGACCCCCCCTCTCTCTGTCTCTCTTCCACACTGGATCATTTGTTCCATTAAGTCAGCTGTTTCCTTCCATCCATCCATCCATCCATCCATCCATCCATCCGTTATTTTTTAAATTACACACATTAGCTTTAATACTGTATGTATTTTTCCCTTAATGTGAGAGGGAATTAAAAACAAATACAACAATTTTGACATTTGGGTATGAAAATAAACCTGCTACTGGCAGAAAACAATACTTTTTTTAAGTTTTGTTTTTTAGAACTGAACAGCTTGTGTGTTTTCGAGTGTTTCTGAGTCATCTGAAAATCACTGCAAATGACACAATGTTCACATGCTGCAACACCAAAAGCAAATATGTAAAAAAGAGAGCTTCCTAACAAGCTGTCCATGACCAAAATCCCTCTGTTAGCAGCATGATGGGACCCTGCTGAGGGTGAACTTTAGTTCTGACATCAGAGTTGCTCACGGTCAAAACGGTTCTCTGAGGAAGAAGGATTAAACCCGGTTTGTGTGCGGAAGAATGTGTGTGAATATTTTCCCATCAATCAAAGGTTTTTTGCATTTAGCTGATATGGAAATGTTATATGTAATCATACTTTTGACCACATTGACTTGCACCAAGTAATGAGCTTAACAAGACTGAAAAAACAGAACTGTATTCTTTTCCTTTTCAACAAACACATTCATATGCCGCTTTCTTACTTTTTTCTAACTCATAACGGGCTGCATATTTTCTCATCTCTATAAGGCACATGAATGCTGATAGATGTGTTGGTCTGCTTCAGAGGATCAGGGGGCGGCAACCAGAGAGGATTCTGGGATTACTTCGCTTCTACTAACTGCATGAGTCACGACCCTCTCTGTGACCTCTCGTGTGTTTGTCTTTCATCTATTTATTCCCTGTCGTTTACTGCGCTGGTCATTTTTCCATGTCTGCAGTCCAGCTGGAAGCAGTAAGAGTCATACAGAGTCTAAACCGGCTGAATGCCTCTTTCATCAGAGGAAGTCTTGCATTAATATGATGTCATAGATGTTCAGAATTAGAGCAAGCAGACACAGAATTGAGCCCCAGGTAGATGTGCAGAAGTTTTACAGGAGAAAATAAATAAATACTGTAAATGATGAAGTCAGAGAGGCTGTGTCATGTCTGTCTCTCTCTCTCTCTCTCTCTCTCTCTCTCTCTCTCTCTCTCTCTCTCTCTCTCTGTCTCTCTCTCACTCACACTCACACACACACACACACACACACACACACATGTTGGTCTACCTATCATTATGAGGACTTTCCAAAGACATAATGATTTTTATACTGTACAAACTACAGAGTCTATCCCCTAAATCTAACCCCCCCCCACACACACACACACACACACACACACACACACACACACACACACACACACACACACACACACACACACACACACACACACACACAGAGCAGGGTTTTTGTGTATCTGCCTCATAACTCATCCGTGCCTCAGGAAACCCTGATATGTGCCTCGCAAACTCGGCACAATAACATCCAAGATAAAGTACCTGTATTCGGGATGTTACGATCACAGCTGTGCTGCTGTTCCCAGCTGAGGGATGCATTTATAATGTATTTAAAGTGTTTAATTACACTTAACGATGAGTATGAACTTATTAAATATCTCAAACTTCAAGTGGATTTTTAAAGCAATAAAACAAGGCAAATGGCATAACAACTGTCCATTAACTGAATTGATTTAACTGGGCAAATTCCATATTTAAGTTGACTTTGGAAAAAATTACCTACCATTAAAAATATTAACTGGAGTAACAAGTGACAACTAGCCCCGCTCTATCTTGTGCAATTTTCAGTGGCGCTGAAGAATAACTAGAAGAAATGTTAAACATTAGATAATTCATGAGGGATTTCAGCACCACGGACAGCAACAAGTTGCTCGTTTAGGCCGAAGAAAATGTTTAGCCTACTTGCATAAAGTCGGAATTGTGCAATATAGGCTACTGGATGCGATCACAGATATATTAGGCTATTGTTTTGAAACTTAAATATGGTTTGATAAAAGTTTTTTTAATTAATTATCGATTAATTCATAATCTAATTTTAAAATAACACAAAGGATGTTTTTTAAATTGGTTTTTTTCATGTTACCTACTACATTACTGCATTACAAACATGCAGCTGATTGTAAAAGTCATGTTTTGAGATCATTTGTGTACGTTTGGCCCCACACGCCCCTCTGCCCGCCATACAAATGTTTATATTCTCGCTCCGTCCCACACGGGGGGCTCTTTGCTCACGCCGCCCCGTGATTGGCCATACCGGGTTTATTATGCAAATGAGTCGCGGGTCTTGTCAAAATCCGCGCGTTGACGTCACGAGTCAGAGTGGCAGCTGACACACAGAGAGTGAGACAGATGGAGAGAGGAATGAGAAGTGAAAGATTCCTGAGGAGAAAACAAGAGTGAAGAGAAACCGAGAAAGAGAGATTGAGACAGTGAGGAGAGAAATAAAATAAAGAGGAGAGAGAGAGAGAGAGAGAGAGAGAGAGAGAGAGAGAGAGAGAGAGAGAGAGAGAGAGAGAGAGAGAGGAGTGGATGATAGAGGGCGCGAGACTCAGAGCGCGCGGGAGGGAGAAAGATGGCCACTATAACGGCGGAGAATGGCTTCAGCACCGCGAACAGCTCCGGCAGAATGAACGGACTCAACAGCGCGATCCCCATGAAAGATCACGACGCCATCAAGCTGTTCATCGGTCAGATCCCGCGCAACCTGGAGGAGAAAGACCTCAAGCCGCTCTTCGAGGAATTCGGCAAGATCTACGAGCTCACAGTGCTCAAAGACCGATTCACCGGGATGCATAAAGGTCGGTGTGCTGGTGGACTTTTATTACTTGTGATTTCTTCTCATTATGGCGTAATTGATTTGATTTTGCGAGTCTGAGCGCGCGCGTGTGATCAACACATGTGCACATCCGCCTGTCTTCTTTCCAACATCCAAAAACTCCAGCATCAGTGCCACCATTCAGTCTTAAAAATAAAGCTACCAAAAGTTTATTTTTCTTTCTTTTTTTCTGATTGATGTATAAGAGAACCCTGAGTTCTATTGGCTCTTTAAAACCATCAGGTTTCAGGTTTACTAGAGCTTCAAATAACTTTTCCTCTGTGAATGGATAAGATAAATAAGTTTAAAATGTTTTGCCAGGTAACCAAAAAATGTACTTCATGTGGTCTAAATCTCCAATCAAATATTATTTAATATGACTTTATCAACTGGAATGCAAAAGATTACACCAACAAGTAATTTTTTTTAAGGGTGACATCAGGCAGATAGCTCCTTAAGGCAACAATCACACATTTCACAGTGTACTGATCTGAAGATCACACAGTATAATGTAACACGAAGAACCTTTTTCTCTCCAAAGTACACTGAAAAAAGTAGTAACCTGCAATTGCCACCTCAAGGATTTATACTTTATCTAACCCATAAAAAATACTTTTGTTGTCAGGTTGATTTAGTTATATTAAATCATTTTGGACTTGAATAAAATTGTACGTTACTTCATGAAGAACATTTAAATGATTATAATTTTTTTACAGTGTACATACAGTATCCAACTCAATAATCCCTATACTGAGTAAAATGAGTCTTGATTAGAAGAAGAGGCTTCTTTGTTGAACAGTGGGTTAGATCTCCTAAACATGTGCATGAATTGGTAACATCTAAATTAATAGGTTTTATTTAAATCAATAGCATTATTGAGCAGGCCTATGGCTGAATCAACCTGACTATATTAGGGTACTCCAATAACAGTATTTGTTTAAGGGTCAGATCAGGTATAGCTCCTTACAGGCCTACCTGAAAAATCGTTTACAATTCCTTTTTTAAGGAATATCCCAAAAATATCCAGTTCTGCAAATGGAAATGCCTTGTTGATGAGAGAGGTCAACAGAGAATGGCCAGAATGTTTATAGTAACTCAGTTAACCGCTCTGTACAATTGTGGTGAGAAGAACAGCATCTCAGAATGCTATCCCGAGATGCGGGTTGGCACTGTTTTGGTGGCACGAGGGGGACCTACACAGGCATTAGGCAGGTGGTTTTAATGTTGTGGCTGATCGGTGTATATAACAATAATATACACGTGCCGTTATGCTTCTATTGAATTACTTACATTATGATGATACACATACCTGTTCTGTATGATTCATGTCACTGTAAACTGGATGGGGGTTATTATTAAGATACTCTGCGGTGTGTAATTTGGCTTTGTTGTGTGTACAGATTCATATTTTCCTTCTGTTAGTATAGTAGAAGCCTTGATTTAAAGGTAGTTTTTCTGTTTGTTGTTTGTCTAGCATCATTAAATAGACATTATATAGATTACAAGCACAAATGCTAAATATTTCCATTACATTTCTCGCAGTCTTTCATTAACTCTTCATGCCCGACTGTGCTGTCTGCCTCTCCATGTAATCACAGTGTGCAGGTTTTGTGCTGATGGTTCCCAGTGGATCAGACGTGCATTAATACAGCTGATAGTTTACATTAATAGGCCTGAAGAGGCGCGACAGCGCTGAGAGTCATGAAGGAAATCGTGTGCTTCTCACAGAGTGTGCTGATGTATGCTTACATATAAAACACAAGAATCTCTTCGGTGTCATTGAACCACTAAAATATATAAAAAAATGGGAGTTATTGATTTATAGTAAAATATAATAATTAATACAGTAAATAGTTTAGCTTTTACGGTTGATGTCCATGGAGAAAATGGAAATCTTTCTTTCTTTCTTTCTTTCTTTCTTTCTTTAATAAAAGGAAAACAGCAGGTAGATTTGTACTTGTGTAATTGACCTGCCGTTGGCATTCGTCCCCTTCACACTTCTCACAGTATAGGCCCATGTGCCAGCGAAGGCGCTGTGCTCCCCGTAGGGGGCAAATCTTCAGACTGAAAGGGGCGATCTATCATACTATAGCCGTGACTGCTGTCTGACATCTCTCCTTGCTAGTTAAATGAGATGCTATGATATTTCATTTGATCATATAAAATGAATAATATTATTGCTTATCTCTCATACGGCAACCTCTAAAGTATTTGTTCCCTTAAATCACACTTTAAAATGTCAGAATGTCATTACAAATTAGAAAAAAACAGAATCAAAGCATGTGTCATCTCTAACAAATACTGCTTGAGCTACTAGAGTTGGTTCTCAGAACTAACTTTTCTGAGCCATTTTTGCAATGACTTTAAATCATCCAGATTCAAGGTGATTTTTATTTGTTGTATAAAGTCAGTTCCCCTCAAGTGTCCTAGCAGTGTAACCACAGGTGTAGTTCATCCCATTAACTGTGAACATGTTCCACTAATGTTTGACAAGCACAAATTTATTTTGCCTTACATCTGGTTTTATCATTTAAATCCTAACAAACCTTCTCTGAAATGTGTGCTTGCGCTATTTTGTCTTTAAAATAAATGATACTTGATTTGATATTTTTTATCTAATGCAATGACATTCAGACATCTTTTAGAGTGACTTAACTGTACATTAGTTATTAGTAATTTTTAACAATTCAGCTGTTTTGCACACATTTTAAATTGTGTTGCAAATTTGGTGAGACGTTCATTGCGTTCAAAGAGCTGTATGTTGAGTTGTTTCAAATGACCGATGATGCCTTTGTGCGGATTGTCTGTGGCTCATGGTGAGCTTTGTTTTGATGACTTATATTAAATACAGGTTCATTGCTTCAAGGAGAAACATGGTTTCTCGAGGATCCACTTTTCTAATATAATGGGTTCTCATGGCTTTCTGGCTGCTGTTTTGTCCGGTGGGTGCTGTGTGAGTGGTCCCTAAGGAAGGCATGCCAGCATGTCTTGTGTAAGGTGATGAGAAATTCTGCTTGCAGCTGCAGAACTGCCTCTCACAGGGTCACCCGCTACCAGCGCTCCCCTCAGCTCATGGGGCAAAAAAAACACATTAGCTTCTGATGTTTAAGCATGTTCAAATTAATTTGTGGTCACACTTTGGTTGTAGAGATTTTTAAAAATGCACACATGGAGATTTATTTCTGCTATTTGACCAATTAATATGATTTTTAAGAGTGCTGTAGTTTGCATAACATTCAGGAAGGTCTTTCTGGATGCAGTTGAATTCTTTTAAACATTTTCTATTTCATGTTTCTGTTTTAAATGTGACAATTGTTTCAGGGTAAAACAAATAAAAATGCAAACATTTTCTGGGTGGCTGCTTACTGGTCCAAGTCAAAAGAGCCCACCCTTAAGTCTCTATCATATTCTGGTCTGGTCCATATGTGGGATTTCATTTTAATATATATATTGAGGTATCATTAATGGTTGTTTAATAAAAAAAAGTTAGGGGTTTGTTCAAATCACTCATCCTCCACTGGCTTTTCTGACTGCTGTGTGTGTGTGTATGTGTGTTTCAGGATGTGCCTTTCTAACATACTGTGCCAGAGAGTCGGCACTGAAGGCCCAGAGCGCTCTTCATGAACAAAAGACTCTACCTGGGGTAAAAGACTGATTATTTTTCTTATTTTATTTCTTGCTTCTTCTCTTTACTCTTTCTCCCAGTGTCCCTTTTTATCTTGAAATCTGAATGTAAATAACTCTAATAATGTCACAAAGATCTGGTGCTGCTTGAAGCTGATTTGTGATATGCTGAGAGATCCTGGCTCTGTCTGATCACTTCCTGTTCATTATTTCTGTTTTGTGAGGGTAAAAAAAAATTGAATTCTCATAATTTACTCACCCTCATGCAATCACAGTGGTGTATGGCTTTCTTTCTTCTGCAGGACACAAATATTTTTTTTTAGTCCATTCAATGTGAGTGAATGGTGGCCAGAACTTTGAAGCTCCTAAAAGCACATAAAGGCAGCATAAAAGTAATTCATATGAATCCAGTCATTAAATTAATATCTTCAGAAGTGATATGATAGTTTTGGGTGAGAAACAGATCAATATTTAAGTCCTTTTTTAAAATAAATGTCTACTTTCACTTTCACTTCCACATTCTTCTTCTTTTGTTTTTTCACATTCTTCATACATATCGGCCCCTACTGGGCAGGGAGTAGAATTTGTAATAAAAAAGGAAAAACAAACAATGGAAAAAAACATTTATCAACAGTGAAATATGTTCGTCTAGTACATGTTGACATAGATAAACAAAGGAAAAAGAGCAAAGTTGCACACAAAAAGACATTCTGTGTGAATGGCCCTTCAGTCCAAAGTTCTAATTGCATTTAACAAGAAATTATGATATCTAATTAAAGGGATAGTTCACCCAAAAATGAAAATTCAATCACCCTCATGCCATCACAGATGTGTATGTCTTTCTTTTTTCAGCAGAACACAAACACAGATTTTTAGAAGAATATTTCAGATCTGTAGGTCCATACAATGCATGTGAATTTTGATCATACCTTTGTAGCTCCAAAAATCACATAAAGGAAACATAGACGTAATTCATAAGACTCCAGTAGTTAACTTCAGAAGCGATATAATAGATGTGGGTGATAAACAGATCAAAATGTAACTTTACTCTAAAGTTATATGTATTACTTTATTGTTACCTTCATGTGAGTAGTCTGATCACCATTCATTTTCATTGTATAGACCTACAGAGCTGAGATAGTGTTCTAAAAATCTTTGTTTGTGCTCATAAGCTCAAAAGAAATCATCTACATCTGGGATGGCATGAGGGTGAGTAAATTATAAGAGAATTTTCATTTTTCAAATGATTTTAAGGAATTAGTTTTGTTAGCCATCTTATTAAAGCATTTGAACAAAAAATTGCAATTGGACACTTTGGTTTGTGGTGTGAACTTTAGATGCTGTTCTCTTCCTGTGCATAATGCATCCCTGCTGTATCCCTCAGGTTCTGCTCCCGTGTGCTCCTCTCAGGAGAGCGATAAATATGCAAACCTGCAGGGAGATAGTGTGATAAAGAGAGTGAAAGGAAAAACTTACATTTGAGAGGAGACTGTCTTTCTCTCCGCTAGACTGATCATGTGTTTGCAGTCCTGATGAATCTCTTGGGTAATCATTATCATGTTCAGAGCTTCCGGAGAACACCTCAGCTTGAAAAGAACGTGTCTTTTTTAAGGGTTAAGTTAAATTAAAATTCATAATTTGTTCACCTTCATGGTGTACCCATATGACTTTTGTTTCTTCTGTGAAACACAATGGAGATGTTAGGCAGTATGTTACTGTCAGTCACCATTCATTTTCATTGCATCTTTTTTCCCTTTTAATGAAAGTGAATGGTGACTGAGGCTAGCATTTAGCTTAACACCTTCTTTTGTGTTTCATGGAAGAAAGGAAGTTGTATGGGCGTGGAATATTTCTTCTTTTTATACTAGGTTCTGAATTAAGCACTGCAACACTGCAAGTTCTGACCTTGTTTGAGTCCATGTGGGAGTGGAAAATATAACGTGTTTTTGCATTAGTTGAGATACTTTAAAAATTGTTCAAATGATTTATGATCAGTGCTGTTTGTTTTGTGTAGTTGGCATTTGTGATCCCACTAACTCCTGATCAACACAATGTTAACTGGTTGATTTAATGAAAATCCTCATCAGGGCTCTAAGACGAGGTCATCTGTTCAGCATCACCTCATTGTTAACCACGGCGATGTCAGGAGTCGCATATCAGGCTAAACACATTAGAGTGCGTACTCAGAGGCCACACTGTTCTTTCATAGGACGAATTATCCTCCTGTGACCGTCAATTTGTCCAAATAGTCAAATTTGTCACAGTCCAGTACCCACAAGGGCAGCCTACACCGACAAACATAAAACAACCCCAGCGATCCAAATGTGAGAATTATTCTTTATTTACTTTACTTTCTCCATCTTTTTATCCGTATTATTTACCTAATTTTTCAGATCTTAAACAATGCACAGATAATATCTGTGCACTGTAGAAACAACAGCAATATTTGTTAAATGAAGATAACATACAAACGTTTTTGATCATCTTTGGATTTAATTGGAGGAAAACAAAATTAGGATAAAAGAGGACAACAGAAAGATCAAGCAAAACATAAATAGCAGTTAAATATTTCATTAAATACAACATATAACTACATACCTCATTCAGTGTTTGGTATTGACAACTATATATATGAACAGGTGTGAGTTTTGAAATGTCCTGTTCATACAACAGCTCACTGTAGTGGCTTGAATAATGTTTGTATGAACAAATGACCAAAGTCAAGCTTTATTTTATTCTCGGAATAGCTGTAATAATACCTGTAACCACAGTAATAGTGACTAAAGTAAATATCAAAGAAGGCAAATTCCATAACACAGAACATGTCTGAAATTGGTCTGACAATTGAATTCTGCTACTGTGAGAACATAGACATAAAGAACAAAAATGCATTAAATGATGCAATTAATACTTCAGCAGAGTGAGCTTTCAGGACTTCAAAAGCTGTCACTTCACATTATAACCTCCTCAAATAAAACACCCGCTTCTGTCATTTGAAGTTGTCCAAAACCCACTTGATTTTCCTTTCAAATAAAGAAAAGCTGTCAGTAAACTGCAAATCTTTAAAGACAGCATTAGGACAGTTGTATACTGTATATGTGGCAGCTTTTGAATGATTATTTGTGCGACTGTTTCTCTGACATCTGGAGCCAATGGGTTATTACCTCAATTCATATGAGTAGAGACAAATAACTTTTTTTGTGATTTGAGCAGCATCTCTCTGAGCACAAATCTGTAATAGGGGTGTTTAATGGCATTTTGAAAAATGGACCACTTATAATGAGAACATCTGAGAAAGAGCAAAATGACTTGCAATCACAGAAAATATTCATATTCTAAAGTCTGCTTATTTGATCTACAAAGTGGCTCAAGTGATTTTAGAAATGTTGGGAGAAGGTGATCCTAGCCTCTGATTTATTTATAGAAAATCATCAAAATAAAACAAAATCAAAACGCAAACACAGCAGATTGTTCTGTGATATATTCTCTGAGACTGATGTCGTAATTTCTGAGTTCATAGTGCATATTTGAAAATTCTGAAACCCTCTCGTTTTGATGAGTAAATGTAATCTTTTATTTTGAATGTTTCCTTTTTGTTTCCACCTGTTTCCTGTTTGTCAATTAATGTTTGGGTTTGGATTTTTTTTGTAGGGCTGCACCAAACAAAGATTTTTCTAGTCGATTAGTAGGTGTTATTTTATGTCATTAGTCGACTAGTTGTCGCACATTAATGATATTAAATGAATTACTTAAATATATATATATTTTGGGGGGGCATCAGAAAATGGTTTGAGTTCCAGGCTGAGAAAGAATGTTATAAGTAACATTGCGAACACTGTTCTACATTACAGGGAAATACTAAACCGTAATAATGAGCCTTTCAAATATAAATGTTACAAGTGCACACACAAAGCGAGCTGCAGCGACACCGTCAAACGCGATAATGATTTTGAATGTGTCGGAAAAGCATGCAAGGAGACTATCTGACCATTTTGTTAATTTATAGAGAGAAATGCACATTAGTGTTGTGCCGACAGATGATCTCGGGGATAGCGCCAATAGCTGATGACTTTGACTATGTCAAGACGATATTTGGCTTGTTTTCCCATAAATGTATTAAATTATTATTATTATCAAAGTAATATTACAAATACTTTGCCCATAGCCACACAGACACACACTTGAAGGAACACACTTTATTATATTATTAAGAACAGATGACAGAAAAGCCATATATGGGCAATTATGACACGCTGATACGGAGGCGTGGCGTCTCGTGAAACACGTGCATGTAAAAGGTTCTCACTCGTTCTTTGTTTCTGTGTTCTGAATGTTTTTTTTTTTTGCAAGAACAGGATCGACTATGAGTGCTGCAAATAACCTCTGACATCTCAGCTCAGGAGGTGCTTTGAGCTTTATTTCCACAGAGCAGTTAATTGTGAACTCAACTCTGCAGCCTATAGCCTACATCTGTGATTAAAACAAAATAATACAAAAACATGTTCACCTCGAACCATGATATATATTTTAGTGATTATTATCATCATCATTATAATTATTATTTTTACATTTAGAATTGTTTTTCTGTCTTGATTTATGTAAGTAATTTTCCGCCTGCCTGTTTTGACGGAGACTTGCCTGATGGTAAATGGTGGTTACTTATATATATATATATATATATACATACACATACATTATTTGATCTCTTCATTATTTTAATTGCATTTTCATTTCGTTTGGAGTGCAATTTGAATTTAGAAATGTATTTGATTTAAGTTTTTAGTTTTTTAAATAAATTAATTACATTTTCAATGCAAAATCACTAAAGCAAGAATTCACTGATCCCTCAGCCCGGGGGTTTCCGATGTAATTGGATATTGCAATATATGTGGAGGGAACAAAAGGAATTTATTCACACACATTATGTATTTTCCCGGCCAACTTAATACCCGACTGGTAGAGAATGCACAGATGAAGTAAGTTCTTTGACACAAGAGATGTGGAAAGCAATGATTTTGCAAAACTATTTCAACTTTTTTACTTTTTTTTTTTACAATGATATTAACTTGTTATTTGTCAGTCAACTAATGACTTACCATATGCGATCTGTTTTTAAGCTAATTAGTTCATAATTTGTTAGATACAAATCTTCCAAGTCTTCCATATTTTTGTTTTCCACTTGAATGCGTGACATGCCGAAGTAACAAATGCCTGACTTGGAGGTACGATCTTCCAAGCTGCACTTGAGGGCATCAATACTCTGTGATTGCCGGTGTTGCATGTTTAATATGGAAATTTGGAGAGTTCTCATTGGTTGAATTGGTTTTATGGTTTTATGCTCAAGGTTTGGATGTTTGTTGTGTTTGTTTAAGTTTTTAAAGTTAATAGAAATTGTTCACTCTGCGTTTTTCTCTTTTTCATAGAATTCATCTTTTTGTCAGTGTCCTCGACTATTGTTATCTGAAAATAATAACAACCTGTTGCCTTTTCACATCACCAAAAAACACACCCAGGCCACACCCACACTATGCCCAGATCACTCTTTGATCGTGTTTGAAATATCATACTTGCAATCTACTTAATGCATACTGTGCAGTGTCTGTGAACTTCTATCTTCCTTTCCAGTATTTTGTAAAATATTATGCAGTATGCAATTATAAACATTACAAATAAGTGATGTGCTACATTGTTGTCATGTGACTTCATTATGTTGCATGTTTAATTCAGTGATTGGCATCCAGTTATTGTCTGAGAAATAAATGTAATTTTACATCTTTACTCCAAGTAGTATGGCAGTACGTCATTCTTAAACATTGCCCATGTCCAGACCAAACACAAGCCACACCCAAATGATGTCTACTCTGGACCAGACCAAAACCACATCCATTTTGTGTGTACATGTGTTGATTGACAGTTATGGCAGATAAAATAATCTGTGGAGAGTTAACAGAGAGTAAACCGCACTGCTCAGAGATCCAAATGAAAGGAACAGCTGTGTAGGTTGTGTGGGAGTGAATATATGTCTTCATCTGTCTCTGTCTCTGTCTCTGTCTCTCTCTCTCTCTCTCTCTCTCTGTTAGGGTGTTTGGCATATATATACATGCTCATCATGTTGATAATGAACTAAACCTCTCTTCCCCTGTCCTGAACTGAACTTCAGTATTTACAATGGGAGTGTGTTTAACTGTGTGTACTCTGATTTTTTCTTATTGACAGTTGTTTGTTCTGTATATCACTCATACATATATCTCACTCTGTGCTCTCTACTGACCCCTTTACGAAACAAACTCTCTTTGAAAAAGTAACAGTCTAGCTGTTTGATGAGAACAGGCTTTAAAAAATGTTTTTTGTTTAATGCATTCTGAAAGGTTTGTCTTTAGAATACTTCAGGGCATGTGACCTTTAAAAACACACAACATCATCAGATAAGTTTTGCTTGTACGTGCTGAATTCGGTAAGTCTGTCTGTGTACTGTCATTAACACAGATGGAGTTTATTCTGTCAGATGGTAACTGGAGCGATCTACCATTCTCATTCGAAATGGCTGTTGTTTTACATTTAAAAGTACAATTCAGAGATTTCAGTGTGAACTCAAACATTTCTCACTGAATTCTTCCAAAAGCAAAATATCTGAGCTAGAGGTATTAATGTACATTCTTGTCTATTTTTCTTATAATGTTCGTTAATACCGCTCATTGTTCATAAACTTTATTATTCTGCCTCTTGTCTCATCTTATTTAGGCCAGAGGTGCCCAAAGGTTTTCCTGCAAAGGGACAAAAATCAAACTATATTGAGGGCTGTGGGCCGAAAGTAAATGTTGCATTATAACAACCTCAGAGCCTGAAATACATTTTTGAAAATGGGGGGTTGTGGAGGAATTCCCCCCTTACTCATATGGGGGACATTTTTTCATTTTTTTGCCAAAAGAATTACATTTAAACAATTTATTCATGCAATTTTAAAATAGCCTGTTTCAATAATTAAAGAGTCGCATGATCTCTGCATTGCATAATGTGCATTGTTACTGAAACACATTCAAGTATTTCCAAATATGTTGGATATTAAATTAACATAGTGTACAAAACTAATGCAGCGATATAGTGGATGAGATGACAGTATTTCTCCAGATTTGGAATGAGTTGCTTATAAAAAAAAAAACTTAGCAATTACTTCATGCCAATTGAATAAATCAGTGCAACAATAAACATTTAACAATGAACATCAGAGATATGATTCATACACCAAAAGTTGGTAATGTTCTGTAAAATTATTTTTGTATCATAAATAAAGTTCTACCTAACATCAAGGCAATTTAACACATCCAGATATTACTTTTGTTAATATTATTATTAACTATATTGTAGCATTTGACAATTTTAGCACGTGAGCATGGCTTTTATGGGGTGAGCTAATTTCAGGTTCTGTAAACTGTATTGTATTAAAATATGAAATGTGCCCTGGTTCCCCTCATTTATGATTTCATTATATAAAAAAAAAAAAATCAGCAATCTGCTAAATTAATGCAATATAAAGCTGCGTCAGTAGCATTTTTTCCCGCTCATATACGGCAAGGCAGGTCAAATCAAAGGTCATCGCGGGCCCTGGTTTAGGCACCTCTGGTTTAGGCAATAATGTCTGGGGGTATTTATACTTGGTCACTTCATGTATTTTATGAAAACACCAAGTAACCAAAGGCTTACTGCTGTTACCGAGTATTTATTTATTTATATATATATATATATATATATATATATATATATATATATATATACTATCCCCTTTTCTCCCAATTTGGAATGCCCAATTCCCACTACTTTGTAGGTCCTCATGGTGGCGTGGTTACTCACCTCAATCCGGGTGGTGGAGGACAAGTCTCAGTTGCCTCCGCTTCTGAGACAGTCAATCCACACATCTTATCAAGTGGCTCATTGTGCATGACACCGCGGAGACTCTCAGCATGCGGAGGCTCATGCTACTCTCCGCGAATCCATGCACAACTTACCACATGCCCCATTGAGAGTGAGAACAACTTATCGTGACCACGAGAAGGTTATCCCATGTGACTCTACACTCCTTAGCAACCAGGCCAATTTGGTTGCTTAGGAGACCTGGCTGGAGTCACTCAGAATACCCTGGATATGAACTCGCTACTCCAGGGGTTGTGGTCAGTGTCAATACTGACTGAGATACCCAGGCCCTGTTTTTTTTTTATTTGTCCCCAGATCGCTGAAGAAACTGAAACTATACAGTGTTCTCGGGGAGCAGAAGGGGTTATCCCACTCCAGGCGGTCGGCAGTGAGCCCCTCCCAGCATGCGGTCGGCAGTCTCAGACCCCGTTGCGTTTCAGCGGCTGGAAGGTGACTCCTCCACCACTGGCAGCGGCCCTGACCACTCCAGGTGGTCGGTTAGGAGCCCCTTCTCCCCTCGCGGTTGGCGGCCATTCCTCTGCTTCCAGGCAGCTGGGCTTCTCTGTCCCCCGGAAGATGGCGTGTAAAATCACAACCCTGCCCCGCCCTCCGCCCTTTCACACATACCTACGACAAGCTCAGAGGGGAAAAATACACAGCGCGCACATGGAAAGACACACCAACGCACAGTTCAAAGTCAATTGAAATAAATAATAAATCACATCTTTTAAATTCAGTGCTTGTTTTCCACTAGCATAATCACAGAAGTGAACTCTTGTTTTATTTGCATATAATGCGGGAATTCAAGATCGGATTTATATCCATTTGGTGGAGAAATATTGAGGTTCAATCATTAGCAATCCAGTGAGTAAAAACGCATGAAGTGACCAAGTGTAAATACCTCTTGCTCTCGCTGTAGCCCTGTTCTTTTTGTATATTCTGTTTCACCTATAAATACACCACATTACAGAAGTAAAATGGGTAGTGAAAGCTTTTATCATGATATACGGTAGTATCACAGTATTGACTTACATTACAAAAATGGGTTGAATGATACTTTATTAATAACTTTATTCTTGTTCTCTTAATAAACACATTTAATTACATTTTTATATCCCAAACTGGCCCTTTAAATTAACAGATAGCAAAGAACTTTGAAAAGAACCCTGAACATTTAAAAAACTAATTGAACAACTAATTGGCTACAATAATAGGATGCATTTTTTTTCTGGATAGCAAGCCAGTTACTAATGTATAGCTTGGTGCCAATAGCTACAAATTTAAATATAGTTGCAAGCAGCAATTAAGGGACCAAGCACAATCAACCATTATTAGGCACAACATTGGCAAAAAATAAGTAATTAAACAATGTGGACATGATTTTAGGCAAAATGGTTGAAAAAGCATGAATTTTATCAATTGCAATGGGTCATAAAAGCGTATTATTTTTGACCAACAGGTGGCGCTGTCACCAAATTGATATGGTGTGGTCATAGTTTCATGTCAATACACCAAAGTGTTGCCGAGATAGAGCCTAAAAACCATTCTGTCACCATGCCATCAAATTCATTGTTCAAATTCAAATTCAAAACGGTTTGATCTATCAACACTAAATCCACTGTTTTGTTGGCTATGTCTGATGGTTGTGTAATTTGATTTTGGTTAAAATCTGACAAACGCTTTAGGAGGAGTTCAAAAAAGTTGGTTTTTAAAGGATTTCAAAGTGGCGAACTGGAAGTTTGATCGATCATAGCATAATTGGTATCCACATTCTCGGAATGACCCACGGAATCTACCAAGACTGGTCTCGTGACAATAGCACAAAGTAATCAAAAGTTATTAGCCTTTTATGAAAATTTGGTATAACATTTAGGTTGCACTGTCCCAAGCGTTTTGAGTACCTTTGTAATGATATGTCAATGCATTTGAAAAATAAAGCATTTTTCAACAAAATTCGAAATGAGCAATACCCAAAATGGCCAACATAGGAAATATTTGTATCATTCGACTCGGCATCCCGCATAGAATCTAACAAGACAAGATTTGTGATTTTAGGGGAAACCATTCAGAAGTTATAAGTAAAATATGCATTTTTCATATATCATGGAAATTAGGTGGCGCTGTGCCAAAACTGTGAAGGTACCCTCAGGTCATGGTTGTCATAACACACACCAAGTTTGGTGTGAATACGCTAAAGCGTTGCAGAGATATAGCCTCAGTCCAATTTGGTGTGCTCTACGTCGAATTTGTTCACACGTTATTCGAGAACCGTTTGACTAATCAACTTGAAATCCGTAACTTTTTATGATCTGAATTTTTGTGCCGATCGGATGTTCGGAAAAGTAGGTTTTTCGAAAAAAATTTAAATAGCAGAAACATTTTCAAGACAAATTATGATATAAGGTGCAATCGATTTGTCTCGAGGCAAGGAATCAGAGGAAACAATTATTTGGATTCTAACACAAAATTAAAAAATGTATTAGCATAAACATGTGTGAAACTTTGGGCAGTGGGTTTGAGTTAAAGATCTGTGTGCCAAATTTCACAACTTTCCTCCATACAGTTCTATGGGCTGCCATAGACTCAATGGCAGAATAATAATAATAATATTAATAATAATAATAATAATAAATTTAGCTTCAAGCAGCAATTGTCAGGGTACAAGTAGGGATATCGCGATTACCCGATTTCACAATTAACTGTAATTAAAATGGTCATGGTTTTTAAACCGTAAGAATTTGGAAGCTATACGGTTAAAATCCGGAAAAAACAACCATGTTTTCTAGTTTAATTTTTTTTTACTTAAAATTAGTCTTTCATTGTGGGTCTAACTACTTGTGCCACGTGTGCCCTGCCCTTTGCCTGGCTGGTGTGTGAGGCTGTTACAATGGTAACGGAGTTCACGAGGTGATTGTCTAGGTAAGGCGCACGTGAAACTCTCCAAATGAAAACATGACAGAACAACACGATCTCCCAGAGTAAAAAAAAATTACACAGGAGTTGTTCAAGACGGGTATCCAGTATGCAAAATGTGCAGATGAAAGTATCAGCAAAAGCAGTGAACACATCTAATATGTTCCATCACCTGAGGATCACCATCCAGAGATTCATGCCCAGATGAAGGTAATCATTTTACAAACAAAGTAAATATTATATGTAGTGTACTACTTACCTTTATGTAAAGTCAAACACCGAATTGAAACTGTAAATCTAAAGAGTTGTATATTTTAAGTTTAAAAGAGGAGGGGTTCAGCTTTATATTGTGAATGCGATGCTTCCAAATAGTTTTTCCTACTTGAATAAGATTTCAGTGAGCGTAAAAGTGCTGTGATTATCCGGCTGATCGTTTAGATTACTGAATAAAGAAGGTTCTCCTAGCCTGACACAATTTTATTTTAAACCTATGGTTTAAGTTATAGTTGTTTTTGGTTATTTATTTTTAATTTATATTTAATTTTATTTTTATTTATTGAACGGGTATACATACTTTTTTGTTGAAAATGTACAGTACTTTTTGGTGTCAGAGGGCAGATAGAGAAAATTGCACCTACTTAAATACAAGTACTTTACCTACTTGTTTTCAACTTAAAAGTAGAAATATATATGTTAACTGCAGGTCCTAACGAAGGCTGCAATAAAACTTAAGTTGTGATTTTATTGTTGCATAATAGGTGAATTTGCAGATAATCGTAAAATCTTGATTTTTTATCAGACAATAATCATACCATCAAAAATTCACATCGTGACATCCCTAGGTACAAGCCTTTTAAGAACTTTCAAAGTATGCAAAAAAGGTATGTATTGGTATATGTACTTTGTAAGATGCTGAATTTGCAAACTGGTGTTAAATATTACTCTGATGTGATGTGTTCAATGATCCTGGATAATTAACAGGATAATTGTTATGGTGGTCATTTTTGTTTTAACATTTTAACTGTTATAAATCCACAAAGCACCCAATCTCCAAAAAGGTTTTAGAAATTAGAATATTTATTTGAGGAATTATAGGCTTTTGGATACACTTTGTCAAACCCACATGATAAATGCAACCCCTAAATAGCTAAATAAATAACTAAAGTTCAATTTTGATAATTATTGACCTAGGGAGTCCTAGATATAGTTCACAATAGCAGGTAACATTGGATAACATACAATAATTTACACACTATTTATACTGCCATTTTGCTGATATTTGATTGGCTGCTGGCGGCCATGTTTTTTTATTTGTCTGAGTCATAATGTAGAATATGTATAGCATTTGGCCCCTACAATTAGTATACCAATTTTCAAATTAATTGACAATACAGTTGCAGAGTTATGAGCATTTTTTGTTGTGGCGCCCTTCATTTTGTATATCTTGGTGCAAGGAATTAAGAGGAAAAAATTATTTTGAGATTATTATGCAATTTTTTGCAAGATTATTATTATGCGTTGAAAATGTAAATGTCCTTGTTATAGCACCAACTTCTGCCCAATTTTAATAAAACTTGGTGTACAGCCTCATTCTCACACTGTCTACAAATATCTCAAGTTTCGTAACGGTCGGCCATTCAAATTTGATGTTATTAGCTGCTGAAATTTGATTGGCTGTTGGCGGCCATGTTTTTTATTTGTCTGACTGATATTGTAGGATATGTTAGCCTTTGGCCTCTACTAGATGCATGCCAATTTTCAACTTCATTGATCATACGGTTGCAAAGTTATGAGTGTTTTTTTTTAGCGCCCCTTATTGGCAAAATGTTTTGCGACTATGTTTGTTTTGTCTATGTGTATTAAGTTTTATAACATTTGGCCTTTTCATTTGGTAGATATTGGTCAATACTTACAAAATGATTGATGCCTGACCAACTTGTTGGCTTATATTTTCGCAATGCTTTGACAAATCATAATTCATTTGATACAATTTTGTCAGAAGGGTTCATAGTAGACACGCCCCAATTTACGTGCGAATCAGACATACGGCCTAGGAGGAGTTAGAAAACGTTAATTTTGTTCGAATTATGCAAATTAGCACAAAAATGTTAATGACAAAAATGGAAATATTTGGTTTGTCTTGAGAAAAGGAATCCAATGATGTAAGACACCTGAGTGTGCAACAAACGGTTTAGGAGTTATGGGCCAAAACATAAACATGATCACTATAGCGCCTCCTTGAGGCCGATCGGGCCTAAACTACGCCCTTTCAGTGCTTGGACCCTAATAACCTCAGGCTCACACAAAGAAATGGCAATGTACGATTGAGTGGCATTCCAACTTGAGTTTAATATTAATATCATCATTGTGCCATATTGCCATATTTAATTAGAGGACTTAGTATTAGCTGTTTACGATTGCATTTTAGTTGTTAGTTCGTTAGACGACAACGTTACTGTGTAGCTAGCGGAATTTTAGCGAACTACTCATAATCTGCAAATGGCAACAACAGTTCACTTTTTTAGTCATCTTTGTTGTCTCTTATAGTGTTGTCTCTCAGTTTTTAAAAACAGTTTGAAAACATTAGCAGAACTGACTCAACTTACATTTATCTTGCTGATTTGAACAGAATGATTGTCTTGCAGATGAGCAAAAAGGTTGGAAGTGTTCCCATGTTTTCTGCCACAAGTTTTACACTAAGGAAAACCATCTTCGACCAACAATGACCCTTGATCCACCCTTTTAGAAGGTGGATAAAGGGTCTGCTGCATTCCTCCTTCAGCCATGCATCTAGTCCACATTGATTTTGCTTACATCATAGTGTGCATGTGTCATTTATGCTGCATGTATTGTGAATCATTATTTGATGAAAGAAAAAAACTACTGGAAGATCAGAAAAATCTAAACAATTTGGCTAAAATGTTATCTAGAATTATATACGGTATTTTGAAATGCCCACTATAACAATATTGTGCATGTCCAATATTGTGCATGTCCATGTACTATTAAATGCCGTTTTCCCGAATACGTCACATGCCTGGTTTCACATTGACTTAAAATTAGCTTTTCAACATCTTGTCTCAGCTCTGTGTGTGTGTGTCACCTAACGAAGATATGTGGCTTCCTGTGTCTCATTCCGCAGACATCTTCCCTACGTTTTTCTCCCTCCCTGTCTGTCTTTGAGGGATGTGAGAGCTTCTATTAGGTGAATATTACCGCATTCTTACCGGCTGACAAATTACAGTCGTGCCGTGAATCCTGAGCAGCTCGTGTGAAGTCGTTATCGGAGCCGAAAGCTGAACTTGCGGCCTGTAGATATTTTTTCACCTCTGTTCTGTGTAAATTATTTATCAAAGGGTCCTTCTAGAGCTTTTAAATGTCACCGTTGGCCCCTTTTAATATAGCTAGTGTAGTGCTCAGAGCGCAGACTGGAGCACAGATGATTTTGTGATTCACAAATGAACATGATTAGGAAACAAATGAGTCAGTTTGGCAAACAGGCCTTGTTTTGGCAGAAGTGAGGAAGACTGCCAGAGCATTTAAAAAAATGACAAAATGGAAAACCATTTTAGTGATTAGCGGTTCTTGCATTTTCCAACAGACATAAAATGCTATCATTGTTTAATCACTCTTCTTTGGAACACAAAATGAAATGATCTGAAAAATCTTTATGCAGCTCCTTTCCATTCCGTGAAAGCATTCAGTGACAAGTTTCTGTTAAGTGCCACAAATAAAGGGGTAAAAATAAAAGTAGTCCACACAACTTGTGCACTATATTCCAAGTCTTCTGAAGTCATACAATTTAGAGTCATACTTTGTGTGAGTAAGAGACCCAAATTACATTCCTGCATATGCATAATCAAATTTTCAACTTTGTCTCATTGAATTAACAACAGTGTTGAATTCTATGTTTTGTTGCTATTTCCTGGTGAAATGAACACAAGAATCATCATCTGTACATTTTATTCACTTTCACACAAATCACAACTACAATGTCTGATTATGACTTTATAAACACTTAGTTTTCATACTATTACTCACACACTACTATGATATGATAACGAAACACTTTTACTCTAACGCATCATTAAAAAAAACTATATTTTTTAAACACTTTTTCACCTACATTTACACACTTCCAATGTGATTAGCTTCCACGTTAGCTCACCTGATAAGATGACTCTAAAGTATATGGTTCGAGACCAGTCAAGTACGCAAGCTTACACGTGAGACGAGAGTGTGGTAGAAGCGACACAAGATGATGTGGTTGCTTCCGAAAATGTGCTAGATATACACTAACGGTTAGGTTTAGGCCTCGGTTTTCAAATTTTTCTCCCCAGGGGGGTGCCAGAGCATGACAAAGGGGGCGCGGAGGTTGATGAAATATACACCAAGTGAAATCAAAACATAAATAAATACTAAAAAAAATTATTTTGAAGATAAATGAAAATTATTGGCTAAATAAGACCATAGTCCCGCTTAATAAACCATATCTCTATGACGTTATAACACTGATAATATCATTATCATGCATATCATGCGAGAGCTCATCCATGTAAATTCGTATTGTAAGAATGATTGGCTATTCTGATGCTCGCTGACAATGTACAGTAAGTAGATGATGTCTTGGTGCCTTAGTGTCTAGGATGCAGAACATCTGAAACAAAACCACGACTTGTGTAGATATTGTGTAGAATACAAAAACACTCACAAATATAGTGAAACCTGTACACGCACACACACACACACACACACACACGCACGCATGTAAAAAAAGGCACTTGTTGTATGATCCATTTAGGATCAGGAGTGCTGAGGGAAATATTCAGTGTGACATAATGGGAAATAATGTAGGGTGGGACCTGTTTTACCCATTGCGATCTGATTGAATTGTGGATTTTAGGCTGTGATCTTATTGGTTAATATAATTTTTTTCTGTCTGCTTGGCATTGGTTACATCAGCAGAAAAGAAAATTGGTTTCAGAGGCAGAGAGAGACATTATATTAAATTAAGCATAGTTTTAAAGACATCAATGGTAATGAATAAAATACATCATTTATATTACTTGTGTGAGGATCATCATCTCCTCCTTAAAACTGTGAAACTGTCACCACCAACCTGTGATGTAATTGCATCTAAACTTGGCATTAATTCTGATTATTCTGTATGATCAGTGTATCTAACACTATGACAGTGGTGAAGCATGTTTGATTTGTATTATTGTAAAGCTTTGTTGATGGCCAAAGCTTTAGTGTTTGTTTTCTTGTCCAGGTATCCAGCGGTACCTGATACTGTATGTGTTTAAGAAATCCATTGCGGTTGTAATAAATCTTGTAGGATATCATTTGATTGTGCAGGTGTTTGTGAATTGCGACTGGTGTGTATATAACTCTAAACAAACACAATGAACGCAGCTGAGACCCTGTGGCACACATCAAACTCAAATCAGCTCACTCACACATTGACACATGAAGAAAGAGGAAACAGAAAGAATCAGGATGACAAAAAAGAAAGACAGAAATAGATATTGAAGGATTTGATTGTGTCTGACGTGTATGCTGCAAAGAAAATAATTTCCCCTCTTATTTTCTTTTCTGGCCTTTTTTGTGCAGGGGATGATTGAAAGACAGAAAGAAGGAAAGACAGCATAAAAGAAAGAAAGAAAGAAAGAAAGAAAGAAAGGGATGTTTGGAGTGTTTATATATCCCTTAAAGGAATATTAATTCACCCATTTTTGCATAAACTATTCTTTAAATGTATTCACTGTAGCTTTATTAATGTGTGTTTCAGTGAATAACAACTTGAATGTGGGTCTGTTTGTCACACACACACACACACACACACACACACACACACACACACACACACACACACACACACACACACACACACACACACACACATAATTTAGTATGATTTATAAGCTGTTTTCCTCATGGGGACCGACAAAATGTCCCCACAAGGTCAAAAATTTCGGGTTTTACTATCCTTATGGGGACATTTGGTACCCACAAAGTGATAAATACACGCTCACACACACACACACACACACACACACACACACACACACACACACACACACACACACACACACACACACACACACACACACACACACACACACACACACACACACACACACACACACCCCTATCGTATGGCTTCAGAAGACTTGAAATATAGCATGTGAGTCATTTGGATTATTTATTAAAACATTTTTGGTCACTGTATGCTTTCATTGTGTGTAATTTTTACATACAAAATAGTTTTACATTAAAAGAAAGTCTTATGGGTTTGGGAAAACAAGAGGATGAGTAAATGATGACATGATTTTCATGTTTGGGTGAACAGTCACACTGCAAGTGTATGTATATCTGCCTCAGGTTTTTTCTCTTTCCCTCTATCCTCTCTTCCTCTCTTTCTTCACCCACTTTCTCAAAGTGGGTAATTTGACAGGCGTAGTTTTGGCAGACTTTCTGAATGATTGTCAGCTCTCTGCTTCTGACTAGCGGCCAGTGGCCCAAGGTGTAATCCGTGAGCTGTGATTGGCTGGCAGATTGATGAACGGACAGACAGGGCAGAGCTGCTGTCACCTGGCCGGCGTTTGTCCCCTGGAGGATTCGGGGATGCTCGGAGACACTCAAATGTACTGTCTCTCTTCGGGGAGGGGGTGCAGGACTGCGATTATCGCCACAAAGCTCTGAAACGATATGGCTGCTCGCTAAAGCGCAACGGCTCTCTCACCTGCTGTCTGTCTCACGTTAATGCGGACGGCTGCTCAGATGCCAAAACGCATGACAGCGATGACATCCGGCCTCTGCATTTGACTCCGCTGTCAAAATATGACATGCGCTCAGACTCCAATTGCATTTTGTCCTCTACAGTTGGCATATGACTGCCTGCATCCACATCTCCTGTGCTGATTTTCAATCAAGCTGATGTGAACTGCTACGGAACAGTGGCAGACTGCAGTGACCGCAGTCTAGCCATGACAAATGACCTGCAGTGAATCTCTGTGCTGAAAACCATTTCAGAGCGAGGGAGACAGCCACGGTTAGGTCAGGTTATTGTTGCCTTATTCCTTTTAAGGCGTAGTTCAAGCCAAAATGTAAATTCTCTGCCATCATTTACTCAACTTTATGTTCTTCCAAAGATGTATGACTTTCTTTAATATGTAAAACACAAAAGGAGATGTTTAGCAGAATGTTCACATAGATTTTTTCGTTACAATGACAGTGAATGGGACAGATGCAGTTGAGTTCCAAAAATGATAAAAAAAGCACCATAAAAGTAGTCCATACTATTTGTGTGCTGTAGTCCATAGTACACATAAAGCTTTGTGTGTGTGTGTGGGACAGACCAAAATTCGTTATTCACTTAAAATCTTCTTCTTGCTGTAGCATTAAAATCTACAAAAGACTGATCTTACAGTGAAATTGGAAACAGTAGGTTGACTCTTCTTTAGATAAAAGAGTTCTTTGCATGCCAAATGCAAAACACTGCCCCCAGTGGCCAAAAAGTGTTGTTTGCCATGCGTGGGCTCCATTTTCTTGGTGAAATGTCCATGGAGGGGCACCACAAACGAGTTGTTTCCAGTTGTACAGGCTAAAGTACAGTGAAGAAGAATGTATATTTTATAAACTGTACACCCAACCCAAACCCCAAACCTAAACCTAACCATAAGTGGAGTAAAAATAATGTTAGAAGAAAAAAAATGCAACCTCTGAATCATGCTCTTGACTGATTATGCGAATGCCATTACTTCCTCCCTCAACGCTTCATCGAACCCGGGTCACCCACGCTGCTGACGCAAGGAAAGGTAAACATAATGGAGCTGATGCAAAAATGTCTTATCGGAGTGTCAGTGAGTCGGCATAATGTGGCCATCCTTAGAGTACTGGAACTGGAGAAAAAAAATCATTATGTGATTTTTACAAAAAATTCTGTTGTGTGAGATTATTGGTCTTCTTTTTCAGTTTCCATTTGTCCTATAACACATTGATTTCTACAGGACTTTTAGCAATACTAGACAATATGAAAGACAAAAAATTATTTTGAGAGAGTATGTCATTTTCTTTGTATTGTACTTAAAATTGCTTTCAAAATGTCAGTTAAGTTAGGCTTTTTTGAGTTTAGCTGTGTTTTATTTCTCTCAGGCCTGAAATTGCAGTTGTTAAAGTCTGCAGCAAAAGATGGGTTGTTTTTTCCCCAGTAAAATCACATTTGTATAACAATTTAATCCAATCATGTCTCTTTCCTCTCATTTGCTTGTATCTGGTCTCAGCGCTGGCTTTAATGAGGTGTCTCAGTAATGGATCCTTAACGAGGCCTGGCTCTTAACGAGGAGTCTTGCCTCCCCAGGTCAGACAGCATCTGCTGCACCTAACGGCTAGATAACCACACACACACACACACGTAGTGTTTCCATGTTTTATGGGGACTTTCCGTAGACATAATGGTTTTTATACTGTACAAACTTTATATTCTATCCCCTAAACCTAACCCTACCCCTAAACCTAACCCTCACAGAAAACTTTCTGCATTTTTACATTTTCAAAAAACATAATTTAGTATGATTTATAAGCTGTTTTCCTCATGGGGACCGACAAAATGTCCCCACAAGGTCAAAAATTTCGGGTTTTACTATCCTTATGGGGACATTTGGTACTCACAAAGTGATAAATACACGCTCACACACACACACACAGAGAAATTAAGGTGTCAATAGTTACACAGAAGTAGATGTTCGAACACAAAACCTCTATGGCTTTGTTCACACTGCAGGAAAAATCTGATTTTTTTTCACAAAAAAGAAATAGGATTTTAGACCGAATGTTCAAACTGCAGGTTATATGAAGACAGATTGGATTTTTTCTATTCAGACTGCAGTCGCTTTTGTTAGCACATCCACACTAGTTATCATAGTAACTATGCAAACTTGCACAAGTTCATCACAAGTGAGAGTTTATTGATGGATTTTTTTCATGAGGGCAGAATACAAATATGAACATTCATCACAGACAATGGCTTAAACAACGAGGTGGCATCTGCAATGTTTGCTGCAGCTAGGGCTCACAACTGTCCTGTTTTAGCCAGGACGTCCAGTATTTTCGGCATAATAACGATATGTATTATATATAATCCTGTATTTTACAGGGCAGCGAAACTGTTACGCTCATGGGACGGACGTGTGGATCCAAATGCAGAATAGATGATGAAACATGAATGAACAGAGAACAATGATGAAAAATAAAGCATTGGGCAAAAGGGAAATCAAAAATACTGGAGTAGAAGTCTCAAAAGTGGTGGGCAAAGCTGCTGGAAGAGGAATCACAGGAGGAGTGGATGGACGTGACTGCTGGAGGAATCGTCTCTGGGAGAGCGGATGTGACCGCTGGAGGAGTAGTCTCTGGGAGAGTGGACGTGACCGCCTGGAGGAGGAGTCGTGGAAGACTTCAAGGGAGTATCTGTGAAACACTCTAAGGGCGGAGCCATGGAAGACTCTGAGGGTGGAGTCACCGTGGTCAGGAGTCCTAACAGTGACTGGGAAATGACCTCCATGGCCGGGAGTGCTGACAGTGCCTGGGAAACGGCCTACATGGTCATGGGCACTGGCAGTGACTGGGGAATGACCTCCATCGTTGTGGACACAGGCAGTTATAGGGGAGTAGGAGCCCTTCCAGATGGCTGTGAGCACAGCTGTGGGAGACTCGGAAGGTGTAGCCATGGGAGGCTCGAAGGAAGTGTCCAGGATCACCAAGGCTGGGGAGAAAGTGGTCTCTGCTGAAGGGAGCTCAGAGACAACTGGAGCTATGTTGCCTCTAGGGCTGTAAAGGGCATGGCGTGGGCAGTATAAGCCTGCCATGGGCGTGGGGAGGAAGGAGCCACGGAAGGCCTGGAGGAAGGAGCCGTGGAAGGCCAGGAAGAAGGAGCCATGGAAGGCCTGGAGGAAGGAGCCATGGAAGGCTTGGAGGAAGGAGCCATGGAAGGCTTGGAGGAAGGAGCCATGGAAGGCTTGGAAGAAGGAGCCGTGGAATCCACTGCAAGAGGGTTGGGTGCTGGAGTAGATTGCAGAAGCCCAGCCATTACAAAGTTAGCAATTAATTCACCAAGGGGCAGACTGTTGCAGCCCAAAGGGACCATCTCCCTCACTGGTTCATTCAGTCCTAACCAGAACATGGTCCGGAGGATTCTTTCTTCCCAGCCCACTTGAAAGGCCAAGCTCCAGAACCTCATGCAGAAGTGATCCACTGAAGAAGAGCCTTGGGTTAGTTGCTCCTGTTGTACTGCTGGATCCATCTTTCAGGGTTGGTTCTTCTGTTACGCTGATGGGAAGGATGAGGCGAGAGAGAGTGTGGTTCCAAACACAGAATATATTTATTATGCTACTCAGAAGAAGATGAAGAAGAGAAAAATGATGAAAAATAAAGTACTGGGCAAAAGGAAAATCAAAAACGCTAGAGCAGTTTGCTGGCTAAGTATGTAAATAACATTTAATCACTAACATTCTTACAAGCAAACAAACAAAGAAGAACAACAAAGACTAAGGGATGAAGAGGGTATATATACATAGATAAATAATGAGGGAACAGGGAACAGCTGTGGAAGATGGAGGGCAGGTGAGGGTAATCAACAAAGGTGCATCCTGGGAAAGGAAGTCCATGAATAAGGGGAAAACAAAGGGCAGTTCATGACAGAAACGTCCCATATCGAAGGCTTTGTGTTCCTTATTGAAACATAAAGGGGTCGCACAGTGAGACTCTTGAAGTGGATCCCTGTCCTGTATTAAATCTTTTTATCTTTTTCCATCCTTCAATAACAGTCTCTTTACAATGATGCATATGCAGTATTCTGACAGATTTTACCAAACAATCTGCACTGAAATGTGCTGCACAAACTGTTCAGAACAGATTGAAATGGTCAGGGATCTTGTTGAAAATAAAATTCAGACACTTGTTTGTAATGTTTGAATTTTTTTAAAGGATCAGCAGAGCAGCAGGTGCTACACACAGCCAGAAACAGTACAAGATTGACAGACTTTACCACATTTTAAAGTCATTTATTTTTTTATTTTTAAGGACATTTTGAGTTCTGAAAGTTCAAATGTGTTTCCATAGTACAACTATTCTATACCAAATGATCAAGGAAAATTCCAGTTATCATGTTATGACCCCTTTAAATGTATCAAATTCAAACTCCAAACATCATGACTATTCCCTATTTCTCTCTCTTGGCATATGCTCACCTAAACATCAGCTGGGGAAGTGTAGTGGCCTCAGTTTGAAGCATTTTGAAACATTTTCCATGTGTTTTAGAGGCAGACTGTAAAGTCTCTCAGCAGGACTGGAGGAGAGCAGATGGAGATGTTTGAGCATTATTGTTCTCCTGAGTGGAAAATAATCTCCATCCTAAGGCTGTGAACATCAGATGCTGCTGCAAGCGTGTCTCTAACATGCCAACAGAGACAGAGATACTCAATGACATTGGCGCCCTGAGGTGGCACACATGTTGGCCGAACACTCTTCTAGATCTATGAAAACAGAACAGCCTGTACAGCATCGCTGCTGTAAAGTTATTAAATGTTTATGACAAGCAGCAGGTGTGGTCTACTGCGTCAACACAAATGGTTTGACATATCCAGCTAGGTTTGTTAATATTGTAGTGATGCAATATTAGTTTTATGTGAATATTTTATACCCTCTCTTATTATCCTTTGAGTTTACACCACGTGAGAGAAAATGCAGATTTGTTATTTCAATGCGGATGGTGAGCTGTATTCTAGATTTCAAGCTTGGAATCTGTGATGATTTTAAGCTTTCACAGTTTTTTCACACCCGGAAAATGCATTCCTATAATACTAATGTGTTTTGTAATATGGCACTATTTTGATTTCTAATTTTAGTAAAAGTGCTGCCTTAGCAAGCACCTAAAATTATTTCTAATATGGTACTGATATTATTTTTGATATTGAAAGAATTACTAAAATATCTTGTATGGCACTCTTATTATTTGTTATTCAAATAGTGACTAATCTTAATTAACAGTAGGGCTGCATGATATGTCACATTTATCGAAATATCCGCACACATACACATCAGTGGAAAAAGCTGCCGATCACCATTATCACCGTATGCATTATAACCATTGTCCATTTTTAAAATAACACATTACATGATAACATGGGTGATGATATATTGCAGTAAGTTGTACTGTGTCTTTCAACAAACCCTCTGGTGTTCATGTTTTTTTGCGCTATAAAAAACATTTACTGTTTGAATTTTGGGATAAAATTGACATAATTTGAAAGCCTAAATTCATGTTTCTCTAAAAACATCCTCAGACTCATACTTGTGGATATGAAGCGAATGGTAAAACTGTATACATGTATATGTCGCAGTCTATATACAATTTGAAACAAAAGACAACTTTGTGATCTCTGGAATTGACGGTCCCTCTTTTTCAAATAAACTTTATTAAATTTGGGTGGTGGGGGTTCGGGTGTTCTGTGTTCTGTGATGACATATTCATAGGATTATCACATTGCATTTCACATTATCCAACAATTTATAACCATTCAGCCCTAATTACCAGTGTTTCCTGTTTTTGAAGTGTAACCTTGTTGTTACCCCAGGGGCCAGTTTTTCAAAAGTATTCTGATCGGATTATGGCTTATCGGATTGTATCAAATCTTGAAAACGGATTGTTCAAAAGAAAAAAAGGATTCTGAAATTGGATTAGATCACAAAATCCAATCTTGGTTTTGATCTGCATCAAATCATCAGTTTGTGTTTTTCAAAACTTTTTAGTAAGATTGGGATACTTTTGATCTCCAAAAAATCAGGATTATACTGATCCCAGCAGAAGGGTGGATTTCAACAAAAAAATGTAAAAACTTTAAAAGTGGTAAAAAAAATACACCATTTGTATCATGTAATATACCAAACAAAAAAAATAGATTTTTTATTTTGATCTTGATTAATTTTAAAAGTGTACAAGTAAAGTGTAAAGTACACACTGGGCTACCAATTAAGTCTTTCAGTAAAGTGAAAAAGAATAAAAGATTTTATCCCTATGAATAATTCCCCAAACAGATGTCAATATCAAAGAAATATATTTAATTTGAACTGTCATTTGTCACAGTATATTAAATACAATCATCAGAGATCAACCAGTCTAGCAATTGCATTCCTTTTTGCACATCCAGTCAGTCCCTCATTCAGAGAAAATGCAGAGGCCTCATAATGTTATAAACAGATAGGGATATTTAGCCATTTAGCCTGCTCGGTTCTCCCGCTGGCCAGTCCTCACCTGATCGGCTACAAAGTGCATCGGCCCACCGGAAAAATGCCCAGTATGACAGATTGCCAGTCCAGCCCTGATTAAAATTGAAACTTTAAACCATTTTTTTATTGTAGTATGTGTAAAAAAAAGTCTCCCTTTTAAAAATAAAGAAAATAGAAAAAATAAGAAAACTAACAGAATTATAACAATAAACCAAATTATAAACATGATAGAAAATAGCATGTAACTATAACATGTTATATAACTAAAGCATGTTAGTTTACATTTTAGCATAGCATGTTAAATTAACTACTAAATGAAAAATAAAATCTGCTGTGTGAGCGTTTAAAGAAATGTCCTATGATTATTAACAATTAAAATATACTGTAGGTGCATGAGAGTGAAGTTATCATTAAATCTGCCTCGAGTGGCAGTCTTAAATAGGCTATTGCTAATAGGCCGAAATATCTTCAATGGGAGAACCATGGCATTGTTCTTTCCCTGCTGTCCACAACTCAGTCCGAATAGACCAGTTGAGAAACACTGCTTTAACTCACATACGCACTTACTTATATCAGACCCCCTCGCCTCGCTTCTCTCTGACATTTTCTCCGCTACATGTGTGTGTGTGTGTGGTGCAAGTTGACGAGTCTGACAGGAGAGATTCTCCATCCGGTTGCATTGTTTTCCTCAATACCGCAGATAAGCAAATGTACATTGTATGATAACCATCAATTTCCTTTCCGTGGTATACCGTGAAACCGGTATACCGCTGCAACCCTAGTTGTAGGTCAGATGAGGGGTCTGACAGTTTTTGTATTTGTATTTATTGTGCCATTTTCTTTATCTTAAAAAATCCAAACACTTAAAGTGACCCCATGCTGGCTATTCTACCTGTTGTTCTTTTCATAGTACCATTTAGAGCACTGGTAATCCAGATTTGGTAATCTTGAAAAGTTTGTATGTTGCTTTGAAAAACCTACACAAAATGAAGATGGATTACCTAATCCTGGATAGCTAAACATGGGATTTCCAAATCTGGATCTAAACTTTTTGAACAACTGGCCCTAGAACAGAGCAAACTGTCTGCTCATTGTGGAAATAATAGAAATGGCTATGGTTAGCGGATTTAACTATAGGAACAGAGAGAACAATGTAGTTGAAGCTTCAGACCGCTGCATAAACTTTAAAGCTTTTGTGTGGAAACAGACTGGGTGCTAATTTTCTGTATGTTTGCCAAAATATATTCATTTGAAGAAGACTTAATTTGCAGTTTGCTACTAATAAAACAAACAAGTGTAACTGGCCCTGGTCACTTTGCTCTATATGGGACTCTAACCGGCGTCTCCAGCGTGGGTGGCGGGTGTGCTAACAAGGAGGCTAAAGGTACAGACCCTAGTGTCAGTCAGTCAGCACAGCTATCTACCAGCTGTCTCCCGTTACACTCACCCCCCTAAACCATACTCCCATCCGGGTCACGCCATCATTGTAACCGGCCCTGGTCACCCTGATCCGAACGGACCTCGAACCGGCATCTCCGGCGTGGGAGGCGGGTGCGCTAACAAGGTTAATGGAAAATCTGATAATCTGAAAGTTGGCTTGAAAAGATTCCAGACTGTTACTGTATCTGTCAATTTACTTTCATGTGTTGACGGACGGCTCTTGACCGTTCCAAGAAGGTGGATGCACCAACGTATTACGGCCCATAAGAACAGCTGCTAATGAGTATAAGTATAATGGATAGATATCTATGCTGTGCGTACCATGAGCACTCTGTCTGACCTGAGAAACATTTACTCTCAGAATATTTCAGCAATAATGACACGTGTCCCTTCTTTCTGTTGGCTGTTTGATGCCTGATTCACAAATTATGAATTCATTTTATTCTGTTCTTTTCAGTGAATTGGCCAAACAAGCTTTCAAAATGCCTGAATCAATTTGTGATTCTGTTTTGTTTGTTCGGAGCGCTCTCTTACTTAATGATTTGGAGCGTTTATCAGTCATTAAAACATAGCAAGATAGTTACGAATAGAGAGAACAAATAGCACGGGATAAAGTAGATATTTACCTACAATTAACTGAAACAAAAGGCTGTCTTTTTGAGAGGTAACTTTGAGAAACTTCAGTAAGTGCTGTGCCATGTGAACAAGGGGCTATTCACACCGAATTTGTTTTTGCATCCGCTTGCACTGTTTTTCAGTAGTAAACATTCACTAAATGGAGGTCTTTTGACAACTACATCACATTTCACTGTGATTTTAGCATCTCTCACAGGAGCGCTGTATTTTTAGATGCCGTGTCAGGTTAAAAAGAACTTCTTCAACTGATAAAAACGTGTCTTGAGACACCTGTGTTCTGCTCTATCCGGTGAGGTCTTGCTTTTTTAGTGCAGTAGCTTGTTTTCTCTGACCAGTTACTGTCTTTTAGAAATGCTTTAGCCAATAGTTCCATGAATGGTACACATACCCGTGAAAAAAAAAAATTTGACCAGAATTGTAAGGTTTGGTGTTGTTTTTGCAAAAAAATAAAATAAAAAATATTAAAAACAATTCTTACCGGGGAAGCATACCCCCAGATCCCCCTAGATAGAAGGGTAAACTTCTGTGACGTGCACTGAACGGGGGCAGCAGTTGCGCAAGCGGGGGTGCCCCCCCATGTACCCCCCACTCACAGACCCTAAGTCGGGTGATATATAACACGTGCGAAAGTGGGTACTCTGAAGGGAACACGGAATTACTGTATGAATGTGCCCTTCGTCTTGTGGAAGGGCCCATTCATGTTCTCACTTTCATTTGGAACAAGCTTTCGAGTGGCGTCCCCTCCATATGCCCTTTGAGGGAGCAAAAATGTTGTTTTGAATTCGCCCCAGAGCATCAGCTGTTTTTTTACAAGTGAAGTTACAAGTGAAATGTGACAGAAGATATCTGTTTGCAGCATGTACACTCTAAAAGCTTTTTTCTCCAGGCCATTACTTGATATTAATTTAATATGTGAGTGAAATAATGTGTTGTTTTCTATTCGTGAACTTTTGATGGTATGTTTGACAGTTTGTGAAAAGTAAATAATCATATTTCATAAATTATGGAAACAGAACACTTCTAATTTGTCAGGAAATTAAAAAGCACCTGGCAAGAGTTGGTTATATTGCCTGTATGCATTGCAATGTCTTTAAAACGACACCAATTTTGTTGTTATTCATTAGTTATTCATTAGTTTGATGATTTCTTTATCAACATGGAATGTCAAAAGTATGCTAAAAGATGTTTATGTATTACTATTTAAGCGACTCAAGATCATGCATACAGTAATTTCCTCATTTATTTTCTGCCTGTTATGCAGGCAACATTAAGAATAAATAAAATGTAGCCTACATTTCAACATGTTCACATACTTTGAACTCATTTATGATGCTACAATAATCTAATAAATACCGTAGAATCCAGAAATTACATTGCATGCATTGCTTTTGTTTAGTTATGAAACATATAGTTAGCATTGGCTGTGTACTCACAGAACAATACAGACACACCAATGCAGAACAACAATTCAAACCAACACAGGTCAGATAAAATGTCCACGCTATATATTGTGTTGTAAGTTTATCAACAGATTAATACTCAATTGCTACTGTATTTGCGACATCACATGGCACACCTGTGTATAAAAAGTGTAGACAGCTTTATTAATTATAATGGAAGCAGCAGCGTCGTTTACCATGACTGAATGATTATATTCATATTTCATGATAATGTCATAGTACTCAAAGATACTTACAAAAAATACCATGGTTTTACTATGACACATGTCAGAAACATGGGATTATCAACAACCATGTCTGGGAAAAAAAGTGTAAAAAATGGGAAAACATTTTTATAATACAAGAAAATGCATAAATACTCAAAGAATTAGTTAAGGATATAAGTATATATAAGTGCTACTTATTTATTAAGAAATAAATACATAAATAGCATTTAAAAATCACTTTTTTATACTTTCACCCCTGTCCCTGCTGAGGTCTGTGCACACCACTGGTTAACTTTGTCAGACATCTGTGCTTATCCTCAGATAAAATGCTGCAGGCAACTGTGGATGGTAACTTGACTTATGAGAAATTGTTTATGTAAACAATGATTAATCACAACTGTGTGTGACTACTGATTGGCAACACTATGTTGTTCAGTTGTCTCCTGGCCGTGAAGATATATATATATATATATATTAAAAAAACGAAAAAGTTGATTTAAGTCTTGATTTTAAGAAATCCATAAATCCACCACAAAGAGACCAGAGAGGAATATTAGCATAAACATGAATCTCACTCAACCAAATGACAGAAGAGGTGGATTTAGTCTAGAAGAGGATAATAACTCAATAAAATGATGCCAGTGTGTGTTTATATATGTGTGTGTGTGTGTGAGCGTGTATTTATCACTTTGTGGGGACCAAATGTCCCCATAAGGATAGTAAAACCCGAAATTTTTGACCTTGTGGGGACATTTTGTCGGTCCCCATGAGGAAAACAGCTTATAAATCATACTAAATTATGTTTTTTGAAAATGTAAAAATGCAGAAAGTTTTCTTTGAGGGTTAGGTTTAGGGGTAGGGTTAGGTTTAGGGGATAGAATATAAAGTTTGTACAGTATAAAAACCACTATGTCTATGGAAAGTCCCCATAAAACATGGAAACACAACAGTGTGTGTGTGTGTGTGTGTGTGTGTGGAGGGTTGTGTTCTGTCATGTCTCTGTTAGCTGACCTGAACACATTGTGACCCTCCTCCATTGAACTCCCCTTTCAGATAAGATGTGCCATGTGCATCGGCTGTGCTGCCCCAGCTTTGGTGTGTGTTTGACCCGTGGAGTCATAGGGTCACACTGAGGTTTCAGACACAGGGCAAATATGCAGTCTGTGAACCAGTAGGTTTTACCCTGTACTGCCTATCCAGACACATCTATCTATCTATCTATCTATCTATCTATCTGTCCGTCCGTCCGCACATCTGTCTGTCTGAATCTATGTCAGACAATTCAGCAGAGCAAATAATAATAATAATAATAATTCCTTGCATTTATATAGCACTTTTCTAGGCACTCAAAGCACTTTACATAGTATAGGGGGAATCTCATCAACCAACACCTGTGTGCAGCATCCACCTGGATGATGCAACAGCAGCCATAGTGCACCAGAACGCCCACCACACACCAGCTATTGGTGGAGAGGAGAGAGGAGAGAGTATAGTTATGTAGCCAATTCAGGGATGGAGATTAATACAATGCCATGGTAGATAGGGGGCCAATGAGGGGTATTTGGCCAGGACACCAGGGTTACACCCCTACTCTTTACAAGAAGTGTCCTGGGATTTTTAATGACCACAGAGAGTCAGGACCTCAGTTTAACATCTCATCCAAAGGATGGTGCCTTTTTTACAGTATAGTGTCCCCGTCACTATACTGGGGCATTAGGACCCACACAGACCATAGGGTGAGCACCCCCTGCTGGCCTCCCTAATACCACTTCCAGCAGCAACCTTGGTTTTCCCCAGGAGGTCTCCCATCCAGGTACTGGCCAGGCTTAGCTTTAGTGGGCAACCAGGAAAGAGATGCAGGGTGATATGACTGCCGGCAAATAAGTGCCTGCAACACAGACCGCAAATATGTTATCCCAGTATATTTCAATATCATTCATTCAGTGTTTTTCTTTGAAAGTTGAAGTAGATAAGGACAGATTCATTTGAAGTTGCTGCATTTATTTCCCTCTGTTGACGTCCTGCGTTCTTTAATTTTATTCTTCATTTTTCATTCAGTCTTTCATTCTGTTCTTTATTCCTTTTGATGTAGTGAGATGCTCAAAGCACTGCAGCCTTTATTTTGTGTGTGTAGTCTCTGGACAGTTGGAAGCAGAAGCGGGGATGAAAACAAACATGTCTATCTGCAATTCGATATTAAAGCCGCTCTGAATCCATCATCCAGCAGCGAGCATGTAAACGAATGAACAAACGTATGGAGAAAAAATAAATCTATGAATGAAATCCAATTTGATCAAAGAGTAATTTGGTTAACCATCATCAGAGAAGAAATTTGAGATGCAGATGATGCTCTTAATGAAGTTTGGTTATATTTTCTCATCTGTAAATCATTAACAAAGATTGTGAAAAAATGCAATTACTTTTTTTTTTTTAAGAGAGAACAAAGGGAGAGAGGAAGACGGAAAAGAACCAACATGTCAGTGTGTGTAATGTTTATAGTCATCAATCTACCTGTTGGGGTATCAGAGAGGGGTAATAGAGCAATCTGCCCCCTCCTGCCTAGAGCTCACATGTGCAACAGCTGTCAATCAAACACTTGAGTGTGAATGTGGTCAGAAATTGATCTGGCAGGTCAGATTTTTTTAATGTGTGTTTCTGTTCACTAAGTTGCTCTATAATTGAGAAAATCTTTGCACATTTTACCGCCATGCATTAATATTTTGAACAATTTAAAACTCTCTTAATAGAAAGTGAAAGTTTAATTGATGAGGTATGAGATCACCATATCTAATTTTGTTAACAGCTGCTCACTTATCAATGACATCATCCATGTCAAAGATATTTTTATTTAATGTAGCTACTAGTGTTCGTCTTAAAGATCTAAGAGATTTGTCTTTTTATTAACATGGACAGCAATATCAATTATCCAACTGAAAAGAAATATTATCAGCATGATCTCTTCAATGTATTTTTAATTATTTCTCCTTGACAATAATTAGTTTAAATAGAATGCTTCTCAGATGTTTCTCCTGAGAAAAACACACCAGTAATCACACATGTGTCTCCTTTAGAGTTTCAGATGTGATTTCAACAATATCTCAGTCTGTGTTCTGATTTGTAGAGTTGGGTCCGAGTCCACCTTTGTCGAGTACGAGTCAAGACCAAGTCCTTAAACATCAAGTCCGAGTCCGAGTCAGAGTCCAAAAGTGTCCGAGTTGGACTCAAGTCCGAGTTCTTAAAGGCCGAGTCCGAGTCGAGTCCGCCCGAGTCCAGAAAGAAATTAAATTGAAAAAAGATTAGAAATTGTTATTGTCAATTTTTACATTCTATTAATATTTTAACCTTTCAACCCATTAAACCAATGGCAATATAAAATGAAATAATAAATACCACTATTACATCTTGTTATTGCCATTAAACATTTTTATTTTATGTCAACAGAGCTAGTTTCCTATCAAAAATGTTTTCAAAGAAAAGAAGAGATATACAGTAGAGGTAGCCTATATGTAGAACTTTTATTATATTACAAGTGCATGAAAATACAAATGAACCTGTTTTATTATTGTATCACACTATATTGTCCTCCAGTTAAAGCTGACATTTCAATCATTTAATGCCTCTCCCCACATTTAAATAGGCTGAGGCAATACTCAGAGTAGAATTTAAATATATCAGCTTGTAATAACAAATAAAAAAGCTTTATTACTGTGCTTAATCAACAACAAACTCCTTTCTGAACACCGCTCTCTGGTCTTGTAAAATGAGTTGTAATGAACAATGAACATGCAATGTACTATAGTGCACACAGTCAAGCACTAAACCAGGGCCATATTGCTTTTCAGAAATACAAGCGCTGTGACCATTTTATGTGTTAAGCGTGCACGATGTGGTCTCACGATGAGGCCACCTTTGCTAAAGACACGCTCTACTGGTGCAGAGGATGCTGGTATAGACAGCACTTTTACAACCAGAGAGTAGAGCTGTGGGAATCTCTCCCTGTTTGTCAACCAAAATTCAAGTGCTGTATTTGTGTCTGTGTCTTGAATGGCATCAAAGTACTTGTGTATCTGAGCTGAAATGCTGCATGTATCCTTAGCTGAGTGGCTCAGGTGCTTGTGGGCTCGATAGCGAGCTAGAAGTCGTGGGCATTTGCCAGGAGGAGAATCTGTGGTTTCATCAGCATCAACTCCAGAATGCAGCATGTCTCCATCTGCTGTGGCCTCGCCCTCAACTTCTGCAGTCAAAGTTTCTGAAAAATATGAAACATGCACAAATAACACACGTTAAAATGCATTATTTGGATTTAGGGACCTAAGGACCATTATTGTATGCCTACTGCATATTTCTATGCTCTGCACAGTCTGCAGTATACAGAGTATATATTTTTAGGTTATTAAAGCAAATAAACTGCATTACCTATAAGTGTTCTTTTCAGATCCTCTCTGAATTTCTTCACTGAATCTGGACTCTCACTGTTGGTTACATCTAGATCAACCCAGTTAAGACCAAACTGAGGATCAAGCATTGTAGCCAAGAAATATACATTATTGTTGAACTGGTCCTCTTTCCCATTTTGCTCAACCATTTTGGTTCTCACAAAGATCCCAGAGAATCTCTTTAAAAGTGATTGCCGAAGGGCTGTGGCTAGTGGCCGGCAATGACTTCTTGACTCTGATATTTGGAGCAGATGAGTGTTTAAATCAAGTACAGTGGGGACCACCATACTAATAGTGACCATTTTCTCACCCTCTGTAAGGTCTGTTGCTTCTGCAAAAGGATAGAGAACAGAACCTAAATCCTTCAGTTGATTCCATTCACGAATTGAAAAAAGAACATGTTGGAAGTCTGAACTGCAAATTTGAGTGAGATCCCTATGGTCAAGTGCTGTAAGGGCCTGTAGCTGCTTGAATGTACTGTTCCAGCGTGTGGATGTAGCTGCAGGAATTGATCTATCTGTCCCAAATGTAGCCTCAAATCGCTCTTTAAACGTAGTACTTGTATGAAGTAATGAGGTTAATTTTGACATTTTGGCAAGTGCTGAAGAAAAGGCCTTGGCTTCTTTCATTCCATCATGCACAATTAATTGCAGAGAATGTGCAAAACATGACAGCCTTTGTCTTGTTCTCACCATGACAGTCTCGTCTTCCCAGGTCACATCCTCCCAAAGACTCTCATCATCTAAGTTTTCCTCTTCTGCATCACTGTCATCACTGTGCTGCTCTTCTTGTGGTAGCTTGACTTTGAATGCACACTTCATATTGGCTGCATTATCAGTTATAATGTACCTGACTTTACTTTCAATGTTATATTCATCAATGATCTCGTCAAATGCCATGGCTATGTTGTCTCCACTGTGTCTGCCACAAAACCTCCTACAGTCTAAAAGAAAGGACTCCAGCTGATTTCCATCTTGGTTTAATCCATGGGCTGTAACACCGAAGAAGGACCGCATGGTTCGATCAGACCATATGTCAGCAGTTATGGACACAGATGATTGGGTCTGGAGCTTCCTTTTAATTGAATCCTTCACCTGGTCAACCAACAAAGGAATGTGTTTTTCAGTGATTGTTTTTCTTGCAATGGGAGTGTATCTGTTGTCCATTACTTTCAAGAAATGCCTGAAATGCTGATTTTCAACAATTGACAGAGGTAAAGTGCAGCCAATGAGCAGATCCTTAATGATGGCATTATGAATTTCTTGTTGTCTTGGAGAACTTGCATCATAAAGTTGCACTGCTTGTTTGGTCAATTCTGGTCTTGCAAATCCTGCTATGCTGGGCTGTGCTGCATCTGCTGGTTGCTGCTGTCTTTGGTACTCTCTTATTCTGGGACAAAAAAGAGAAAATTTGAGCAATTCTTGGTAATTCAAAAACAGTTTTGATTCAAATTTCAACCACAAAATTCAAAGTTTTGTTTAAGCTACTTAACTAGTTATTGCAATTCAGATCACATTAAGTAATTGAATGAAAATAACATTGCATTAAGAGCAAATTATTTTACATTTAAAAGGACTATATTTACAGTCCCTGCATTTCTGTGGTGATATGTTAATTTCCTTATTCTTTACTAAAATGTACAAAAAAACACGTCTCAATCAGCAGGGTTTATGTTATTTCCCACATTAAGAATTAAATTACATTTAACATTTTGTAAAATTAAAGACCGGAATCTCCACATGCTAATGTTTAGGCGTGGGCGATACTAAATCTTATTTCACGAAAATGATGTTTTATAAGTAGGTCTGCATTCAAGTAAGAACAAATACTACAGAAATTAAATAGGCTAAAGCAATTAAATGTAAAACAGACTTCACTGTATGACACGCACAATGATTCTCATTAAATTTAATAAAGTTAGTCATCAGTAGAGTGAGTGATTTTGTTTGATTAAAATTACGGCAACAGATTAATATTGGACTGATATTGATATTGATTGAATTGATTTTTCCCAACTGTTTACATTCACTTAAGACGTCTGTCTTACCAATGTACATAACCGGCTGTGTACATAAAATGTACATAACCGACTGTTTACATGAATACTTGGCCAGACTTACATTTTGACATGATGTGTGTGAATTTATTTGACCGTACATGCGTAAAACCATTAAATCCATTACTGATGATGCACATTGAGGCGGCCTCATTTCTGTTTGCACGATTTAAGTTAGCGCACACGCACACACACACACACACACACACACACACACACACACACACACACAGCTGATATATATTTATCGTCATATCGCCCAGCCCTAACAATGTTATTTGGATTTAAGTTGGTATAAAGTTATAATAAGCAACTTACCTTTCTTTATGTTTTCTTTGAACATGTCGGTAGAAATTTGAAGTTGTGCCAGAAACATCAGAAAGAGTTGTTTTGCAAAATTTGCAATCCGCAGAGTGCTTCTTTTTACCGGATGTCTTGCAAATAAATTCTCTATGATTTTCGTAAGCAAAACAAATTATTGCTGACTTTGAAGACATCGTCCTACGCATTGATATCCACACTGTGTGATGTGTGTGTGTTTTGTCTGCAAGCATAAGATGATGCTACTGCTGCCTGCCGGTGTGGTGCAGTAAAATGACAGGCGTGGAGACATATAATCATTTTAAGACAATTACAAATTTTATGCTGGTTTTATTGTTACACGTGACGCGGACTCGACGCGTACTCGGAATATTTTCCGAGTCCAAAATGTTCAAGTCCATGTCAAGTCCGAGTCCAAATTCATCCGAGTGCGTGACAAGTCCGAGTTCATAAAAAATTGGACTCGAGTCCGGACTCGAGTCCGAGTCCAAGTTCGAGTACCCCAACTCTACTGATTTGCCATAACAAACTCTGTGATCAACAGTCTGAACAATTCTCATCAAATTCTTCCAGGACCAAATGATCTAAGCTGTGCTATCCACATTAATTCTATAGCTCTCAGGGCCTGAAATTTTGGCAATCCAGGTATTGTACTCAATTTGAATCATTCCACGTTCATAATGCAGGGAATTCCCACACTATTTTATTACATTTAATATTTAGCTGAGAATTGGTAAACCAATCCATACAGATGAACTAATCAAATCAATAATCCTGTCTTTGAATTACACTGTAATTCCAGAAACTCTCTCTCCCTCATGCAGCTTTTAGCAGCTCTTTAAACACTTGTTGAGTTTAGTGTGAGCACACGCAGTGAATTAGCATATATTTACTGAACTTAAGGTGTTACAGATCTATAAACATGTAAATTTGACATGCAAACGGCATTGTAACGTGTCTCTGTAAGCTTAAAATCACTCCTGTTTATAGTCAACAACACTTCAATGTTGCGCAATAAGTGCGCAATATTGGATGGATCTAATTTTGCCGGCTTTCATATCGTGGCGCTATCTCATAATAATACAGCACCAAGAAAGTCACAAATAGCAACAAAAAAAATTGTGTAATGCTACCAGAACTACTATATTAAAGATGCCCTCAAATGACCCTCATGATGGCCTGATACACCTCACACAGCTGTACAGATTTAGAAAATACCCCTTAATACTCACAGACACTGATATTCTGTCACACAGATCTAGTGGGATATTTCTCTCTCTCCAGGTGTTCTCTGTAGGTCTTAGTTTTCTCTTGGAAACAACCCCACTGACTGTATCACTATTAGTGTGCGTGTCCTGTAAACAAACAGAAGGAGGTCGCAGCGCAGACTCATTAGGGAGTATGTCAGCTCAGAGAGAGCATCTGTAAAACACACGCACGCATGCACGCACATACTTTTTCCACATTTTGTTATGTTACAGCCTTATGCCAAAATGGATTCAATTCATTATTGTCCTCAAAATTCTACAAACTATACCCCATAATGACAACGTGAAAGAAGTTTATTTGAAATCTTTGCAAATTTATTAAAAATAAAAAATGAAAAAAAATCACATGTACATAAGTATTCACAGCCTTTGCCACGACATTCAAAATTGAGCTCAGGTGCATCCTGTTTCCACTGATCATCCTTGAGATGTTTCTACAACTTAATTGGAGTCCACCTGTGGTAAATTCAGATGATTGGACGTGATTTGGAAAGGCACACACCTGTCTATATAAGGTACCACAGTTAACAGTGCATGTCAGAGCACAAACCAAGCCATGAAGTCCAAGGAATTGTCTGTAGACCTCCGAGACAGGATTATATCGAGGCACAGATCTGGGGAAGGGTACAGAAAAATGTCTGCAGCATTGAAGGTCCCAATGAGCACAGTGGCCTCCATCATCCGTAAATGAAAGAAGTTTGGAACCACCAGGACTCTTCCTAGAGCTGGCTGCCTGGCCAATCTGAGCGATCGGCGGAGAAGGGCTTTAGTCAGGGAGGTGACCAAGAACCAGATGGTTACTTTAACAGAGCTCCAGTGATTCTCTGTGGAGAGAGGAGAACCTTCCAGAAGAACAACCATCTCTGCAGCACTCCACCAATCAGGCCTGTATGGTAGAGTGGCCAGACGGAAGCCACTCCTCAGTAAAAGGCATATGACAGCCCGTCTGGTGTTTGCCAAAAGGCACCTGAAGGACTCTCAGACCATGAGAAACAAAATTCTGTAATTGGTGCCAAAGGTGTTTCAACAAAGTATTGAACAAAGGCTGTCTTTCACGTTGCCATTATGGGGTATTGTTTGTAGAATTTTGAGGAAAATAATGAATTGAATTCAGTTTGGAATAAGGCTGTAACATAACAATGTGGAAGTGCTGTGAATACTTTCCGGATGCACTGTATCATTCACCAAGGTCATTCACAATTAGGCTATTTGTTGAGCAGAGCCGCGTAGCGCTGGTTTAATCATGCAGACAATGAAGACAACAGCGGCAAACAGGGACATAAATTAGCATCCCCTGTTTTCATGCAGACATGCACCTACATGCAGCTGTAATGGTCCATTTAGCCCAACCGTCTCTCACCTCAATGGATTATGACTTTCTCTCCAGTGATTTTCCATGTCTGGCCTGTTGTCTTCCCCTTTCCTTCATAACAGGTTGTTTGTAATATGTCAGTTGTGGCAGATGGGTTCAATTAGTATATAAAATCAATTTTAAAGCAGGAACATGGCCGTTAGCCATAAAGAATAACGTGTGTTTTACATCAAATGACATCTGCCATGAAAAATAACAATATTTGTCTGCTCTGATGTGGCTTTGAATGTGTTTTATTGTTTGGTGCCCTGCAGACAGTTGAACTTAAATGTATCCGCAATATATTAGCTATCTGGGGTCATTTGGGTTAATGAGTTATCTCTGCCTGGCAAAACTCGCCAAAGTCCCATCATCAAATTCATCACAGATTGACCATTCTGCCGATTGAGGCAAATAAGCAACCTGGTCTCAAAGGATCATTTTACTTGGCTAGTTTTACGTAAAGCAGCACTTTCCTGGTGAAATAAAGACCACAATGGAGGCGCTACAACAACAATAACTTTTATTCACTTTCACGCAAATTATGAGTTAAAGGGCAGATTTTGAATTCATAAACACTTTTCACCCTGTTCCTCACACAATGCTATCCTATGACATTAAACGCTTTTACTCAAGTGCATGACTTGTAAGGTGATGCATTATAATATTTGCTTTACATTACCAACTACATTTACAAGCTAGTTTGAGTGTGATTCAATTGCGTTGTACCTGAACCGTTGCACATGTGATGCAAAGGACCGGGGTACGAGTACACACATGAGGCGAAAGAGCTGTAAAAGCACCATAACATTTCATAGTTGCTTCTACAATTGCTCTTTTCATGTCACATTTGCTTTTATGACACTCGGTTAGGTTTTAGGTTTAGGGTGGGAGGTAGGTTTTGTTGATTTTAAACTTAATAGAACATTAACCTTAAAAACCTATTTGGGTGAAAATGTATCTACAGTTTACATAAATAAGGGTTTAGGATTTCTTTTGTCCATTTGTGATTAGAAGAAAAAAGTCATGTTAAGTCAAAAAAGTCATGCTCACATAAGTGTGAGAAAATGATGACAGAATTCTCATTCTTTTGGGTGAATATTCACTTAAAGAATTGTTATCTGAGTTGATGGTGTATTTTCAAAGTCTTAAGTCTGAGTTATAGGGCTGGATTGTTTCAGATTAGAATCATACATTGATGTGCAGCGCTCCTCTCTTCTACCTGTTATCTCTCTCTCTCTCTCTCTCTCTCTGTCTCTCGTTTGAGCTGTGACATTTCCGTTTCCCTGGAGACTAACTGTTCCAGGCAGTTGCCATAGTAACTCCTGTGCTCTTTAAGAAGCTTGAGGTGCCGCCCATCCCTCCTGCCGCGCGATGGAGAGACCGAACACCTGCTGGCTTCTGCTAATTGGCTGTTGCTTTTTCCCTCTCACTCCCACTTTTTCATTTCCTGCAGTTGAACTTTTTAATTTAATTTCTGTCTGTAGGTCTTACTATTTAACTCTTGTAGTCATACAAGATTGTATTAGTCAAGATTGTATTCGTCATACTGGTCAAGCTAAATTGCAAAAAAAATTCTGTTAACATAAATAATGTATATTGAAATCTTTTAATTATTTTAATTTCCTATATATCTTCCCATAACAAGGTGGATATGTTATGCAACAGCCGATATCTCACACAACACATGCGAAAGGTGTGTGTTTCAGGTCCATTTCTCTTGATTTATGAAACATTCTTTTTAGTTTGGGTGTGTGACACTAAAATTCAGGGCAAACGGCATTGCTTATGGATTTCATGGGAAGCACAATTTTTTCATTAATAACTGGACGATTCCATACGTGATGTTTGGCATATTTTGTTAATTAATTTTACCTGATACTACTACTGCTTCTGCGTGAGGGTGACACTCACTCACTCACTCACTCACTCACTCTCTCTCTGATAATTTACAGACAGACAGACAGGCAGAATCACTGCCGTGTGACAACTCTCGACAGGTGAACGTGCAAATTACTATTATGTCACCTCGCACAGAATGATATGTGAGCGACAGGAAAACGAGTGTTTCTGTTCAAATCCCCAAACTCCATTTTCACTTGATCTGTTTTCAATTAAGTCAATGAGCGAGCCTATTGTATGTTTGTCCCTGATAAGGCTGCAGCAGTTGACCCAGAGAGATATCGATTACAATTATAAAATCTGTTCTGCAATCTACATAGGTTAGATAATGCCAATATAAAGCTTTTTTTTTTGCCAGTGTTTTTGTCAGTTCTGGTTGAGTGGCAAGGAATGGTGCCAATGCAGATTTCTGCTGAATCAGATTCAGAAGTTTTTAAGCTTGTGAAGGAGAATAGTCTAAAGGACTATTTGCCCTTTAGAAAAACAATCTACTACATGATATCCAGTGCTGGGTAGATTACTTCTGAATTTTAATCTGGAACTGATTACAAATTACATTACTAAATTGTAGTCAGTAATGTAATATTTGTAATACATTTTTAAAGTAATCTGATTGCTTTTGAATGAATTTGGGAAGACTTCTGACCTAATTCTTGTTTATTTATTGGAAATAAAGATTTTAAACAGTTATCACATGACCTGGGTAGTGTCCATTTATCATCTTAGATATAAAAATGTAATTTTGTTATGCTATAAAATTATAGTTGATATTAGTGGTCGACCGATATATTGCAGAGGCCGATAAATCTGCCAATATTCAGAATTTTTTAATAATCAGCATTGGCAGATCAATATTCCCCTTTGGTCCATTTGTTCCTTGAGGGCGCCGAGAATCGCCTGCTTGCATGTGAAGCGACTTAGACAAATAAACAACCAGTCACAGTTCATTTTGTTGTTACGTGCCATCGTGCTACTACAATAATAGACCGATGTGCAACACAGTGTAATTTAAACGGTCCGCATACCAGAGCCGCAGTAGATGCGTTTGAGCTCATAATGTTAAAGTGCTCGTCTGTTTCATTCTCCTCTCTCTCCTCAACAGTTCCCTGAAACTTTTAACTGTCTTGTAAAAGGAAAAAAGGCAAATATCAATAAAATTAATATCATATACCATCTGCAAATATGTGCATATCTTGTTTAAACAGATGTACTAAACCAACCTCCCACAACTTCAGCATATCCAGCATCCTGTGGAACGCTCATAAATCTTCCTCTGAAGCACGTATTCTAACAGCCTCTCCTCAGAAGTTCACTTTAACTTTTCTAATGATAAAAGGCAAATATAAATAAAACTTCTATTATATACCATCTGCAAATATGCAGATATCTTGTTTAAAAAGATGTAATTCATGAACCTCACTAAAATCTTGCGTTTTCTTCCCGTCTCATCTAATATTTTCCTCTGAATCCCTTATTCCATCAGCCAGAATCAAAAACTTCAGGATCATAAATCATGATGGTCAGTCCATGACAATCCAAGCGGGTGATCCAGGCCGTTTAAACTGTCAGGAGATTCCTGCTCGCGCTGAATCCGCACGAGTGCGTGAGTGTATCTTCAAAGTAAAAGCGCTTCATGTGCGCAATAAGAAAATGTCTTATTCACTATGCACTGTATGTACAATTTCATTCTGTATTTTTTGAGTAAATGTGATTGATAACATGGACATGCAATCCATGGTTGCTGGACTACTGTGTGTAATGTTATGTCCTTCTTCCTAATATATTAACAATTTCTTCATGTGCAAATACATTTCTAACATTTGATGACTAAACAGAAAACAATTGTATTTTTTTAGATAATGTTTTTACAAAGTTAAAGTTTAGTGAGAAATTGAGTAAATATAGTGCTAAATAAGGGTTTATTAATTTTTTTTAGCAATTTTATGTTTATGTTATTTACTATATTAAATTGTGTGATATATCGGCATTGTATCGGCCTATCGGCCACCCTGCTCTCTGGATACCAGTATTGGCATCGGTCATTAACAAAACCCATGTCGGTCGATCACTAGTTGATCGAATCAATGGTCATTGGTTCGATCCCCGCAGCCACCACCATTGTGTCCTTGAGTAAGGCACTTAACTCCAGGTTGCTCCGGGGGGATTGTCCCTGTAATAAGTGCACTGTAAGTCACTTTGGATAAAAGTGCCTGCTAAAAGCATAAATGTAAATGTAAATGTAAATGATATTGCTCACAGTTTATATGTTGTTGGCCATCTGGGTTTTTCATACAGACAGAAAACAGTAGTATGTTATTATGCTATTTCAAACATAACCACTTTTTTTAAAAATCCTCCCACAAAAGCCACAGTGAGAATGTTTCAACCATCATTCATGTGCAGGCCAACCTCTTGTATTCACTGAAAAACGTATTTATCCCTGTTTCTGACATCCTTGTTCCATTTGATGATATTTCAGCTGTATTATTTTAACTGATCATTAAAAAATCTCTGCATCTTCCTCTCTCCTCCTCATCTATAAGCAGCGATGATACATTTCCATGACAGATTCACATCTATAGCACCTCCACTCGCAGTTTCACACCTTAGTTTAGCATCTTTAACTCTGTGTCAGTTCCTCTATCCCAAACACAACCGTGTTAGCAGCTGTTGCCTGCATTTCGACTAAACCCCCATCATTACCGCTGTACATTAACAGATTTACATGCGCTTTCACGCTGTTGCTCAGACATACTGTTTATTTTTAGCTTCCATGGCTAATTAGCGCGAACTGGAGTAGATCCACCGGCACAAATAACAAACATTAGCACACACACAAATGAGTGAAGAGCTTGAAGGAGCATACTGAGTTTTTGTATGTTAACTCAGAATGGCTGGCCATTCTCATTCGCCAGAAATCTAATCATAATGTTGAGGACATTCAGCCTACTTGTAAACATACACTGCTATCGCAAGAAGTTTTTCTTGGTCCATAATTCCATGGTATTCTTTCCATGGGATAACCTTCCAGCAGGACAAAAATGCTTAATGCAAATAATACAGGTGAAACTCGAAAAATTAGAATATCGTGCAAAAGTTCATTAATTTCAGTAATTCAACTTAAAAGGTGAAACTAATATATTATATAGACTCATTACAAGCAAAGTAAGATATTTCAAGCCTTTATTTGATATAATTTTGATGATTATGGCTTACAGCTTATGAAAACCCCAAATTCAGAATCTTAGAAAATTAGAATATTACATGAAATCAATAAAAAAAAGGATTTTAAATACAGAAATGTCGGCCCTCTGAAAAGTATAATCATGCATATGTACTCAGTACTTGGTTTGGGCCCCTTTGCATTAATTACTGCCTCAATGCGGCGTGGCATGGATGCTATCAGCCTGTGGCACTGCTGAGGTGTTATGGAAGACCAAGATGCTTCAATAGCGGCCTTCAGCTCTTCTGCATTGTTTGGTCTCATGTCTCTCATCTTTCTCTTGGCAATGCCCCATAGATTCTCTATGGGGTTCAGGTCAGGCGAGTTTGCTGGCCAATCAAGCACAGTAATACCATGGTCATTAAACCAGGTTTTGGTACTTTTGGCAGTGTTGGCAGGTGCCAAGTCCTGCTGGAAAATGAAGTCAGCATCTCCATAAAGCTTGTCTGCTGAAGGAAGCATGAAGTGCTCTAAAATGTCCTGGTAGACGGCTGCGTTAACGCTGGACTTAATAAAGCACAGTGGACCAACACCAGCCGATGACATGGCTCCCCAAACCAACACAGACTGTGGAAACTTCACACTGGACTTCAAGCATCTTGGATTATGTGCCTCTCCATTCTTCCTCCAGACTCTGGGACCTTGGTTTCCAAATGAGATGCAAAATTTGCTCTCATCAGAAAAGAGGACTTTGGACCACTGAGCAACAGACCAGTTCTTTTTTCTTTAGCCCAGGTAAGACGTTTGACATTTGAAGCCCATGTCCAGGACCCGTCTGTGTGTGGTGGCTCTTGATGCAGTAACTCCAGCCTCAGTCCACTCCTTGTGAAGCTCCCCACACATTTGAATGGCCTTTTCCTGACAATCCTCTCCAGGCTACGGTCATCCCTGCTGCTTGTGCACCTTTTTCTTCCACACTTTTCCCTTCCACTTAACTTTCTATTGATGTGCTTTGATACAGCACTTTGAGAACATCCAACTTCTTTTGCAATTACCTTTTGAGGCTTTCCCTCCTTGTGGAGGGTGTCAATGATGGTTTTCTGCACAACTGTCAGGTCAGCAGTCTTCCCCATGATTGTGAATTCAACTGAACCAGACTGAGAGACCATTTAAAGGCTCAGGAACCCTTTGCAGGTGTTTAGCTGATTAGAGTGTGACACTTTGAGCCTACAATACTGAACCTTTTCACAATATTCTAATTTTCTGAGATTCTGAATTTGGGGTAATCATAAAAATTATATCAAATAAAGGCTTGAAATATCTTACTTTGCTTGTAATGAGTCTATATAATATATTAGTTTCACCTTTTAAGTTGAATTACTGAAATTAATGAACTTTTGCACGATATTCTAATTTTTCGAGTTTCACCTGTAAAGTGCAATTTATTAATTTTACTAAATACTCAAACCAGCCCGTCTGGCACCAACAATCATCCATGCGATTCTCTAATCAGCCAATCATGTGACAGCATAATTGTGCACAGACAGGATTTTAAGTTGTCAACTTTTAAACAGGAGACAGAAAATGTCCATTATCTTTTGTTGTTGATATCAAAAGGTGTTAATCAATCAATCACGTGGCATTTTGGAGCAATTTCACACTTGAGAATGTCAAAATACACACTTTGGCCCAGTGTTTATTCCATGTATTAGGCTATTACATTACTCTTCTGATGTTTTTATGCTTTTACAAAATTGACAGTTTTCCTATTCATGTCTAGTTTTGCATATTGTTGTGCCTATGCAGTTCATGGTGTTATTAATACATTTCAATGTTTGAAATTATGGAACTGTGTTGAATCATTACTTTATGTTCATAGTAAAATCAATGTAAGAGATGCAAAACCAGTTGAGAGCCTTTGACTAGGATGGTATATGGAAATGGTAATCAAACTGTACCATTGTTTAAATAAAAGTACCATTGCATTACAATCTGATACATCACTGAACCATGATACTGCCACTTTTTTGTTATTTTTGTACTTTTTCCATTATAAAAACTCTATAAAAATGATTAGTATTTGGATGGAGATGCCACTTCTTTGGTCTTGTCAGATAATGAAGTGTCTGATATGAAGCATGGTAGCCATTTTTAGCAGCTCCTTAGACAATGTGAGACAATGTGCCCTAAATAGTGTTCTATCATGTTGCCGGCCTGTCTTTGAGCGAATGAGACATTAAGTTTGGCATCTGGGGCCATCGCTGTCTGTCAGACATGCTCCATAAACTCACATAAGGTGTCACTGTAAAATATGTCTCCTCGTCTATTACTGATTTATTCTTGCTGCTCTTTGTTTGGGTCTCATCCGTAACCATAACGCACCTGGCATGCTTCAGAAAGCTCATGGAGGAAGCGTCTGGCTTTGGGAAAACGCTGCACACACAGATTATTTGTCACAGTGTCTGTATTGAGACAGGGAATGCTTGCTAACGTGTGTCTGCATTAGATTGGTTGCACTTGGCTGATTCAGTGTGACATGCAGGTCTTTGTGGCTGTTTTCTATCAGTGCTGTCATGTAATTATGATCGTGTGGTCCAATATTGCTCCAATTTTTAAAACATCAAACTCTTAATATGAGGGCATGTGTGTTTTTGAACAGGGTTATTCTTTGGTAAATCTTAATTACTTTTTTAATAACATTAAGAATCATTATTACTTTATACAATGCTTATAGTAATGTTTAAAGGAATAGTTCATCCAAAAACAGGGCTCCAGACTGCGATAAAATGGTCGACCAAAAATAATTGATTGCGACAATAATTTAAAATCTAGTCACTAATGGCGACAGTCGGTTTGCATGCATTCATATGCGGTTTTGTCAGATTTAATCTTGTGAGTTATTACAACTTTAGTATGTCTCATGCTGCTTTTTACCCATTTTGTTTCTGATGAGCTCACTGCATTGCAGGCATCAGTCAACTTACCCCAGGGCAAGAGAGTTGTGATTCGAATCTTTTTCATAAATCACCCGAAAAGAGTTCAGGGTCTGAACTCAGGAGCTCAGGTTAGCAGTTTAAATCAGATTCACTTTCTCAGCAAATCAGCCGTCAGTGAGTTCACAGCTGGGAGCGCTGATATTTCAAAATAAGAGTCCTATGTGTATTTCAATATTCTTTATAATTAAAAGTCCTGTATCCACTTTTTTTCTTCTGGTAATTATTAATTGGGATTGGAGTAGCACAATAAACTGCATCTGGGATTTCATTCAATTTGCAATCTGTGTCTGGGGCCATCCGTTAACAGTAAAGATAGACAAAGGCAATGTTTTAAACTAAATTATATATATATATATATATATATATATATATATATATATATATATATATATATGAGATCAAGCTTTTGACACTTAGGAGAATTGAGGAACTTGTACACTACTATTACACAAGGTGCAAACATTCATTGATGCTCAAGAAGACAACACACTACTATATGCACACTATACTTTATGTAAATATCTGTAGGCTAATATAGATTCTGAAGACCATTAATAAATAAAAAAAAAATCTTTTACCTCTTATATTTGTATAAATTATGAAAGGGGTTTTAACATTTATGAGACAATAGGAAATGAAAACTGAATGGGTTATCAGCTGACTTCCTTTGGCTTTTTATCTTGTTTCTGAATATTTTGGCTTTTAATAACAGACATTTGGCTCCTTAATGTTTCTGTTTAGGAGCCAATGGCTCCTATGTATTTGAGATCAGCAGTTACAGAAATACTCAAACCAGCCCGTCTGGCACCAACAATCATCCATGCGATTCTCTAATCAGCCAATCATGTGACAGCAGTGCAGTGCATACAATTACACTGATACGGGTCAGTTAATGTTCACATCAACCATCAGAATGGGGATTTTTTTTCATGGGGATCTCAGTGATTTCGACCGTGCCATGATTGTTGGTCCCAGATGGGCTGGTTTGAGTATTTCAGTAACAGCTCTCTTGGGATTTTCACACACAACAGTCTCTAGAATTTACTCAGAATGATGGCAGTTCTTCAGATGGAAATGTCTTGTTGATGAGAGAGGTCAACAGAGAATGGTCAGACTGGTTCGAACTGACAAAGTGTAATGAATGAGGCAGCGAAGGCAGACGAAGGTTGAGGATCAAAACGCAGTTATCTTTATTGACTAGTAGACAGGCAAAACACAAAGGAAAGCCCACAATGGGGAAACAAAACAAACTAGAAAACTCGGGCAGGAGGATACATACCAGGCTCGGGGGGTGCTGGCTCTTGGGCGGTCCTGGCTACTGGCGCTGGCCCTTGGACGGTCATGGCTACTGGCGTAGGCTCTGGGATGGTCATGGCTACAGGCGCTGGCTCAGGGACAGTCGAGGCTACAGGCGCTGGCTCACTGACCTCTGAGGCGACAGGCACTGGCTCACTGACCTCTGAGGCGACAGGCACTGGCTGGGTGACCGTGGTATGTGCTGGCTTGGGTTCGCTGACCGTGGCTGACGAGGGCTCTGGCTCGCTGACCGGGGCAGGCGAGGGCCGGGAGGCGGGCGCCTGTCTTCTCCTCCTCCTCCGGGCGGACGAAGTTGGCCGTGCGGGTTCAAGGGAAGCCATTGGCGTGGGGGGTTGTTCGCTGACAGGAGGGGCTGGTGTCTCAGGGAGCGGTGAGCTGCACGCTAGTAGGGTCATTTCCAGGTAGTCGCGGAAAGTGCAGCCGGGCGCTGCCTGTGGCACCCGCTCCCTCAGCGAGGGGTTCAAGCTGTTCTTGAAAAAGACCATCAAGTTGGCATCTTTCAGATCGAGAGAAATAAACCAGTCCCCCTGGCGCACATGCGCGAGGAGTTTCCTGATTGTAAGCATTTTGAACGGTCTTTTTGCGAGCACCTTGTTCAAAACCCTGAGATCTAATATTGGTCTGAGGCCGCCGTCTTTCTTGGGGACAAGAAAATAACGGCTGTAAACCCCCGACTCGCTCAGAGAAGGTGGCACTCTCTATGGCCCTTTTGCACAGAAGGTTTGCTATTTCTGAACGAAGCATGCAGGCTGCTTCCGTGTTCACAGTAGTTTCGAGCCGCGCTCTGAAGCGGGAGGGCGGCGATCGAACTGTAGCAAATAGCCCTGTTTTATTGTGCTTAACACCCATTTGGATATCCCTGGGATAGCTTTCCACGCTTTGAAGCGTAACGCTAGAGGGTGAATGGCCAAGTCGCCCTGATTGCCGCACACAGCGAGCTGAACAGAATGTGTGAGCCGCTTACTGTGCTTATGCATGACTGCTCGCAGACAGCAGGGACAGGCTGTTCTGTGAGTGACTTCCCGATTGAGGTGAATGGGGAAAGAGTCACATCTGTGAAGTGATGCGCGAGCATAGTCACGGGCATGGGACTTACATACAGAGAGGTGTTTGCTGGCCGTGTGACAGAGCGGGCAGAGAAGGGGCGCGCGCACGGATTCGTGGGCACGCTTATTGACTCTAACACTCGAGCTGGCTGTGCCCGCTTTATGTGAGTGGGCTCTGATAGGGACACGGAAGTGTAATGCTTGTGTGTAGGGGTGAACACTGGATTGTGGGCACATTTTCTACACATAAGGCATGTTTGCTTTTTACAAGATTTCTTTGGGTCGCCGTGAAAACGGCATTTGAGTGCAGGCAAGCGGGCAGTATCACCGGCTTGTTGGCTGCTGAATCCACCACTGCAGTAGCCTGAGAGAAGGGGACTGACAGGGGCTAAGCTTTGACGGTGGTCCGCCGCGGCGGACTGAGCCGCCGCTTCCTCAACAAAGCTAGGAGGACTTCGGTTGCTCAGGTTTCAGCGCAATCTTAGGCCGAGGCCCGCGGGGGCGGCGGTCTGCGGCGGCTGTCTGAGTGCGTTCTAGGGCGGCCGCCCTGTCGACGCTGAGAAGTCTGGCTTTGCTGAGCTGGGCGCTGTGAAGAGGCTCGTGCAGGAGGCTGGTCACGTGGGCGGCCTGCAGAGGAGCTAGCGCGACGAGGCAGGAAGAGATTCATGGCTTGGGTGGCTTTCTGGACTTCCGAGAAATGGTCAACAATGCCACTCACCACGGAACTGAAGAGACCGGACGGAGAGAGTGGCGCGTTGAGGAACGTGGAGCGCTCAGCTTCTCCCATGTCGGCTAGCGTTAGCCATAGATGTCTCTCGGTCACAGTCAGCGCGGCCATGCACTTCCCTAGGGCTTGAGCTGCAGCTTTGGTGGCGCGAAGGGCGAGATCCATCGCGCTCCTTAGATCTGAAACAGCCTCTGGGTGCCTGCCTTTCTCATCCCACTCTCGAAGAAGGTCCGCTTTGAGGATCTGTAAAACGGCCATGGAATGCAGAGCAGATGCGGCTTGGCCGGCGGCGGCATAGGCGCGGCCAACACAGGCGGAAGTAGTTCTGCAGGCCTTAGACTGGAGCACTGGCTTAGACCGCCATCTCGCGGAGGGCGGGCAAAGGTGTGCTGCTACCGAATCCTCGACCGGGGGGATGGAAGAGTAGCCCCTCTCGGTGGCGCCGTCCACCGAAGCGAGAGAGGTGGAGACATGGGATCGGTTCCTGGCCGAGAGAGGCGCGTTCCACGATTTAGAGAGCTCGGCGTGGAGTTCCGGCAGGAAGGGAGCGGCCTGGGCCGCGGGCGCCGCGCGGCGACGGCTCTGAAGAAAGCAGCCGTCGAGTCTGTTGGGAGCCTGCTCACTCGAGCCCGAGGCGGTCGACGGCCTGTGTGAGGAGGCGCGTTAGTTCTTCCTCGACTCCGGTGCGGGTCCTGCTGGATTCCTGGGCCGAGGAGGAGGCTTGGGAGCCTGACCACTCCTCGCTGTCCGAAGCCATGATGGAACAGCAGCCCTTATCCTCCGCCTCGTCATCCGAGATGGCAACAGTGCGGCCGCTCGGCGGCAACTGCGCATCCCGGGGGGGCGGGGAGGGTGAAAGCGAGGCTCGAGGGAGAGGCTCCGGCGAGGTAGTCGCTTCTAACACCGGTTCCGGCAGCCTTTGGGAGCGGCGCTTCTTTCTGCGCTGGCGAAACGAAATGCGGCGCGGCGGCTTCGGTTTTGAGTGCTTCGAGTCGAGCCCGCAGGGTCGACATCGAAGCTCCTCGCAGAGGTCGCATCCGCCGCCAGCGAGGGCGAGCTCTGCATGTTCCAGTCCCAGGCAGAGAGCGCAGATGAGGTGGCGGTCTCCGGCGCTGAGAGGGGCGCGGCATGAGGCGCAGGTGGTGCGAGGCATCTTTAAAAGACGCCGTTGCTCTTTTTGTGAAGTTCGCTGAGGAACTAGCTTGCTCTAAAAAGGATACGTCGCCGGATGGCGTAGCTCGCAGGATGGCTGAAGGTGGCGAAGATGGCCGGCTTCTTCGAGCGCTGTCCAAGCTTGCTAGATGCCCCTCGAACGGCGACGCGGCTTCTGCAGTTCAGAGATGCGAAGAGCTTCGCTGAATAGATGAAAATCAGGGTTCCAGCCTATGAACTTACGCTTATATGCACTCTTGACACGCACGGGCGCCTGTCATTGGACGCGAGTTCACTCAAGTTCGTCTATAGGCTGCAGCAGTTGCCGCAGAGCAACCAATGAGCTCGCTAGCTAGCCCGCTCAAGGTATGCAGCTGCTGCACTGCGTTGACAATGGATACAAAATTAAGGATAATTTTTTGGCTTCAATATCTCAGAAAAGATGAATCTTTCCCGTAGCGTAAGCTAGCTTACGCAATACGAGAGAACCTTTCGTAAGAGAACTACGGAATACAAAAGGGACAAAAATGGTAAACAAAGGGGCAACAGTAAAACAAGACAAGGTATATGTAACACAAAGTCTACGGTAATCACTTAACAGCTCTGTACAATTGTGGTGAGAAGAATAGTGTCTCAGAATGCTATTCTTAGATGCGGGTTGGTGCTGTTTTGGCGGCACGAGGGGGACCTACACAATATTAGGTAGGTGGTTTTAATGTTTTGGCTGATCAGTGAAGTAAGATTGTTAAAAATGATTTGGCAGCGGATGTTTTTCTATATTCAGTGCTTTGTTGAAGTTGATTTTGATAGGTATAGACACACACACTCACCATTTAGAGTGAACATAAGAAAGTACAAGCCAACTAATGAACAAAAGAATGAATAAAGATTAAACAGAAGTCAGGACAGCAGTAGTGTAGTATGCATGAGTGTAGGGGTGTTGTTAGCGACAGTGGTGCATTGGCTGATGTAATCCAGTGTAACATTTCTCCAGTGCTGTTCTGCACTTTACACAAACTGTCACATCATTAATGCATAACACTTGAGCCACACACATGCAAGCACGCACATACACATACACATTTCCCTCCTGCTTTATAGGATTTTTCACATTTCAGGTGTTTTAAAGTATTGTTCCGTAAAACAGCTCTTCATTTGCTAGTGCAATACAGTGTATGTTAACTCCACACAAAGTCTCTCTTGGCACAGATATGTTTCCCCATGGGTCTAATTAAACGAGTCTGCAAAGCTTAATACTATTATAATTATATTATTTTAAACTTTATAACTTTAACATTTCTTCTACTGTGTTTTTAACATTAGAAGACATATTATTAAAATTGTGACCCAGTCAAATGTGATTTTTGGTTTGTATTTCATGAGTGCTAACTTTTAAGGGCATCTGTAGTGTACGCCTAAATTATCACATTTAGCAGTTTAAAAATAAATAAAATATTTATTTCCCAAACAAATGGTCTTTAAAATGAGAATGTCCCTCCCTTAGTAATATCTGCAAACAACGAGCTAGTATCAAATCATGTTTTATGACAATGGGATGAGCCATTGAGAATACTGTACATGTGCGTCATTACAGAAAAGAAAACTGTGCTTCTTAAGCCCGTTCATGTGGCCTTTTATATTCAACACACACACACACACACACACACACACACACGCACACGCACATGCACACGCACACAGAGGTAAACCAGTGTCTTTGTGTGCTATCGCAATTTAGCGATGACCTTTCCATCATTGAATCAGTGAGGACGATGAGAAATGAGGGCACATCACAGACCGTACACCGACATTACCTCATCTATCTGAACACAGGACAGCTCACATCACCATCATAACACTCAAGGGCATGATTTTAAAAGTCTTTGCTTTTTTGCTAGTTAATTAACCGATACCTTGCCTCATTGAACATTTAATGATTTATCTTTTCTTATTTAAAATAATTAGTATTTTTCTTTCAGTTGAAACATGCATTTACAGTTTTGTACGATTGTTTACACACTAAAATAAAAATTTCCATACAATTTGCAAAATTCTACTCCAATGAGCAAAACACCTCCACAGATTTGCACAACATTACACACAATGTCTGCTTCACCCTTTTTGCAAAACATTACACACAGTGATTTGTAAAACTCTAAACACATTTTCACACCTTAGACACAGATAAGGATTGTGAGGTTACTTCCTTGTCATTACAAAGCACTGGATTGCCAATGACCACACTAATGAACGAATTGGATGATCACAACCACCAGGTGTGGAAGCGCACATGTGCTAATTTGAAAACGCAGCACTCAGTTGTGCTATAAAAGGCAGCAGGTGAGTACACCTGTTGTCAACAAAAATGGAAGGAGTTAGAAGAATGAGAATGAGAATGAGAATGAGAATGAGAATGAGAGGGGGAGCTCAAAGAGGAGAAGAAGAGAAGGAGGAAGAGGAGAAGGAGATAGAGGAAGAGAAGGAGATAGAGGAAGAGAAGGAGATAGAGGAAGAGGCCTTGGTAGAGGAAGAGAAGGAGAAAGAGGAAGAGGCCTTGGTAGAGGAAGAGAAGGAGATAGAGGAAGAGGCCTTGGTAGAGGAAGAGAAGGAGATAGAGGAAGAGGCCTTGGTAGAGGAAGAGAAGGAGAAAGAGGAAGAGGCCTTGGTAGAGGAAGAGAAGGAGATAGAGGAAGAGAAGGAGATAGAGGAAGAGGCCTTGGTAGAGGAAGAGAAGGAGATAGAGGAAGAGGCCTTGGTAGAGGAAGAGAAGGAGATAGAGGAAGAGGCCTTGGTAGAGGAAGAGAAGGAGATAGAGGAAGAGGCCTTGGTAGAGGAAGAGAAGGAGATAGAGGAAGAGGCCTTCGTAGAAGAAGAGAAGGAGGAAGAGGTAGAGAAGGACTTGAAGGGTTGATAGAACCTGAACAAAGAAGACGAGGACCAAATTTGACTTGAAATCCGTGCAACACTTATTGACCATGTTATCAACCATGGACTGACACTGATGGAAGCTGGACAAAGAGTTCAACCAAATCTCAGCAGAAATACTGTTGCGTCAGTAATTCGGACATTTCATAGAGAAAACAGGTAAGCTAACCACACAGTACATTGAAACTGAAGCTTGCTGTACTTGTCATCAATAATGTTTACTGTGACATTTGACAGTAGGCTGCATATGTATTATATATATATATATATATATATATATATATATATATATATATATTTTTTACATAGGATTGAGAGTAGAGGACACCAAGGTGGAAGGGGCCCTATGTTCACTCGTGCACAAGAGGCTGCCATTGTGAACATGGTTTTGGCCAATAATTGTATCAGGCTGCGAGAAATCCAAGCCAATATCATCAATGATGACAATATTTTAAATAACATCCAACGAGTCTCTGTCAACATTAGGTCGAATCCTAAAGAAAAATCAAATATACATGAAGCAACTGTATCGGGTACCATTTGACAGAAATTCAGAGAGAGTGAAACATCTGCGCAATGAGTATGTGGAGGTATGTATTGTTCATCTTACTATGGTGTGGTATTGTGCACTGCTCATAATGTTCTGTCACAAAAAAATACTGTGCAATAGATATTGAATAGCATCTTATTGTCTTTAATGTGTTTCAGAGAGTCTTGCAAATGGATGCAGCAGAAATTCAACATGAATTTATATATGTGGATGAGGCTGGATTTAACCTTGCGAAAACAAGAAGAGGGAGAAATGTAATTGGACACAGGGCAATCACCAATGTGCCAGGGCAGCGAGGGGGTAACATCACCATTTGCGCTGCTATCACACAAAATGGGGTCCTCCACCACCATGCAAATCTGGGACCCTATAATGCAAATCTAATTCTTGCATTTCTTGACCGACTGCATGAGATTGTCACAGCATTACACCAAGTGGACCAGATGTGGTACATTGTCGTTTGGGACAATCGGTAAATTCCATCGGGCTGCTCTGGTCCAGAATTGGTTCCATGATCACCCTGATTTTGAAGTCTTATACCTTCCCCCATACTCCCCCTTCCTGAATCCTATAGAAGAGTTTTTTTTCAGCGTGGCGGTGGAATTTGTCTACAGATTTTATGTTTCATTGATTTCATTGTAGGTTGATTACTGTAACTGATTATGGTAAGAAATATTGTAAGTATTGAAATAAATACTTGAAATATTCAGTCAGCAGCATCAGTGTTGTGCAGTGCATGGTCAGTTTATAGTAGGCCTATTTGTGTACATTCTCCCTATATCTCAAATTAATCATGGAGAATGTTGTGGGTTTGTCTCAATTTTTTTCCAATCTAAATTATCCCTTACATAACAATGTCTGGCCAAAAATCTAGCACATGCTATTTCCTAAAATTCGTTTTTTACAAATGTGTTTTTTATTTATCACAGCAGTGTGAAACTGGCTGCAATAGTGTCTGATCATTGAGGACTGTGTTGGTTAAATAAAAACTAATAGCCTTTTCACAAATATGTGTATGTTTTGACAGAAGTATGTCATTGTGCAAACAATCTAGGAATTATGCAAATTGAGTGTGGTGTTTGGATAATTGTGCTTATATTTTGAAAAAAAAGAACCCGGTTTTCAAAATTGCGTGTAAACAATTGAGAAAAACTGTAACAGTTGCTTAATGACCCCGATGAAATCAAAGTCAGAGTTTTGTGGCTGCAACATGATCACACGAGAAGCTGGCATGTTGTTTTTGAAAATTCAAGTACCCTAGGATTGGCCGCATTATGCCGACTCACAAGCGCCATCTCCTATCAGACATTTCCGCACCGGCTGCAGCAACTTGTAGTGTTAACAGGAAGTGTGTTGTGTCATCAGTGTGGGAGACCTGGGATTGGATCTTGCATTGGAACCAGGAAGTAATCATGTTTGCATAATCAGTAATGATTTCCATTCGTTAGATTACATTTGTACTCCACTGGGGTTTGAAATGGGGGTACAGTTTATAAAATATACATTCATCATCACTGTATTGCAGCCTAAACAGCTGAAAATAACTTACTTTTGGTGGCCCAACAAAACTTTTCCCTTTGGCCACTGGGGGCAGTGTTTTACATTTTGGTAAACACAGACCGATTTTAGCTAAAAAAAAAATAAAACTAATGTTTATGATTTCACTGTGAGATCAGTCTGGTGGCTTGGCCATTTATTTACTAGTGTACTCATAAAAGTTGACTAAACAAACCTCTAGCAGATATACACATTTAAAATTAGTATTCTTGCTCTTCTGGTGAAACGGACCAAAAATATTAATGCCTTCATCTTGTCATCAATCTATTTCTGAACAACGTGAATTTTTATCTCTTATTTATTTCCGAGATAGTGACTAAAAGCCAATGATGAGGTCATGTGACAGTATCTATCAATGCATATTGCATACTCTTTCACATACTACTTGTAAAAAATAGCAGACATAATGTAGTTTAATGTGTGCTGCGCAGTAAGCAGTACACTAGTATTCTATTCTAAATTTTTAGATATTCTAAATCAGCTTTACGATTCAAGCACTGACATTTAAAATAGTTTTAGTTTTGCTCTCAGAATGGAGAGCAAAGTTTAGTTTGTCTTGCTTCACTCAGTGCACCGATGGCGACTGACAGATGAAGTCATTTAATCCATGTTGTCCCACCTGCAGGTGACATAAAGGTCAGCGTATCTCGTCTGCATATGTGATGTCATACATTACCTTTGATAACCCACAATGTACATATTTAGGATGTCAGATCAGCAGCAGTTCACCTGTTTAATAGCATGTCTGAAAATCAGAATGGACAAAAAGAGCCGACGGGAGAAAGAGAGAGAGGTTCCTCATTCTCTCGCTTTTTTGCTCTTGTCTCTTTCTATCTTGTTCACCCGTATTCTGCTCGCCCTCTCACAGCCCCAGGGGTGATTATATCAGACTCAATATACACACACATGTGCGCGTATACTATAAACAAACACACATACCAGACAGAATTGCACACACAGGCTTGTGTGCATTTCCATCCCCGTACTAAAAAATGTACCAGGGTTTTATTATCAAAATATACCATGTAGAAACATTGTAATACCATGCATCATATTTCGGAAGCTAAATGGTATTCTTGTTTGAAGTACCTTACAGTACCATTTATTTACCATGGGATATGCATGTGGTAATCAAACAGTAACATTTTATTTATCAAATTACCTTGGTTTTTAGCATCTGGAATTTCACTTTTTAGTAAATTTCCACTTTATAATCTTTCTCCCTCTTTCTCTCATATAATCTTGCATAACAATGTATAATAATGTATAATTATAGACACAATTTACTCTTTAATGTACACTCAAGCATTAAACACTACTGTGACCAGTGATGCTGCAGTATGTCCTCCTGGGTTGTTATCTGAGCATCAATGGAACAAAAAAAGTGCTTTCAATGAGTAATTATCATCAGATTACAGTTTTTAAAGAGGTGCACAGACACCTAAGGGAATTTCTGTCACTCTTTGTGTCTTTGCATTAGAGTGGAGTACATCAGTGCTGTACGGCCAGGAATGCTAAAAAAATTGACATTATCTGGGACAAATTTTTGGCACATGTGTAAAAGGTTTTTGTTGTTGCAGAGGTAAACTCCATAAAGTGCTCTTTCATCATGATTGGCTGTTGTTCTGGTTGTCTGTGGGGAGTTGTCCCACTTTTTTTTTTACTATATGTTCAACCAATCAAAGGTGAACCATCTCAATATAACACATTGAGTGCTGAAACTGCACAATGCGATTGGCTGCTATGATGTCGAGCCAATTCACTGGTCCAATCAATGTTTGCTCCAACAAGATTTCCCAGCTGACATTAAAGCAGGCAGTATGTGCTTATTTGGAAGACTTTGGAAGCTTTCGTTTTGGGGCTGAAATTGCAGTCTGTGGTTGTATTATTAAACACCCAAACACCACCTACCCCTATCTTTGTCTCTGATGTTCTCTCCAGCACATGTACATCATGATGGTTGATCTGTGCTGTGTTGTTTACAATATCAAACATGGCTTTTGGAGTCTGCATTTAACTGTTAATACCATAAATGCTGAGCCAGTCTGAAACAATTTCATTATCACAAAGAACAACAACAGCAGCATGATGCCTCGCTGTGACCCGAGCAGGAGGCTGGTGTGACATCCTGGCCTGTCATCTTATTTCTGTCCTAACATTTTCACATGCAATTTGTGGAGTGGTCAACCATACAGGTTTTCAATTGTCAATGCTGATACCAATATCTAGAGAGCATGGTGGCTGAAGGCCGATATAATGCACATTTTACACAAAAAAATATATAAAAATGTTCACACATTTATATATATATATAAATGCTTTAGATGCTCTGAGCAGCCCTTTGTCTGCTTTGGTGGATAGCGGAAAGAGAACGCTGTCTCCAAACAAAGGCTTGCCCACTGGATCGTGGACGGCCATCGCATTGGCCTACCAGACCCAGGCCATGCCCGCCCCCTTGCGGGTTTGAGCACACTCTACAAGGAGTGTGGCATCTTCGTGGGCACTGGCCAATGGCACCTCTCTAGCAGACATCTGCAGAGCAGCGGTCTAGGCAACACCCAATACCTTCATGAGATTTTACCTCTCCCCTGAGGCGAAAACGTCTGCTTTTACCCCCAGTCGAGTTCACAAAGTCGTGGACTCTGCATGTCCTTCCTCCCTAGCCCTGTGACTCGCGAATTCAGTGGTGGAGTTCGCAGACAGACCCACGACAGGTACTTATTTGCCCTGTATTGGGATAGGTGCTCCACAGGTGCCGATTACTTCGGTAACCCCCTATGATGTATTTACCATTATACGGTCTCCCTGTGTTTGTAGAACTCTTCCCTTTCGAGGCAGGACCTACCACTGTGCCTCTTCCATGTGCGGCTGGCGTGGCCTGCTCCCATGCAAGTTACCTCGCTTCCCCACCTCAGGGATGTGGGGAACTACATGACATCTTTTGGGGCATTGGGGGAGGTTATGTGCAGTCTGATGCACCTACTATTACGAACGCAGCAGCTTGCTTGCACCTGCATCGGCAATTCACATTACACGTTTCAGCTGTTGTGGCGTTTTTCAATAGGGATCCCTAGTGTCACTACATCAACAACGTCGAGTGAGTGACAGAAGGGGAACGTTTTGGTTACTGTCGTAACCTCCTCAGCACAAAACCTGAATGAGAGTGGGCATTCCTTCTCCTTTTATACCCGTATGTCTGGGGGAGTCGCATGCAAATTCCACTCGCCAATTCCCATTGGCCTTTTCTCAAAGATTGAGGTGTTTCGGGGCTCTCAAGAGTGACCCCTAGTGTCACTACATCAACACAACGTCTCGTTCCCTCCATCAGGGAACGGAGGTTATGACAGTAACCGAGACATTTTTATCGCAATGTAGCTGCACATGTAAACAGCAGACAGCAAGGCAGATCATTTGGTGTTGAAACAGGGACTTTCTCTGTCATGAGAATTTTGCTTTCAAAGTAAGACTTTTTTCCCCCTCCCCTTTTCTCCCCAATTTGGAATGCCCAATTCCCTATGCGCTCCGAGTCCTTGTGATGACATAATGACTCACCTCAATCTTGGTGGCAGAGGATGAAACTCAGCTGCCTCTGTGTCTGAGACCGTTAATTCATGCATCACGTGGCTTGTTTAGCACATTACAGCGGAGACCTAGCACGTGTGGAGGCTTCACGCCACAATTTGTACATCTTGAATGCAATGTAAGTCACTCTGGATAAAAGCATCTCAAATGGTTTGTAAATGGTTTCATGTATTTGTAGGCAGGGTTGAGAGGTGAATAAAATATAGGCCTGTCTATTTGTCTATTTCTTTTTCTCTCTGGCTGACAGCACATTCTGTGGCTCATATAAACAGTGCTCTGTGCATTAGAAATGTTTATTTATGCCACACTGAGGCCATGCGATCTCATTTAAACCCAGCATGAACACAGTGAGGGTCACACACACTCGAAAATAAAGAAAAACACTGGTGCTCAGTGACTGTTGCTCTGAGTGTCTTTGTTATTTATCATGAAGTGACTACTTCAGTTCATGTCCTTTGTTAATTGTGAACTTTAACCCATGGATACACATGCACACACACAGCAGTTTACAGCTTTAAATATATTTATCAAGCTCTGAGGCTACGCATACACATACACACACACACACACACACACACACACACACACACACACACACACACACACACACACACACACACACACACACACACAGTTGTGTTTCCATGTTTTATGGGGACTTTCCATAGATATAATGGTTTTTATACTGTACAAACTTTATATTCTATCCCCTAAACCTAACCCTACCCCTAAACCTAACCCTCACAGAAAACATTATGCATTTTTACATTTTCAAAAAACATAATTTAGTATGATTTATAAGCTGTTTTCCTCATGGGGACCGACAAAATGTCCCCACAAGGTCAAAAATTTCGGGTTTTACTATCCTTATGGGGACATTTGGTCCCCACAAAGTGATAAATACAGGCTCACACACACACACACACACACACACAATCAGATTAACTTGTGTGTGTGATTGGATTGATCTCTTTACACAGATTCTGTTGTAACGGCTACAGCTCATTTCATTCCTTGCCTCACTGACCACCACATGTTTTATTCATTGTGTGGGTGTTATATTGTTTTGATTCACTAGTACATGCACATACAGTTGTGTATGAATGCTCCATGTTGACACAGAGGAAACAAGACAGATACAACACACAAAAAGCATGTAATGAACGCACACACGTTCACCTGCATTACATTTGATCAAAAATGGCACAACAGAAGCATAATGAAAGAATTATTAAAATTGCCATCCATCCATCCATCCAGCCATCCATCCATTGTTTGTTAATTTATTTGTTCATTCATTTGGTCTGTCTGATGGCAGCTAAACTGTAATGTGTAGTTTAATTAGAACTGCTTTAATTAAGTCACTCGACTTGCAGAGCAAATTACAGAAGCAAAGGATGTAGAACATTAAACAAACAGAAATTATACTGGACTTTGTAAGAAAAGATATGATCATAAGAGGTTATTTATTAAATAAATTAATAGTTACATCCAGTAATTCCATATATAACCATCTACACTTACCATCTATTTAGTTTATTCTGATTTATATCAAATATAATATATACATGGGCATCCAAAAGTTTGGAATAATGTACAGATTTTGCTCTTATGGACAGAAATTTGAACTTTTATTCACTAAAGTGGCGTTCAACTGATCACAACGTATAGTTAGGAAATAATGTGAAAAATTTGTATTACAATTAAAAAAAAATAATAATTCAGAACTTCTTAAACTACTTCAAAGAGTTCTCATAAAAAAAAATCCTCCAAGTGCAGCAATGACAGCTTTGCAGATCTTTAACATTCCAGATGTCAGTTTGTCCAGATACTCAGGTGATATTTCACCCCACACTTCCTGTGGCACTTGCCATAGATGTGGCTGTCTTGTCGGGCACTTCTCACGCACCTTACAGTCTAGCTGATCCCACAAATGCTCAATTGGGTTAAGATCCATAACACTCTTTTCCAATTATCTGTTGTCCAATGTCTTTGTTTCTTTGCTCACAATAACATTTTATTTTTGTTTTTCCTGTTTAAAAAGTGGCTTTTCCTTTGCAATTCTTTCCATAAGGCCTGCACCATTGAGTCTTCTCTTTACTGTTGTACATGAAACTGGTGTTGAGTGGGTAGAATTCAATAAAGCTGTCAGCTCAAACTAGAGAATCTGATGTACTTATCCTCTTGTTTAGTTGTAAATCTGGCCTTCCAAATGTCTTTCTGTCCTTGTTAGAGCCAGTTGTCCTTTGTCTTTGAAGACTCTAGTAAACACCTTTGTATGAAATCGTCAGTTTTTTGGCAATTTCAAACATTGTATAGCCTTCATTCCTCAAAACAATGATTGACTGGTGAGTTTCTAGAGAAAGCTGTTTCTTTTTTTTGCCATTTTTGTCCTAATATTGATCTTAAGACATGCCAGTCTATTGCATTCTGTGGCAACTCAAAAACAAACATAAAGACAATGTTAAGCTTCATTTAACAAACCAAATAGCTTTAAATTGTGTTTGATGTAATGGTAAGTGATTTTCTTGTACCAAATTAGCAATTTAGCATGATTACTCAAGGAGAAGGTTTTTGAGTGATGTCTGCTGAAAATGGGGCCTGTCTAGATTTGATCAAAAATGCCTTTTTTTAAATAGTGATGGTGCTGTTTTATACATCAGTAATGTTCTGACTATACTTGATCAGTTGAATGCCACTTTAGTGAATTAAAGTACCAATTTCCTTCCAAAACAGCTAAATCTGTACATTATTCCAAACGTTTGGCTGCCAGTATAGATATAATAGGTAGTTTAGCATTGTTCACAAAGGAAATTGTTTCTCCTACAGCAATCTTTTTCTTCCATGTTTCATCAGATAACTCCTCATAATTACTCATACAGAGGGCTCTGTGTAGCATGATGTGGTTTCCGGTGTCCCGTCATTCGTGTGGGGTATCGAGCACGGTGTGCCCAGCAGACTTAATTAACTTGCATTAATTAGCCATTGAAAGAATAGAGCAATCATTATTCATCAAAGTATCTCTGGTGTATATCCCGATACTCTGAAACAACACACACATAGACTTATCTGAATCATACAACATTAAAGTCCATACACATTAACACAGGCACAGATATATGTAAATAAAAGATCTATAAGACTTCATTTTGGTCTTTTTAAATTTTAATTTGAAGTACATTTTCATGGACACCTGTCGGTAAGGATGAAGCATCATGCAAAAGCAATAGTTTTCCATTGGGCAGTTTCATTTGTTGCTTTAAGTTTGGAAGTAAAAAAATATTGTAGTAAACTTCCTGAAGTCAGAGTTTTGTTTTTAGGTAAAAATTATAATCATGTTCATTAAATTAGTCGCTCTGAGGTGTAGAAATGAACGAAAGTCAGAGGAGTTTTCTTTTCTGTCCAGCAGAGTCAAACTTCATCATGTGCTACAGAGAGAGAAAGTACATTCATATTCTCTTTCAAGAGTTACATGCTGCCTTTTAATAATATAGTTAATGGATACATAATTTATGTAGTTGTCTGTAAAAATATGAAATATGAAGATATTGTATTGGTGTGTGTGGGTGTTGAGCAATTCTTTGAAAAGTTCCTGTTTTGCTTTCAAAGTAAGACTTTGGAACTATAGAGCACTGTATACACTCTCTCTTCTCACATTATGAAATAATTTCCACTAAAATCAATACCTTATGCCCATTTATTCATTTGTTAAGTAGTTGTTTAATAAGCAAGATATCAGGATTTATTGTGTGATAATGACCAGCTGATGAGTGTCAAAATCTAACTTTTACATTAAAGGGATGGTTCACCCAAAAATGAAAATTCTCTCATCATTTACTCACCCTTATGCTATCCCAGATGTGTAAGACTTCTTTCATCTGCTGAACACAAATTAAGAATTTTAGAACAATTTCTCTGCTCTTTTGGTCCATACAATGCAAGTGAATGGGTGCCAACATTTTGAAGCTCCAAAAAGCTCCAAAGCTACAAAAATCTTGTTTCTCCTATCACCCCAAAGAATTCCTTGTGTACGTGAGAACATTGGCAATAAAGCTCATTCTGATTCTGATAAAAGCAATCCATAAGACTCCAGTTTTTAAATCAATATCTTCAGAAGTGATATGATAGGTGTGGATGAGAAACAGATCACTTCCACATTCTACTTCTTGTGTTTTTTGTGATTCACATTCTTCATGCATATTGACCACTACCGGGCAAGGTGAAGAATTTTAAGCAAAGAAAGTACTTAAATATCGATCTGTTTCTCACCCACACTTATCAAAACACTTCTGAAAATATGGATTAAATCACTGGAGTTGTATGGATTACTTTTATGATGCCTTTTAGGAGTGTAACGTTTCTCTGGAAAACTAACTAACCAGATGGTTTGCCACCCACGGTTCGGGAAGCATTGGCACCACTGTTGGTTCAATTTTAATGACGCATCTGGAGCACAAATTTTTGTCAAAAAAACTAAGCGTCAAACAGACAGGCACTGTTACAACCTCTGCTAATGCACCTGAATGGGTCTGTAAATGGATACGCTCTGCCTGTGTTTCATGTGGGTCAACTTGATGACATCACTGTTCTGCAAGCGTTGATTGTAGTTGAAAATGGCAAGTGGAGAAATTGAGCCACTGATAGAGAAGCCCCCTGCTTTTCTCTTTTCTGGGAACATTTTCTTTTTGCAATTGATGGTCAAAAGACGTTTACAAAACAGGCATTGTTTGCAAACATCGCTCGACAAGAATGCTGTATACTGGTAATATATTTCAATAATGCCCATGAGGTTTTATTTAAAACGTGCATGCAAGTTCTTCTTGTATCCTCATGCAGCTGTAATCTATGGCATGCGTCAATAATGCACTTTGATTAATCCCATTAAAATGCCATTATAGTAATATATTGATACATGATTAATCTTTTACGCCAACATCATCCAGGGAAAGAGCCGCAGGTGAGCCGAACCTGCACACACTCCCTGCACACACTCCCAGCACACACTCCCTTCAGACAGACATGAAACAATAACTAAAGCGCTTGGGGAGTTCATGTAAGATTTCCATGTATATGATTAAAATACTCGAGCAACATTATCACAACATCCCTTCTTGTATGCATTTTAATAGCAAGGTTATTCCTTTTATAGTGATGTACAGATTCTGAATATAGAATATATGTTGAGATTACATTTAAGTGCAATTCATGCTGATGCATGTTGCATATTAGAACAGGTATTAAGTTAAAATGTTGATTTAGTAATTAGAGAATATGTTTTTTTTAGTTAAGGACCCTGATGAAAAATTAATCATGGTTTTACTAGAATAATATTGTAGAACCCATGACTGCTGTCACCATGGTTTTCTGAACAGAATCATGGTTTTGATATAATTACCCATGGTTTTTCTACAGTAATACTGTAGTTTCTGTATAGTAACCATGATTATACAATATATTGTAACCATGACAGTAACCATGTTTAAATTGTGGTTACTATGATTTTACTACAAATGCCATGGTTAAACTATGGTTACTGTTGTAAAACAATGATTGTTATTTAAGGGCAAACCTGTTGAAATGTTTACCAAATTCCATTACAAGCATTCCATTATTCTTTGGATTTGTCAGTAAAAAAAAATTTATGAACAAAGCAAATACTGAACTGTACCAAACCATGGCCCTATAACCGTAATACAAACCGAACCCTGAGAAATTAGAACCGTTAAACCCCTAATGCCTTTGTGCTTTTTGGAGCATAGAAATGTTGGCACTCATTCACTTGCATTGGTGCCAGAGGTATACAGTGGGAAATTATGCTGTGTTACAATGTTACAGAAAGTTTTTAAGCAACAGACAACCAATCATAAAATGCCTCAGTACTTAACTCATTAAACATTCATGTGCCATTTGAGGGAAACCGGCAAAGTGTTGAACAGTGGTGGCAAATGCAATAACTGCTGTGATGAAGACAGTATTCCAAGTTTTCTTGGAATATTTCAGAAGATGAAAGACAAGCAAAGCTGATTTGCTTTTTGACATATCCACAGAAGAGCAGAGCAGCTCCATTGACAGGTTGCGTGTCCGTCGCGAGCTGCAGTCGTCCAATCATTGTTATTGACACCTCAAGTATGCAAATAAGAATGTTAACCCAGGCTTTAAGAATGTACAGTGTGAAACATCTGAACATGAAACAGGATAACCCAGGATTCTGTTTACCCGGGATTTAGAAAACTGAAAAGCCCCTTTATGTTAAATACGTCGATTTAATCCATTTATTAATACAAATTCTAAAGATTGAGAATGTATTACCTCATACTCTAAGAATTGCATCAACATAAAATCTATATCAAATGTTACAAATTAAAGACAGAATAATTCATTTGAAAGGCATTTTTTTTTTGCCCCCGCATTTTGAATTTTGGTGGCTTTTGTGCCCTGAGTCCCCCTTAATTTATGTCCCTTCGGTTAACTGCACAAAGTGCACAATAATTCTTAATTCTGTTGTCACACCAGAAAGAAAAATTTACAAATGCTTAGATTTATTTAAGCATTTTTAATAGGCATGCAAACGCAGCTAAACGTGTGTTTCTGCATTCGGTAGATGAAGAGAATCATCTGTCAATAACTCTCAAAAGAGCATGTGTGGAATGTGTGTTTTCATCACAGCCACAACAACTGCACAGCAGGTCGTACACTCACTCACACATCACACAAAAATATTTCCATGTCAGCTGTGAATGTCAAGACACTCACGTAGCCGTGAAGGTAGAGATTGCATCTGAATTTCTTGTACTTTCAGAAATGATAACTTCTCCAATGTTGATGAAGTACATACTTATACGCAGGTGTGTAGAATAAATGAATTCCCGGAGATCTGCCATGTAAGGGATAATCTACAGCCAGCCAGGGTCAGGGTCCTAACCACTCTGTTGGGGTTTATTTTGGAATAGTGACGTATCATTGTAGATTGTCCCGCTTATTATGCAACTGCTTAGAAAATAAATGATTAAATGGACATAAAATAATGATTTGTGTTGAAATTATTTTGTGAGAAGAAAAACCTTGCTGAATTCAGGTCCTCGGGTCCTCAGGTCTGAGTCTGAATTCTGTTGGCTTTTATATTATGAAAATGACCATCTGACTGCTCATTATCCTGCTTATTATGTGACTACTGAGAGACCACTATAGAGATCACAGAGTGATAGTACAAGAAAGGAAAGAAGACTCGAAATACCCAGATGACCGGTGAAATATCACTTTATCCCCGGATGTGCAATCATTATTCAGAAATAGCAGAGTGCTGGCTAGTGCGATTGACCAATCAGAATCAAGTGTTCCAGGAAGCCGTGCAATAAGTTGCCATAGATACAGTCGGCAAGGAGGCCCCGCCCACTCGTGGGGGAAAAGAGATGTTACCATAGTTACTCATACATTGCTATGAGGAAAAGGGGGAGAAATATCTGATAGATTTGGCCATTTTAACAATGAAAAACATGACGAAAAGCTGTTGTGTAGTTTTTTCAATTCTAACAATGCCAAAAACTCGAAATAGATGTTTTATTGCCCTCCAACTGTATAAGCCCAAACTAGAGCACTATGGCTGCAAGCTGTTGAGCCATAAAGTAGTTTCTTTGCATTGCCAAGTCAGAAGTTTAAATTTATGACTGGCTTGTTAATATTTTGTCATTCGATTGATCTCTTAAAGCATTTCTATTCATACCTTTTAATAAGATTGAGGGTTAATGAAATGACTACACATAAAATAACTCAAATTTCTCATTTCACAGCAACTTTACCAGAAACCCCATTTACTAAACACTTTGACAAACTGAACTTACAAAGATATGTATCCCCTTAAAAATGTTTGATTGATTGAAGCATGACAAACCATAAGCAGCGCTCCATTCCGATCATATCAAGTTTTCAAATGTATCTTGTCTTGTTTTCTTGTTACATTTTTTTTGTTGCATATAACATGCATTAGTCAGACGTCTTTGACCACTGTCGTGTTTATCGTGCCACTTTTAACTGACACAGTATCATGTTACAACTCAGAAAACGAGATGCCATTCAGTTTCAATCAGCTGCTCTGCGTCTTGTTGTGTGTAAAATAGCAATAGCTGGACGTCTTTGACCGTTTGTAATCATTTCTGGCAATCAGTGCACCTATGTGTGTGCGTCATGTTTTATCATGCTATAAACTGTGTTTGAGCAGCTAATATCAGCATGGATTGCTTGTGATTCAAACATAAAATTATTCAAGCTTTGCAAAGGAACTGTTATTGAAGAATGGGGCACTTGAAAACACTTGACAGCAAAACCGTGTGTAAACAGTTTAATTCATGAATATTTCATTTGTCATGACTGTTTGATAGTTTATGGTGCTGAGTGTTAACAGTTGTGTTTGAGTGAAGTTTAATATATTCAGGTGCAATGTGTTGGATGTGCTTTATGTGTAAACCCTAAAATTTTGTTTTATAATGTTGAGGAGCTTGTTCATTCTCTTCCTATTGAGTTTCAAATAAGGCTGTATTGGAGGCCCTGCACAATGTTAGCCAATCAGAACAGTGAGTGTTTACACTGAAGTCTTAAAGGAGATGCTGAGTCCAAAACCGAGTGTTTGAGACAGAGGGCCAGAGACAGGGAGGTAAATTATTATTTATTACTAAACTATGACAGTTTTGGTGCAGAAATCTTTACTGACATTAGCAGTAGACCTCAGGGAAGATAATACAATTATAAAAAAAAAAAAATGCATTCATGACCCCATTAAAATAAAGTATCCAGTGGATGCACACTTCAGAATCTCAGCAAATGCAGTAGGTTATCCATTGTTCAACTACTGTTTCATGAATACTGGGTTTTTGGACATCCTACTCATTTGACATACTGTTTTTTTTATTATTTTATATATCAAGTAGCATGGGATGTATGCATATTCCAACTAGAGGATTTCAAGCAGGTGTGATCGACCTTGAAATGAGCGGTTGTTTTCATATATGATCCTTCCTGCAGTTTTGGACAGTGGCTGTTTGCGTGGCTCAGATCTGTGGCTGCTGCCTTGCAGTCAGCATGCGATGGGCTGGTTGAAGTGTGTCTGCATGTTCAACAGGCATAAACAGAGGCAGCTAACTCATGCAAACACCAGCGGGCCTTTCTCCATCCACTCAGAACTGCAACTGCCAATCAACGCAGCCTCAGGCGCTGCCATGGCAATGCTTGCATAAATTAGCATGTATTTGCATAAAAACACACTTGTTTTGCAGCCTTACTTGGCTTTCTCAACAAATGCCATTTTCCCTTTTTTATCACTTACTGTCTCTCTTTATCACTCTCCCTGTTGCTTCTTTCATGTCTCTCAGCCTCATTTGGAATTCTCAACAAATGTTATTTTCTGCCCCAACCTTTCTAAAATGTCAGTATGAATTTTAGTGTCAAATGCTGTATAACTCTTATATGAAGCATCCAAGGTCAGATATCTCATGATGAACTGCAACATTTCTCATCATATTCTCCCAATACCAAGTAATCTGAGCTATGCTATCTGCATGAAAGAGATAGTAAATGTAAATGGCGCTGAATCTAATAGGGCAGCAATTTCCATAACATCAAACCTAATTGGTTCTTGCATGTCTTGTGACCAAAACAGAATGATGCCACATTGCATGACCACTTTTATTGGAGAGTGATTAAATGATAACAGAATTTTCATTTTGGGTGAACCATCCCTTTAATTTTATAGCTTGTGTTCAGTTCATAATTGATTGATACTCAGTAATGCAATGAAACATAACTGAGAACTCCAAGTCCCCTGAGTAAAAGATTTTTGCTTTGAGAAGAGTCAGTCAGTCAGTTCTGCCCCTGGGCAACACCCCCGGGCAGCCATTTTTCCAAATCCATCTCTTTGAACGGGGAAAGACAGAGATCTCCAAAACTGTTTGTCAAGCTTACGTTTCAATAACACATCAAATTACAGATTTAAACTGATAATGTCAGATTGGTCCAACTAATGTGCATGCTTTTTCTAGAGTTAGGACTGTCGTGAAGACAAGGTGATGTCTTTACCAATAGGATGACTTATGAAAGATGGTTCTTTTTGTTTACATTTACTCAACCAAAAATGTGTTACAGAAGCTCTTTTGTCACATACACACTCACAAGTTTTCACACCTTTCAGCTTGTGTTTCTCTGTCTGAAATTACATGTGTGCCTGCAAGCAGCGGTCCTGTCTTGTCTCATCTGTTACTCAGCACTAAAGCAGCTTTATTTTAGATTGAACGGCAGGCCATGCTAATGAAGCTTTAATACATTCAGCAGGTGCACAGCTACCTAAAAAAAGGTAGAAATAAAAAAAAAAATACAAATAATTCAAAAAAGAAAGTTTTGAGTATGAGACCTTTCTCAAAGTAATACATTTTCATCGGGCTTGAGTGGAACCCTCCGCTCTCCCCTGAACCCTTGCGGCTCGATGATTGGTTCCTGGGCCTGTGGTGCCGCTCACAGCCATGCACGCCCCAGTTCCTTTCTTCCTGGAAGTGCACGAGCAGCTGACAAGGTCGTGGGAGGCACCTTTTACTGCCCTCTATGGTGGGGTGGCCAAGGGCTACTCGGCGATGCCCCCAGTGGATAAGGCGCTCGCGGTGCACCTATGCCCACAGAGTGCCTCCAACTGGCACGGGTGCCCGAAGCTCCCGTCCAGGGTCTGTAGATTTATGCCTTCCCTGACGGCCAAGGCCTACGGTTCCGCTGGACAAGCCACCTCCGCCTTGCTTTGCCCAGCTACCCTCCTACAGAAGGGCGCGATAGAGCCTGTCCCTCTGGCTGAGATGAAGAAGGGGTTTTACAGCCCCAACTTCATTGTACCTAAGAAAGGTGGTGGGTTGCGGCAAATTTTGTACCTGCGAGTACTGAACCGGGCATTACACAAACTCCCGTTCCGTTTTGGATTTGCAAAAACACAATCTAGCAAGCGTCCGGCATCAAGATTGGTTTGAGCAGGTAGACATGAAGGACGCGTACTTCAACAGGAACCAGGTGCTCACACACCTAGGGCTTCGGGTCAACTGGGAAAAGGGCAAGCTCCTCTCGGTTCAGAGCATCTCTTTTATCAGCTTAGCATTGGACTCAGTCTCCATGACAGCGCGCCTCATGAACGAGTGTGCACAGTCGGTGCTGACCTGTTTGAAGGCATTTAGACAGAAGACTGCAGCTTCACCGAAACAGAGGCTCCTGGAGCATATGGCATCCTCAGCGGTGGCCACACCGCTCGGGTTGATGCATATGAGACCGTTTCAGCACTGGCTCCAGACTTGAGTCCCATGAAGGGCATGGTGCTGTGGGACACATCGCGTGGCTATCACACCGGTCTGTCGCCGCCTCTTCAGCCCTTGGACTGACCTCATATTTCTATGGGCAGGTGTTCCGCTATATCGTGGTTACGACGGACGCCTCCAAGACGGGCTAGAGTGCTGTATGCAACGGGCATGCAGCCACCGGCTCCTGGATGGGCTCACGGCTATGTTGACACATCAACTGCCTCAAGATGTTGGCAATACTGCTCGCCCTGCTGAGGTTCTGGCCATTGATCCAGGGCAAGCATATGTTGGCTCAGACAGACAACACAACAATGATGTCCTACATCAACCATCAAGACATTTTACGCTCCCGTTGTATGTCACAACTCGCCGCCATCTCATCCTCTGGAGTCAGAAGCACCTCACAGACACTCACATCCCGGGCGACCTCAGCACTACAGCGGACGCACTGTCATGACAGGCAAGGGAGAGTGGAGACTCCACCCTCAGGTTGTCCATTTGATTTGGTGTAAATTCGGGGAGGCACAGGAAGACCTGTTCGCTTCACCAGAATCCTCCCACTGCCCGCTTTGGTACGCCCTGAACGAGGCATCCTTCGGTATAGACGTGCTGGCACACAGCTGGCCCCCTGGACTGCACAAATATGCGTTTCCCCCAGTGAGCCTACTTGCACAGACTCTGTGCAAGGTCAGGGATTACAAGGAGCAGGTCATCCTAGTAGCACACTACTGGCCCACCCAGACTTGTTTCACGGACCTCATGCACCTCGTGTGTGGCGGCATCCTGGGCCGTGACCAGTGGCGCCTCTCTAACAGACATTTTCAGAGCAGCGGTCTGATCAACACCAAACACCTTTGCTAGGTTCTATAATCTCCTGGTTGAGCCGGTTTCATCCCGTGTCTTGGCAGGAATGAACAGAAGTCCGGGACAGTTGGCCGGGTGTATCGCTTGCGCATAGCGCCTTTCACCTCCACTGAGCTGAAGACATGCGCTGTTGACTCCCAGTAGTGTTCTCAAAATGTGTTCCCTGGATGACTTCCTCCTAGCCCTGTGGCAGACGAGTTTGCGGAGGAGCTCACTGCAAGCTCAGTACACGCACTAACTAAACCCTGTACTGGGGTAGATGCTCCGCATGTGCTGGTTCCCCATGCGACCGATATCTCTGCAAAAAATTTTCCCTGTTGGTAAACTGCATCTTCCTTGGGCAGAGGCCCCTCTGCCCGAGTCACCATGTTTGTAGAAATTTTTTTTAGGGGGCCCCTAGTGTCACTTCATCAACACAACGTCGAGTGAGTGACAGATAGGGAATGTCCTGGTTCCCTGATGGAGGGAAAGAGACGTTGTGTCCCTCCTGCCACAACGCTGGACTACCCGCTGGAATGGCCGGGACATTCTCTCTTGGCTCCTCAACACAAAACCTGAACGAGCGGTTCGCACGCCAGCTCCTTTATACCCATATGTTCGGGGAATGGCATACAAATACCACTCGCCAATTTCCATTGTCATTTTATCAAAGATCAGAGGTGTCTCGGGCTCCCAAGTGTGACCCCTAGGGTTACTTCATTGACAAAACATCTCGTTCCCTCCATCAGGAAACGGAGGTTATGGAAGTAACCAGGATGTCAATTTCACCTGTTTATTCACTTTATTGTCTTTGCAGATGTCAATTGTAATAATATATGTGGTGAATTTAGTGATTAATCTAATGTATATATATAGGATGCGTCTGAGTGAGGTAATAAACCGTTTTAATATGGTACATTTTGTCAGTGTTTGGTGTGTTCAACTCACACGGCTCAAGTGGGGAAATCCCCAACATAGATTTTTGGATTAGATGAATCCTTATCTAATATTTTCTTCTATAAAAGATAGATGTTTGTCCTTCTGTTTATATATCTTGGACTGTTAATATCTTGCTGTATTACTTTTTCTCATCATATTTTCATCAACAGTGTGCTTTAATAAAATCATTTATTTATCGTTGTGGTGCGTTTCTTTTTTTTTTTTTTGCCTTGTATTCAATATGGTTGACAGAATCAAAAAATGCTTCTCCACGAACATTTTTATCAGTTTTGTTGATGAGATTTACACTGCCAAGACAGTAAAAATAAAAAGTCTCATTAAAAAGTTTTAATTCTTAAAAAATTATATGTTGGATTAGATTAGAATTATGTTTTATTACTATTTCTTTTAAAAAAAATTGCAGTGAAACAACTTTTATTTTTTTATATTATAAATATTTGAAAAACTTTGTCCAACAAATACAAATGTCCTTTTCCACCATCGGGCCGAATGGTTCTGAGCATCGTACCGAATTGTTACTGTATCATTTACACTGAAGCACGGTTCGGCACGGCACAATTATAAACTGTTCTAGGCCCGGAATTCTCGGCATGGTTAGCTAACCGTACTCAACCATGCTTAACCATGCTGGTGGAATGGCATTAGTACGTGCTGACTCACAATTGTCAATTTGCCAATGCCAAGTTGTTACGTACATTCTCCTGATTTCACCACACCACAGTGGAAAAAGAAACCGTAACCACAGCAACTGGCCCAGGTTGGCACGAATGGCACGGTTTTGCGACGAGAGCTGTTTGGCCCGATGGTGGAAAAGTGGTTAAAGTCAGGTGGTGTAACCACTATGCAGGAAACCATTCTGTTGTCATGTGACAAGAAATCCATAAAACAGATAAGACCCCTTTAGAAGAGTGTGTGTGTTTTAATTTTTTAGTTTATCAGATATTTTTAGATTTTAATGAAAAGGCACATTTTGTTCAGGTCAAATGGAGTTCGGAAACGGGTTTATAACCATTGAGGGCCTGGTGTTTCCTCAAATGAACTCTCCAAATATCCATTTGACACATTTTGTTCAGTCACAAATATCAAGATTTGTGACTGAAACATTTATGATATTTAAAAATATATATTTTATATGTTTAACTTTTAAAAATATGTTTGATACCTTTTTTGAAATTATTCAACAATTTGTGTTCATTCATATATTCAAGGATCAGGAAAAGTATTTTAATCTTCTTCTCTCGATTGTTGCAACAAGTCATTTTTTAAGTAATTTCATCTTTATGCTATAAATACTTTTCAAAAATGTATAAAACGTACATGGACACAAATATTACATTTCTACGAATGAACTTACAAAAGGTTTTACAAACAAAATCAGGAAAGGAAGAAGAGAAAAAAAGACGGGCATTACAACATATTCAAAAAGAAATCAAAGGAAAAAAAATCAAAGGATTTACAAACATGAATGGTTTTGATAGCCTTCTTATTCTGCAACCTAGAAATGTTTTTAAAGTACTGTTGTAGGTCTGTATGCAGAACATCCAAAATGGGTTTCTGATGAGAAATGTTACATTTATGTACATAAAACATGGTTAACAAAATACATTTCATCTTTCATTTTTTCTTTTTCATCCGGTCACAAGTGAAAAAAAACTGTTCATTTTCCCAGAATATATAAAGTCTTTTACAATGATTAAATTTATATATTGGGGCTTTTCCACAGTAATTTGGTGTAATGACAATGCCAAAACAAATGGACAATAATTTCCGGGTGCTGCTTACAGAAAGAACATTCAACTTTTAAAAATATTTTCTAAAATTCTTTAAATAATTATTAACAGGGTAGACTTGAGGAATTATATGAAAAGATTCTTCTCTTATCTTGTTGGTAAGTAAATATTTGTTTGGAAGCAACCAGACCTTCCTCCAATCAACATCTGAGACAAAGGCATTCCAATAAACTACACATTTGGGACTGCCACAATATCACTTTGAAACAAATAACGTGTAGACCTTTTAGAGGTGGAAGAGAAGAAGGTTTTCCCCACAATAGAGACTGCAGGGTCTAGAGGAGGTAAATCAAAGGGATAGGGGGTATTTGTTATGGCCTTAAGTACGATAGCAAATTCTTTGGGAGCCAAATTTGTCAATGACCCAGTTACACTCAAAACCTTCCTTTTTAGATTCTGTTTCTCATCTTTTCCTTAATTTTTTACCTTGTTACCTTGTATATGTCTTTTTCCCCTTTGTTTTGGCTCTATTGATGCCTTTTTATATATATATATATAAACTACTGGTCAAAACTTTTGAAACACTTGACTGAAATGTTTCTCATGATCTTAAAATCTGCTTGAAGGCATGTGCTTAAATGTTTGAAATTATTTATGTTGACAAAAATATAACTGTGCCACCATATTAATTTAATTAATTATAAAACTAAAATGTAATTGTAACACAGTTAATGATGGGCAATGAGGAGGCGAGAACTGGCTTGTCAACATAAATAATATTTAATGAAAACTTAAACCAAAAGCATAAACATAAACACACACATGACGGACATGCCCGTAATTCTCTCTCTCTCGAACCATCGTCACCGGCCGCCTTTATCCCTCGCGCGCCTCATCAGGCCGATTGGGGACCAGGCGCGCGATATTCCGACCCGGCCCCGCCCCCCCTCCACACTCGGCGTTATCTCAGGCCGGGGTGCCACTGGCATGACGTACACCTCCCGCCATCCCTGGGGCGGGGTGTATCTTGAGTCCCGCGTGGTCATCCCTGCCTTCCTCGCCCTGGGAGGAGACAAGAGGGGAAAAACAACAACAACAAAATAGGCAAGGGAAAAGGCCAACACGGTGCGAAAGGGAGAGAGAGAGGAGAGAGAGAAAACCTCACTCACCGGTTCTCTGATGTACCGTCGCGTGGTCCTCGAACACTCCTCCACACTCAGGCGGACGACAGCCGCTCCAACCCCGGGCGAACCGGAGTCAAACCTTCGACCCCCAGCGGGCAGAACGCCCCTCCGCTTTTCTGGCAGCAAATGGGGACACTCCTCAGCCCCTGGCAGCGGCCCTACCGCTCCGGGCGGTCGGAGAGTTTCTTCCCTCCTCCCCTCGCGGACGGCGGTCTCCCTTGACCCCTCCGCGTCTCTGGGGACGGCAGGGAACTCCTCCGCCCCCGGCAGCAGCTCCCTCGCTCCCTGGGTGGACGGCAGTGTCGAGGACTCTGCAACGGGCATCCCTCCTCCTTCCCGGGTTTCGGTACCAATGTAACACAGTTAATGATGGGCAAGGAGGAGGCGAGAACCGGCTTGTCAACATAAATAATATTTAATGAAAACTTAAACCAAAAGCATAAACGTAAACACACACATGACGGACATGCCCGTAATTCTCTCTCTCTCGAACCATCGTCACCGGCCGCCTTTATCCCTCGCACGCCTCATCAGGCCGATTGGGGACCGGGCGCGCGATATTCCGACCCGGCCCCGCCCCCCTCCGCTCCACAGTAATAATGAAAAAAACGTTTTTGAAATTGATGACTTGGACCAACTAATAAAGAAAAGAAGCCAATAAGTGCCCAACATAGAAAATGTCAAGAGTGCATGTCTGCAAATTCTAGGCAAAGGGTGACTACTTTGAAGATGCTAAAATATAACAAGAGTTTTTATTTATTTTGGATTTTGTTTAGTCACAACATAATTCCCATAGTTCCATTTATGTTATTCCATAGTTTTGATGACTACTATTATTTATCTTTTGACCGGTAGTGTACATCAATAATGTACAGCATCAGGTCAGTGTTTTAAGACATATAGCCTCACTTCTGTTGTTGAGGGAATATGTCTTTCTTTAAAACCATATATCAAACCATACAGCGAGCGGCACAGTCTCTCTGAACCAAGAGAAAGTCTTTGATTTTCCTTCAGTACTAGGATCATGTGATTTCTGAAGCATTAGGTGTGCATATATTTCACAGCATTTTCAGTCATACATCAGTGTGAAACGTTGTAGACGGACTCACAGGCCATAATGAGCATGCTGCACCATGCTGAGATCTGCTCTTATAGCAAGGGCAAATTCACTCGTTTATCTTCACAAAAATTGTGGCACTTCATCAAAGCACTGAACGTTATATTTATCAGTCCGATTAATGTGAGAATGTTTGCCTCAGATGAACCCACACATTAGATTGTTGGTGTGAGTGTGTGCATGTGTGTTCTGGGTATCGGAGATAAAGACATGTTGTCTTTGTGTGCTGTTGTCATGACATATTCTCTTTTCTCTCGTCTGTGTTATTTTTCTCAAGCTCTTTCTGATCATGTGTTTGTCTAGAATGTGTTCTCTCTGTCTCTTTCTTTCTGTCTTTCTCTCTGTTCTTTCTTTCTATCCTGTCTCTGTTTTCCTTTGTTTTGTTTAGATTTTTTGTCTTGTTTTTCTTAGTTTTTTTTCTGGGCTTTGTTTTGTTTTGTTTGTGGGTTTGTTTGGTTTGGGTTAGGGTTTGTGTTTTGTCTCTTTGCTTCTCGTTTTCTTCATCTCTTCTCACCTCTTCAATCTCTTTCTCATGTCTTCTTGTCTCCCCTCTCTTCTTCTTTTTTCTTATCTCTGGCTGTGCAGGTATCATTTCTATGCTTCAAAGCTTGAAATTATAGCCTAAAAGTTATTTGTTGCATAAATGTGTTTAGCTTTGTTTTTCTTCTTAATTTTTGTTTTGTTTTGTTTCTTCGCTTCTCGCCTCCTTGTCTCTTTTCATCTCCTGCAACTCATTATTTCTCATGTCTTCTTTTCTTGTCTCATGTTTTTTTTTTCTTCTCCCCTCTCTTCTCCTCTTGTCTCTGGCTGTGTCAGTATAATTTCTCTGCAGGTTTTCTCATCTCTTGAGCCTCATAAATTTGTTTGTCACAGTGACTCATTTGTTAGTCTTGTTTCTGGATGTGTGTCGGCGTCTCGTCTCTTTCTCTCCCTGTGGTGTGCTGGCTGCTCGCTCCCTGCCGTGATCTATACACCCATCCATCCTGAGCTTTATAGAGCAGCCTGGCATCTCTCAATGGGGGTGACCCGCTGGGGTGACACCTAAACAAGCCTGGTAGGATTCAAAACGGAAGGTGCATGGCACTTTGTAGACGTAGCTGCGCTTTGGGTGTGCTGCTGAATGCAAACGCGTAGGGGATGAGGGCGCATATATAAAAATCTGGAATGGTATCCCACCAAAAATGTGTGTTCAGAAGTTGTTTTACATTTCTTTTTTTGCAAAAGGATACCTGGAGCAAGCTAAAAATATCCTTCACACACTCCTGTCTGCATTTAACCTGACAAAACTTGACCCACGTGTTTCACGGGCTGCTATGGTGATGTGTGTGTGTGTGTGTGTGTGTGTCAGCCTCTCTACGCTCCACAAGACATAACAGGCAATTTAAAAGAACGAGCAGCTCTCTCTTTCACACAAACACACACACACACACACACACACACACACACACACACACACACACACACACACACACACACACACACACACACACACACACACAAACATTCACAGACTTACCGTGATACAAGATAAAGCCTGAGAACAGTAAATGTAGTTGTCATGTGTGTGTATGGGCCTTGCTGAACTAAACTCTCATACAGCTGTAAATTATTTATAAATGTGTCAGACTGTAAAAAGATGAATATATTCTAATCTCTTCTCTTCTTGTTTCGTCTCATCTTATTTCAACTTGATTCTTCTAGTTTATTTAGTTTCATCTCTTCTCGTATCGGATATTCTCATTTTGTCTTGTTTCATCTGTTACGTTTTTATCTTGTATATTCTAATCTTGTATCACCTCATTTTGTCTAATTGTATCTGTTCTCTTGTTTCATGTCTTGTACTGTATATTCATCTTATATATTCAAATTTTCTCATATTTTCTTCTCCTCTTGTCTCTTATCTTGTCATTCATATTCTTCTTTTGGTCTTGTTTTCTTCTCGTCTCATACCTTCTCATCTGGTATCTTCTAAATTTGTCTCGTTTCATCTCCTCTTGTCTCTTATCTTTTCATTTTCTCAATTAATCTCTTTCTTCTGGTTGCGTATTTTCACTTCTTGTATCTTCTCATCTTGTCTCTTCTAATTTTGTGTCATTTCATCTCTTCTTGTCTTATCTTCTCATCTTGAATCTTCTCATGCATCTTTTCTTGTTTCACAGATTCTCATCCTCTCTCATCGAATCTCTTCTAATCTTCTCACTTTTCATGTTGTATTGTATCTTTTAATCTCCTGTCTTCATTTCCCTTCCCTTCTCTCTCCTTCTACTCATGTCTCTTTTAATTTGTTCTCATCTCATATTTTCATATTCTCATTCATCTCATCTCATGTCTTCACTTCTCATTTTAGTTTTGTTTTTTCTCAGTTAGATTTTTTTTCTTTACAAAACAACAGCGACACAAACACAAGCAGATTGAACTTGAGCTGAAGTGTTGAGAGAGAAACACAAAATGAGTTTGGTGAAAAAGGAGGTGTGGGAAACCGCAGTACAGTCATCTGGTGTGGTAATAAAGAGATGTGTGTGTGTGTGTGTTTGTGGTGAGGCGGTGGCTCTGGCCTATTTGTCAGCATTGATCAAGTCATTAGGCGAGTGTACAGGAGCCATATTGCTTTCTGAGGCCAAAGGCTGCGAGACAGACAGAGATAAAGAAGGTGAATGTACTGAACTCGACTGGGACCCGAATTAATCTCACACACACTGTTTCCCTATCTGAGAAAGAGCTAATGCCATCAACATGCCAGGCTCTAGAAAGATGTGTGTGTGATAGAGAAATTGTGTTAATGTCTAAAATAGAGCGTTTGTGAGGTTTTCTTTCTCACCCTGATCTGTTGATGTAATGAACTTTTTCATGATGTGTGCATTAATCCAGTTTTACAGATATTTTGTTTAAAGCATCAACTTTGTCTCATTTGTTTCTGTTTAAATTAATTGGAAGAAATAAAATAGACACAAATGAGTCAGTTGACACTTAATACACTAAAGATATGGAGCTATAAAATGTATGTAGATAGTGTAGTTCAGATAATTTGGTCTTGGAATAATTATGAATGATTTATTATGAATTATTATTGGAATAATTGTTATTATGTTTGTTAAATAGCCTTTTTGAGTTCAAATTAAAACTCTGACATTTTATTGAAAATTGGAGCACATTTGAGACCTGTAATTTTCTTTCTTTTGGGTGTGGTCATTGTAATAAAGGTGTATTTGTTCATGTGGGGTGTAAAGGGAATGTTGTGTGCAAATAAAAGTGTGTAAGGTGTATCTGGACATTGGCTCTCAGTGATTGCACAAAACTTTTTGCCATACAGACTAAAAGAGGACATTAAAGTGGGGCGAAGGAGGGGGGTGGGGGGTGGACTCGTTTTGGGGTTCTGATGAATAAATTGAGTTTTTCCTCTAAACTCATGGACACAATGAAAAAATGGTGTGAAATGGTGCAAGAGTAAGGCAGCACGTGCCAATTCACTGGATTGCATCCCATAGACCAACAGGCTGCCGACCCGATCTGTCCGGTTGCTTAGCAACTCCCGAGGTACCCCAGGCTGCCTAATGACTCCTGTTGCCGCGGTGACTCCCAGAATTGTAACGGGACAGAGCTCAGGAGCTTTACATCCAATCACACAAGACTCAGAACAAATCACAAAAAGAGAGAGGGTTTCGGGGGTGATTCAAACCTCATCACACCAAACAGTTCAGATCCAACTAACCAATACTGAGCATGAGCAGCCACAACTCAGACTCTGCTCTGAGCAATGATCTCTCTGGATCTGAACACTTAAAGTCTTCCCATATCACTCACTCAAAGAACAATGTTGTTGCTCAGAGCTTCTCTTTCGGAACTCAGGCAACTATAGGGTTTAGAATTTAAACCAGATCTTATTTAGAGCAGGTTCCACTAGAACTAAATGATAGTCACAGCACTGGTTAACAGTTCAAGAATGTCTGCATTCTTCTGCAAATACAGGGAGAAAAAAACCCCCATTGAACTAGAATACAATTAAATTTGAATTAGAAGTACTTTATTGGTATGATTTTTTTCAGGCCTGGCTGCAGGATAAATGACTGAGGGGGCTTGAGAATTTGTCAAGGGGCTAAATTTTACATCGAGGATACTCTTTAGAAAGACCGATTTTTGAATGCAACCTGCAACACTTCCTAGGCAAAAACACCACATACAGAGAACACAATAGAGATTTCATAACAGTAACCTGTTATGTATAAATCATTATCAAAGGACATAAATTATTTACTCAGCCATCACTGGATGATCTATTTGTCACAACCTCGGTATGACAGCCCTCTCCTTTCTGTTATCTGCTAATGTGTTTGTGTCTGTCTTGTGTCTGTCTTGTGTTTGAGCGCATGGCTCTGTTGTGTTTTCTGTCTGCCATGCGCTCTGCTTTCCCTGCCTGCTTGTTTTCTCCTGCCATGCCTCTTCCTTTAGTCCTTGTCATGTTGATTGTCTGCACCTGTCCCTCATGTATGTTCCTCAATATATTGTGCCCTATTCCTCTTGTGTTTGTTGATTCGTTTGGTTTGCAATTTTGTTTGTTCCTGTTACAGTCTTGTTCCTGTCCAAGGGTAGGTCCAAGTTATTTGTCTTTATTCTAGTTTACTTTTTTGTTTGTTATCTCTCCCCTGTGAGAGTTTTGTGTTCCCTGTTTGTTTTCTGTTGTTTAAATAAAAGTTATTTTATTTTTCACTCATTCCACTTGGATGCTTCGTCCTGCTAGCATATTGTGACAGAGCGAATCGATCAAGATTGTACTCTGTTCCCCTGAGACACTGTGGCGGCTGCCACCAGGAGGAGGAGGATGTGAATGAAGCCGAGTAAGGTGCCTGATCCCCAGTCGCTGCCAGCGCTCATGGCCATGGAGGCCATTCCCCAGTCGCTACCAGCGCTCACGGCCATGAAGGCCATTCCCCTGTCGCTGCCAGTGCTTACGACCACTGAGGCGTTCCCCAGTCGCTGCCAGCGCTCACGGCCAGGGAGGCCGTTCCCCAGTCGCTGCCAGCACTCATGACCACTGAGGACTTCCCCAGTCGCTGCCAGCGCTCATAGCCACGGAAGCCATTCCCATGCTGCTGCCAGCTCCCTTGGCAATGGCAGTCACCACATAGCCTGTCCAATTCCCCATGGTCATCAAGCCTGTCCAGTTCCCTGAGGCCGCTGATGAGCCTGTCCTGTTCCCTGTGGCCATGGCCGAGCCTGTCCAGTTTCCTGAGGCTGTCAACGAGCCTGTCCTGTTCCCTGTGGCTGTCAAAGAGTCCATCCAGTTCCCTAAGGCTGTCGACAAGACTATCCAGTTGCCTAAGGCTATCCCTGTGACTGTAGACTATCATTTTATGACCCAGTCCTGTCCCAAGTGGTCACTGAACTGTCTGACACAGTCCTGTCCCCAGTGGTTGTTGACATGTCTGACTCAGCCCTGTCCCCAACAACTACTGAGCAGTCTGTTCGGGGGGTTCTGAAAGCCCTCTGCTTTCTGTTATTTATGAATGCATTTGTGTCTGTCTTATTCCTGCGCTTGGGTTCTTCTTCCTGCTAATCATGTAGTTACAGGAAATTGCCTTGTTATGTACAACCATTTACTATCACGACCTGTGTCTAACAGCCCTCTCTTTTCTGTTATTTGTGAATATGTTTCTGTCTGTCTCATTCCTACGCTTGGGTTCTTCCTGCTAATCATATAGTTACACTATTGAGTAAATGGATCTTTAAAGTGCAAACTCATCAATGTCACATTGTTCATTCTTGAAGAAGCATAAAGCCATTCGTAAAATTTGTGTGTACGGTAGACACCGTTTACACCTGGTATTAAGATGCGTTTCGGGTGATCCGATCACGTTGTCAGCACTAAATACAGGTCTAAACAGGGTATAAAATGTTTTGTGACCGGATCACAAAAACCACATGCATCTTTTACCACATTCGCATGTAATCACATCACATTTGAAGTGTAAACGCTAATCCATCCTGTAAGCGTCCTGGCAGCAGCAAAGTGTCACCCCTCATCTGTCAATCAACCGCTGCACTAAAACAAGAGTTTAAATTTTGCAGGTTATGAGCTGCTTTAAAAGGAAATATCTGTCAGATCGGAAAATGTTAAAAAGCACATACAAGCAGGGGCGGATGTACCCCAGTTGGCACCCCAGTTGGCAGCAAAGTATTTAAAAGTTATGGCCAATTTGACAATTTACGAGCGCGAATCTCCACTGTCCGACTGCACTGAATGCAGCACGAGATGGCGCCAGAGCGGCAAGAGACTGATCAGTTTGGAAAAATGTTTGTTCTGAGTAAACAATTAAAGCGATGTCCAGTACCTCGTTTGAGTGCCGTGATCTATTTATTTCCACAGTGTATTTATGCTTACTTTAGTACAGCTCAGTCAATAGATCTTCATGTGTAAGTTTTTCTTTGTATAGTTTCTTCTTGTACAAATGCTGCGTGCGTTTGCTTCCCCTCTCACACATCTGCCTGTCATCACCTGTGTCTTACCTTAATGCCCTTACTTCAATCATACTTCTATCTCCTATTAAGTGAGATCACATTGTATGGTCACTTATTCCTAATATGAACATGAAACCTCAAATGCAAGACATTGATTGCATGAGATTAAGTTTGTCTGTATGAGTTTGTAAATGGCAGCCTGTGCCCTTTTTTAGTGTGTACATACTATTTCTCATCAAACTGTGATAAACGTGATTAAATTAAGTATATATAAGTCTGCCATATGTTGCCACCCCTCAAAAATTCCTGCCCCCCTCTCGCCACCCCATAAATATTTTTCTAGATCCGCCCCTGCATACAAGCACTTCACAGATCTTCTTAAGTTTGACTGAAATCAACATGCAAGGACACATGAGAAGCACGAACATCTGCAGCTCAGGTTAATACAACTAATCCACTAAAATAATGGACAATTCTGCTAGAAATGTTGAGTTGAGATTAAATTTTAGAGGACCCGTGCAGATTAACTTGTGCAGTAGTTGGCTGTAATAACAACTCAAATTATGATAGTAACATAACTATCATTGACCATTGCTTCATGACATCTACACACTCGAAGTATCAGCACTATACATCCACATGTTTTTTTTTCTTTTTTTGACAAAAATGATATTTGGTTCAGTTTTTTGAGTTTTCTGAAAAACCTGAAAAAATTACTTAGGACATTATTTTAGGAAGGTGATGAAATGTGATATCTTAAACATTACATTACCACTAAGAATATATGGCGATGCGAGTGAAAACAACAGAGACCAGAAATTGAAAACAGTCGAATTGTGGAACACTTCCACATTCAGGAAAAAGGTGGATATCATATGACTCATGTTTGCATTACATATCCAACTACATTTACAAGCTTGTTTAAGTGTGATCAAATTACAAGGTAGGTCACTGATAGTGTGTTGCCTATGCGATACAAAGGACCATAGTACGAGTACTGAAGAGCACACAAAGTCAGCACATGAGCAGAAAGTGTCATTGAAACACCACAATTGGACACAATTGTGTTTTCTGTCCCTCATTTGCTTTTTATGACACTATTGGTTAGGTTTAAGGTTTAGGGTAGGGAGAGAGGTTTTGTTGATTTAAATCTCGATAGAACATTAACCTTAAAAACCTCATCTGTTTGGGAGAACATTTAACTGAATTTTGGCATCACACAATGGACATTTCAATCCGGTACTGCCCTAATACAGGTAATGAACGAACCACATAATTTTATTTTGCATTATAAATTATGAATTTATAGTGGAATTAGTCACATTCGACAACCAAAACACAGCGTCTTATTGTATACGCTCACAATCACTATTGTAAGGAATTAGCTTTAATAAGGGAGTTATGATTGAGCTTTGGAGCAAAGATCTTTGAAAAAAAATCAGGTGACGAGATTATTTATCAAAATATACCACAGTCAAATTATCTTTGAATACAAACAAGACTTTATTGCTAATTTAAACATAAAAACGAATCTAACACATAGACAAACATGGACACAGGTTGTTGAGTCAAGTGATCAGAGTGACTTGCATGGAAATTATCTATACAGTGTAAAGGAACTTTATGGAGTCTGTAGACAATGTTTTGAAAACCATTAATGCTTAATTCATTCTAAATCGATTTGCAATCGGGCAACTCAAATTACATTATACAGACACCAGCACTTTCAGCAAAGTCTGGAGATGCAATTGTGTTTCCTTGCGTTACTTGGTTCTTTGGCTTTTTGTAGAAAATTCACTCTGTCGATGATTTTGGACCTCTGTTAAGTCATGGATGTTTGTTGTCTGTTGCGTCGAAGGATGATGAGGCAGGCTTTGAAGTGAGGCCTTCTGCATGGAAGGCTCACGACATCCATATCGTGTGTGTGTCGTAGTGCAGTGAAGTTCCTCGGACCTTGGCGTCATGTGCTATCTGGACGGGTGTCTTTTATTCATTTTATTGGCCAGATGTTGTTAATTTAGCTGGGCCATGCCAGACTTTATGGTAGGGCTGAAACGATTAGTCAATATCATCGACAACATCGACAATAAAACATTTGTCATTGTCGAATTGTCATTTGATCTCATTTAACGTAACATGAGATCACATTAAACTCTAATGATGGCACGTAAGAGCAGCACTGCAGTTCGCGCAAGACGGAGGAGAGGAAGAATTACACAGCTCACAGTCCAGATGCACTCTAAACTTTCCAAATAGCTTCAAGTGATGTAGATCCCAAAGTACGAGGGAATTCTTTAAAAAATAACAAATAAGTAAATTCAGAAGCACTCTCGTTGTGGATTAAGCGGGGCCAGAGCTCTTTAAAGACAAACTGGCATTTATCTGTGTGGTCAGCGCCTCTTCTATGAGTTGCGCAAATGTCCCGATCTGAGGGGGGAGAGATTGAAACTACACCCGACTGATGCACACTCTGTTGCGGGGACGCTTGTCCCTCGAGCTCACACACTTAATGCAGCTAGATTAGAACGTGATGGCTCGTGACTTATTCAATTGTTTTTTTAGTGAGTTAAAGATGGATTGAAGTGAACAGAAAGGTGAGAGAGGTAGTCTTTGTCACATAATACACTGTTTTTGATTTGATTTTGTTTTGGCTTGTTTTCCAATATAAATATCTAAAACTCATTTAAAACAACGTACATTTTCTTTAGCAGCTATACTGCAGAGGATAATTTTTTCTGAGAATGTTGAATATAATATTAAAAATGCTAATATTTAAAAATATCTAAATATCCTTTAAAAAAAGATCCATTCACCTGAGAAGCAGTATATAAGATATTTAGACTTTTAGAGTATTGAATTGTGGCAGGTCGGAGGGCGGGGCCGGGTCGTGATCCTACACACCCGGTCCTGTATTAGGCTAATTAAGCCACCGTCGTCCCCGGCCGCCTTTATCCCTCGCGCGCCCCATCAGGCCGATTGGGGACCGGGCGTACGACATTCTAGCCCGGCCCTGCCCCCCTACGCTCCACATGAATATAAGTATATTTTGTCTTTACTGCACTCGCAGAATTAAAACCAAGTGAAAAAAAACACTTGTATACAAAATACACTTATATTTAAGATACATTCTCTTAAAGCAAGTCTAAATATCTTATATGTTGCTTCTCAAGTAAATGTATTTTGTTTTTTAGACAATTTTAAATGGAAAACAAGGGAAAAAACTTGATAACAATTGGATTTTTTCTTTACTGAATTAAACTTAATAAAAAAAAATGTTCCCCCGTTAAGTCAGTGAATGTCTTTTAGAGGTATTTTAAAAGATGATTTTGTCCTCTTAATTGATAGTAAGCACGTTTAATCCAACTTTTTAAGTCGGGCCACAAGCTGAATAATCGGTCAAGAGCTAATGATTAAACTTTGCTATAATCTGTGAATAGTCGAACAATCGTTCTAATAATCGTTAGATTAATCTATTATCAAAATAATCGTTAGTTGCTGCTCTACTTTAGGAAAGCCATTTTGACGGCTCTTAGTTTTATGGCTTTGAGGAATTTACAGGCTTAAAAGGTTGGGTTTTCTGGATTCAAGTCATTTTGCATAGATATTGTTCTTCTGCACCGAATATCCTACATTGAACTGCAAGTCATTACTTTCGTCATGTCCAAATGAAGCGAGAATTGTTACTGTGTTCTTAAGGCCTGTGAGACTCAAATCAGTGTAATTACTGACTGGTTGTTAATAACGAATGACAAAGTGTAAAAATACAGAGTTTTGTTGTAATAAAATATAATAGTAATTGTACCAAAATAGTATACTGTAGTTTCTTTATTTTTAGTACACAGGACCAATTTGTTTAAGACTAATTATACAGGAGGTTGAGGGATACTTCCTTAAAAATACCAAAAGTATATTTGTGGAACCAGAATCAATAAATTCTTTACAATTCCATCCCATCACTTCAGCAAAAGTCTCCATTTGCTTTCCATTTCATCTCATTTATGTATTGAGATCTTGCGCTTGATTGAACACACCAGAACCACACAAGACCATGCGTGGGTGTGTGTTGTCATATGAAGACAATTAAATGTAATATATTCTACCCCTAACATTCCCAAAACCCTACCCACACACACCTGTTTGTCTGATATATGAACAATCTTTGTCTGAATTTGTCTGATATATGAACAATCCTATTCAATGAAAATATTTCACAATATTTGAAGGCCAGTTAAAAATTAGGCCCTAGCCAAATCTGTACACACACACACACACACACACACACACACACACACACACACACACACACACATTGTTCTTACTATTCTCTCTCTTTTTTTTATGCAGATGAACCGACCCATCCAGGTGAAACCGGCTGACAGTGAAGGACGAGGAGGTAATTAACCTTCTTTTTATCACACACACACCCAAACAGGCAAAGCCAATATGTGAGTTGTTGTGGCCGTTAATTTAGGTCACTTGCCTCCATTGACTCGCCATCTGTTTTGGCCACTCGGGTCGCCATGGTTCGCTGTGATCGGCTGCAATCAGAGACCCTGTGAGTGCCCATGTCCTCACCAGAACTCTTCTGGTCTCCCATTAACTGCATTAGCGACTTGTTAACTGTATTAAAAACGGCAGGTGAGCTCATCGTTGTATGTTAGGGCTCAGCACACCTCGTTGTCCTTAAGTGTATGTCTGTAGCAGCTCTCAGATGTTAATCTGTTTTGATTTGCACCTGGGATTGTTTTATATGTGAACCATTTTGTTAAGCCTTCAGTGGCAGGTTCGTAAAAAAAATATTTATCTACATAAATGGAACATAGATTTTGAATATCTCCAGTGAGTCTGTCTTCCCCTCAGTTGCAGTCCTGCATCTACACAGACGTCAGTAATTTTGTGTCATGTTGAGTCTCCGAGCTATTGCTGTTATGTGTCTCTGCACACATTAGGAGCCATTACTGAATTACAATGTTGACTCTAGACTCAAACCATTCTCCCTGCGGCCCACAGCTCTTCAGAGACCCCCTCTCTAAGGACCAATACTAGCATAGCAGGCCACCTCAGTGCTGTAAAACCCAGAGCCTAGGAAATGAATCAGACATAAAGTAATCACACAGTAAAGCCAGCATCTAATTCTCCTGAATGAATCATGAATGATTTATTTTTGATGGGGAATTTTCAACATTTTGAGGCAGGAAGCAAGGAAATAAAATGAGAAATATGATTGTAAGATAACAGAATGAAACAAAGGAATGTTGGATCACAGACATTGAAGTCCCAAGTTTCCAAGGGTTTTCAAAGATCACAGATTGCTTCGATGTGGAAGAAATACTAACTAGATTTGACAGCGTTTATGATGTTCATAGCATAAAATCTTTGAAAGATAATCAGAGTTTTGTTTGAGATGCTTAGTAGCAAGTAGCTAAACAAGATAACATCACTTTATTTGTTCGTGAAATAATCAGTACTTATTATTTTGGATCGACAGAAATGACAGAATAAGTGGCACTAAAAGCAAATAACATTTTCGCCATACAGATGAGGTATTTAAAAGTGCACTCAGTATTTTTTTCCTCATTCCTCAAAAGGTTACTTCTAAAGAACCTAATAGTAATTTTGAAATGTAAGTATAAAATCATGACCACTCATGTGAGATAGGGTTGCTCCGATACCAAAATTTGGCTTCAGTGCGATATCAGCCCTGGTACCTCGGTATCGAAACTAACTCAATACTTAGGCATCAAATAAAATGAATACTGTCAAATAGATACAGTATAGCTTTGATCAAATCAAAATATAATAATTTATAAATAATTATTTTTGGTAAAAAACAAAAAAGATGCACAACAGAGCTTTATAGTATAAATTAAAACATTAAATTAAAACAATCTGATTACCTTAGGCTTCCATGGCTGAATCACAGCATGTTGATATTCAGTACTGGTATTCAGCTTATGTGATATTGCTTACAGATAATAATACTAATAATATAACCATTTAATATTATATTATTGTTATTATGAGTATTATTACTACAACTATAAATATTACACTTTTATACAGTATTAATATTTTTCTGTCTTAATGTCTTCAATTTCACGCATCCAGTTAAATTAAGTTATTTTTATCAGTGGGACTTTTATTTTGAAAGACTTTTGAAGTTCTTCCTGTTTCTAAAGGGTTTGTTACATTAAACTTCCCATGACTCGCGAGCTGAAATCTCTGGTCAAAAAGGTAATTTGAGAGTTCACAGCCGTTTATACACTAAAAACACTGAGTAAGTAAACTAAACAGATGGATACTATTGGACACACTGCATGAAAATCAAGCAGTAGTAGTAGTAGTGTGTGTGTGTGTGTGTGTGTGTGTGTGTGTGTGTGAGCGTGTATTTATCACTGTGGGGACCAAATGTCCCATAAAGATAGTAAACCGAATTTTGACCTTGTGGGACATTTTGTGGTCCCATGAGAAAACACTATAAATCATACTAAATTGTGTTTTTGAAATGTAAAATGCAGAAAGTTTCTGTGAGGGTTAGGTTTAGGGTAGGGTTAGGTTTAGGGATAGAATAAAGTTTGTACAGTATAAAACCATTATGTCTATGGAAAGTCCCATAAACATGGAAACACAACATGTGTGTGTGTGTGTGTGTGTGTGTGTGTGTGTGTGTGTGTGTGTGTGTGTGTGTGTGTGTGTGTGTGTGTGTGTGTGTGTGTGTGTGTGTGAGCGTGTATTTATCACTTTGTGGGGACCGAATGTCCCCATAAGGATGGTAAAACCTGACATTTTTGACCTTGTGGGGACATTTTGTCAGTCCCCCTTCTGCTGTTTAATGATCACACTTGGCCCTATTGAGTCTTTTTTTATTAATTTCAAATTGCCTTTGATTTCAGCTCAAAACAATCACATTACATTTTGCTAATGACAGCATACTTTAATATGGTACCGAAACTAACAACAAGATGATATCGTACCGTTTAAATTTTTTTTTGGTATCACAAAAATATCGGTATACTGTGCAACCCTAATGTGATATTAAAAGTTCAGTCATATCAGTAATCTTGTATAAGCTCTTTTAAACTACATGGGGCAGGGGCGCCTCATGTGGGCAGCCATGTTAGCATCACATGACCAGCTGAATACTTCTCGCTTAATCTCAGTACCTGCCCTGTTATTGAACACTTTCATTCATGGATTAAATGAATCCTGTTTTACTGTGCACAGTGAATTTGCACAATGGTATTGGTAACTGAAAACTACTGTGTTTGATGCAGCATCCTGGCCACTAGATGTCAGTGTATGCCATACTTCGACATTCGTCAAAAATTACTGAGTGCACCTTAAAGATTTTTGCTCTATCGAGTTTTAAATGAACAAAACTCTCTATCAGTCCAGCAATCGTGCAACTTCATTGCGATTGAAGAGGCTGGTAGATGTAGTTGGTTATGTCATTCATGCAGTGCATTACAAGTCATGCACAATAGTAAAATTGTTTTGATGTCATAAGATAGCATTGTGTGAGGCACAGGGCAAAAAGTACGTGTTTATGAACTGATATTCTGCCTTTTACTTGTGATTTGTGTGAAAGCACCTCTAGTGTTCATTTTACCAGGAAACTGCAGCAATATGCTTAACAAGGCACATAAAAGCATTTAGCAAAACTGTAGGTATAGTAATGTAATTCTATGAGATCAGGTTGCATACTATGTCTTTGTGAGACTAAGAATGTAATAATTATGCATATGGTAACCAAACTGCACTGGGTTTATTATAATTCAGGGCTCAGCTGGGCTCAATGCAGTCTAACTGCTCTGTTCACTCTGTTATTTTTGTTCGATATTTGTCCTCTAAATGAATCTGTTCTGACATTTTGTGGATGGCGTGTGACACTGAATTTTCACACGTCTCAGATCAAATTTTTCTGATAAGAGTGAAAATGTTGCCTACTATTCACCCCTGTGATGGGCAAGACCTGAATCTCCAGTTTATTACCTATACATTGTCTTTACTACACCAAAAACACCTGTTAACTCACCACTACAGACAATGTGAGAGAGAGAGAGAGAGAGAGAGTGAGAAAGAGCGAGAGAGAGATGGATGTGTGGAGATAATTCCCCATAGGAATGAACAAACACAAATGGGATCTCTTTAATAACTCAATCGCTTCTCCTAGACAGTAATGAGATTACATTAGCGGTGCTCACACATTTCTGGCATGAGATCTACTTTTTCAGTGCTATAACAGACTTCGATGTTGAGGAAGCAGACGGAGGCTATCCAACATATCCTGCCCAGGCACGGCTCAAGACCCCGCACCCCGTCTGCTCATCACCAATGTCATCCCCCTGCGGAGGTAACACCAGCTCCACCACAGCCCACCCCAGTGGGCCTCGGCGTGGAGCCACTCACAGGAAACAGATGCCATCTCATCTCACGGCCGACCGCCATGAACCAGAGAAAGGCTTCAAAGCACTCCTGAGACGGGCAGCCCAGGAAGTCTGGAACCTGCACTCCTTCCCCCATCCGACACGGTTGTTCCCTTGGTCCCCCTTACGCGGAGCTTGGGGGGATGGCTCGTGCTCCCCAACCCATCACGATGGCTGATCAGGACTGTCCGACTCGGCAATGTGATTCAGTTCGCCAGGCACCCGCCCAGATTCAACGGCGTCCACTTCACAGTGGTGAAATTCTAGAACGCAGCTGCCTTGCGAGTGGAGATTGCCTCACACCTATGGAAGGACACAATAGAGCCTGTCCCTCCAGCCGAGATGAGGAAGGGGTTTTACAGCTCCTACTTTTTCTGACCCAAAAAAGGTGGCGGGTTGCGGCCAATCTTGGACCTGAGAGTTCTGAACTGGGCACTGCACAGACTCCCGTTCAAGATGCTGACGCAAAAAACTAATTTTTGCGAGCGTCTGGCATCAAGATTGGTTTGCGATGGCAGATGTGTAGGACGTGTACTTCCATGTTTCGGTTCTACATCGACACAGACCCTTCCTATGGTTTGCTTATGAGGGCCGGGCTTACCAGTACAAGGTCCTCCCCTTTGGTCTGTCTCTGTCACCTCACGCCTTCACGAAGGTCGCAGAGGGAGCCCTTGCCCCGTTAAGGGAAGTGGGCATTCGCATAATCAACTGTCTCGATGACTATCAGCCGATCCTAGCTCACTTGCGGGACCTGTTGTGTGCGCATAGGGACCTGGTGCTCAGGCTCCTTAGCCTTCTGGGGCTTCAGGTCAACTGGGAAAAGAGCAAGCTCTCCCCGATCTCTACCGGTTTTCTCTGTATAGAGTTAGACTTGTTCTCAATGAGGGCGCGCCTCACGAACGAGTGCACGCAGTCAGTGCTGAACTGTCTTAGTATGTTCAGGCAGAAGACGTCAGTCCCACTAAAATCCTTTCAGAGGCTCCTGGGGTATATGGCATCCTCAGCGGCAGTCACGCCACTCTGATTGATGCATATGAGACTGCTTCAGCACTGGCTTCAGACTCGTGTCATGTTCACAGGAGTGTGGACCCTTCCTCTTAGCCCTGTGGATGGCGAGTTCTCGGAGAAACAGGCCCAGTACATATGGCAATTAGGCCCTGTACTGGGGTAGGTGCTCCACATTCGCTGGTTATCCCATTGGTAACCCCGTGTGATGTATTTTCTGCAAAATAGTTTCCTCGTTGGTAAAGCGCGTCTTCCTTAGACACAACGTCTCATTCACTCCATTAGGGAACGGATGTTACAACAGTAACCGAGACATTTTCTGTTTGGTTACTCTGACCAAAAAATACATAAATAAAATTAAATTAAATATAAAATAAGATAAAAATAAATAAGCCAAAACATCTCTTAATTTTAGAAAAAAAAAAAAATATTTATATCACAAATTTTAAGTTTTTAAATAAGGAAAATATCTTATGTCTTTCTGTTTAAAATATAAATATATTTATTATATTATATTATTTTATATTACTGTATATTAATTATATTGTTTATTTTTTTTTTATTATTTTTCTTTGGATAGTTTTTTTTTACTTAATCTTTGTTTAATTATAAGGACCATTTTCCACTGAATAGCAATAGCAAGTAGCATTGCATGTGATGTAAACTAAAGGGTTTTGGCTTTATTTATTTATTTACTTTTTATACAAGAGCCCATCGCCAAACTCTCTCTCTTTCATTTGGTGAGCAGATGCATCTTCATCAGAGGTTTGGTCCGTCTGAGTCTCTGCCCGTGATGTGGCCATGATGATTTCCAAGGGCAGGCCGTGGCAGTGCAAGCACCCTGCAACGAGCGCATCAGCGCTATGTTGTTCTCTGAAGTGTTGCCCTTACTGCATACACACAGCTTTTGAATCACACTGCACCCTCATGGCAGAAAGCTATTATTGTCTGCAGCAGCTGTTTGTGAGTTTTATTTGGTTTTCTGTGTCTTGGGCAGTGCCAGTTTCTTGTGAAATTCTTGAATTGTGATATGCAAAAATAAAAATCATGTAAGCCACTAAACTGTCCCATATGAGTCTTATTGTTTGGACTGGTAACATATTTGCAAACAAAGAAAGGAGAGGGAACATATTTTAAAGGGATAGTTCCCCTCAAAATAAATATTCTGTCATTATTTACTTACCCTAATATAATTCTAAATCAGTATGACTTTCTTTCATCCATGAAACACAAAATGCATTTTCAGGAATGTTCACTCCATGCACTATGATTGGACTTACCAGGCTTATGCACTGAATGTTTTTATTACCTTGTACTAATCACTGAGTTTTCATGCGCAGTAAAATAAAATCCTTTAGAATCACAATTCTGCTTGCTGCACATCAAACAGTGTCTCCTTTTACGTTCATTCACTCCTAATAAGAACCACCAACTCTGACTGACATGTAAACACCATTCAGCCAATGAGATTGGACATTTTGGAAGTAATTACCTCGATTGCTTTAGATAGACGGTTTGTATGTGTGCACTTGTCTAGGTGAGGAGATATCAGACATTTTGGACATTTAAAAAAAAATAATTACGTGAAAAGAGGTAAAACAGCCTCAGCCAGTATCAGCACTTCATTAACAAGATGCGGCTGTTTCAGGTATATGTATCTACTTTATAAATTAATGATTGTGTTGTATGTGTTTGTGTATAATAAGACTAGATTATATGAATTGAATATGTGCAGGATGAATGGGTAAAGGATCTTAACTTATTATAGATAATCTTTATTTATTCATTAATGTATTTATTTATTCACACAAAAATAGCTTCTAAAAATTCAGTGGTTGCAAAGAAGTTAGGATTCTCTGTAAACATACGTGCATACCTGTGCTATACTTTTGTTTGTTAATGTAACATCTTGGAATGTCCTTTTGTGGTCAGGCACTTTTGTTGATGAATATGAGTTATGGTCATTTGTGGATGTTCTGCAAGCAGGTTCTTAATTAGACAAGGAATAACAGATTGCATTGTCATGGCTCTGGATTTGTAGGTTTTAAACATATGGCTTATGTGTTCAATGAGTTTGATTACAAATTATAATAGCGTTAATGAGGATTGCGGATGACTGTATACAATAGTGGTGGAATAAAGTGGTTGGAATATCTGAAAAGTTTTCAATGCTCTGGCATAAATACAGTTTTGTGTGTTTAACAAACAATATTGAAAGATTTACTTAATTTAAAAAATACTCCTTACCAATGTAACTTTAAGCACTTATTTTAAAGTGCATCCTGTGTATAATGATGCATACATGGATGTCTCTGGGATAAGCCCCAGATATCCACTGACCCTAGAACTGCCCCTGGTTTACACTGCTATTTTACAACAACTGTTCATAGTGACCACATTGATGGCATAAAAGTAGCATAACAGCACCATAAAAGTAGTCCATAAGACACGTGTGCTACATTCCAAGTGTTATGAAGTCTGAGGATATCTTTGTGTGAGGAACAAAAGTAAAATTAGAATAGTTATTCACTGACAATCTTCCCCAAACCCTCAAATCTCATTTGCTTATTCAAACTTGGCACAACATGATGCATCGCACCAGACTGATATCAGCGTCACCAAATGCCATTGATTCTTGCTGATCTCTTAATAAACATGACAATGAAAATTTAAATATGCTGTTACGTGAATGGATGATTTTTAGGGAAAAAATACTTTTAGTCTGTTCCTCTCTTAATTTTAGTCTGTTCCTCCACACCATGTGGCTTCAGAAAACGTCTCGGTTATGTAAGTAACCTCGGTTCTCTGAGGGGAACGAGACACTGCGTATGATCGCTGTGGGACACCATCCGAGTGTCACGTTCTCTGAAGCCCAGCTGATGGCGCTTATGCGACGCTCACTAGAGAGCTAAGTTACAGGCTCCATAAAGGTGCTTGCTTTTGTGCTATCAAATCAGATTTTCAGCAAAAGTCACAAGCCTATGCAGCTGCTAGAGAGGATAGCCAGCCAAGGTTACATACGTGACATTCCCTTTCAGAGAACTCGAGCTGCGTATGATCATTGTGGGAACAAATACATTCACACCATGCAAACAGCATCTGCTAATTGTCTAAGCCCATGTGGCAAGCATATAGCAGCGCACAAGCAAGCTAACGGGTCTGAATAAAAATGAGTCTTTCTTGCATTTATAGAAGGCCCATCCAATTGGCATCTATTGGACACAATCACAAACTGACAGGTCCTCATATTCCAACCATTCCCTCTGCAAAAGACAGGATGCATATGGTGAGACAGAGAGAGAGAGAGAGAGAGAGATGAGAGAGAGAGAGAGAGAGAGAGAGATGAGATGCCAAGGAAAGACAAAATGACTGAAGGGAAAATTTGACTGTCTATCCCTGTGTGTGTGTGTGTGTGTGTGTGTGTGGGCATGCATATGTGGTCCAAAAATCTTCTGCCTGGTCCGAGTCCCATTGGATCCACTAAACTTGGTTCAAATCTTCGTTCATCATACATTATTTTACGCTGGGTTTGCATCAGGTTAAGGTTTGTAATTAATTAGAAAAATACATTAACACTCAAGAAGCAACTTTTTTTTATAAAGTTGTATAAAGAAAATATAAAATTGTATTTAATTATTATTATTATTATTATTATTATTAATAGTTTATTCTTAAAAAATATTAGATTTTTTATTTATTTTGGCTTACGGTCATTTTTTTCATAACTCCGGGTTTGCATCAGGTTGAGGTTCATATTTAATGTAAAAAAAAATAAAAAAATTTCTCAGCTATAATGTCAGTCTGACTGAGAAATAGGCTTGTAATTAAATTGTACAGTTTCTTTATTCTCTTCAGTAGTTTCTCTGTGTTTATGTTTGATTTAGAGGGCATTAAAAACTACTAAAGTTATTATGCCAAACACAGTGAGTGGTTTTCGCTTATCTTGACAATATTTTTGTTTGATTAATTCTAACGTCATAATAGATACTAAAGGGTACTGAATTGATTCAGAACTCTTGACAACTGATATAGTGAAAAGACTGTTTTGTTAGATTTTAGTATCATATTCGCACTGGTATAAATCCCAGTGCTTGTGACATCCATAGTGAGAACATCATGGTGAATGATTACATCATGGATGATGTCATCATTGCCTGTTGCTCTGTAAGCCCCTTAGAGATCATTATGGCAATTTATAAATGTTATTTGAAGCCCAGCAGCAGACGAAGGATGCAAGAGAGTGAGCGGTCTCTGAAGAGCAGCTCAGGTCAGGTGTAAACACTAATTAATAGCGATCCATCTCATATAATAGGTGTGTATGCTGAGATGGTGAATATAACTCAAAGTTCCAGGAATGGGGGCCTGGGTAGCTCAGAGAGTATTGATGCTGATTACCACCCCTGGAGTCACGAGTTCGAATCCAGGGTGTGCTGAGTGACTCCAGCCAGGTCTCCTAAGCAACCAAATTGGCCCAGTTGTTAGGGAGGGCAGAGTCACAAGGGGTAACCTCATTGTGGTCGTGATTAGTGGTTCTCGCTCTCAGAGGGGGACGTGGTATGTTGTGCATGGATTGCGGAGAGTAGCATGAGCTTCCACATGCTGGGAGTCTCCGCGATGTCATGCGCAATGAGCCCCGTGATAAGATGCATTGATTGACTGTCTCAGAAGTGGCAACTGGACTTGACCTCTGCTACCCGGATTGAGGTGAGTAAACCGCACCACCACAAGGACCAACTAAGTAGTGGGAATTGGGCATTCCAAATTGGGGAGAAAAGGGGATAAAACAAATTATAGAAAAGATAACGGACTGTAAATTGAATTTTTATTGTGCTCATCACTTGCTCCAATACAATTTTTTGTTCATTATTGAACAATGAACAATAATTTTTTTTGTTTATTATTGCACTTATGGCTTGTTAATTAGCCTTATAAAGCTGACATAGAATGTGCAACATGCCCCTGATGTGTGCGGAGCCCTGATCCCCTAGAGCACACACACACACACACACACACACACACACACACACCGAAAGAGAGTCTGAGAAATATTGAGAGAGAGAGAGAGAGAGACAGAGAGAGAGAGTTTCATGATTTTACTGGCATCAGCTGAGCTATAGTTTACAGTAAAATACTTTCCTGTCAGATTCTAGTTACAGAATGAGTTTATTATAGTATTTATATTTATACATGAATTTGGTGGCCTGGGACAGTTTTAACGGTTTCTTATTGACCAAGAACCACCTAATTACACAGGAAAAGTGTAATTAAAGCACCCAACCACAGTTTGTTTTTTTACGCTTAAGAAAGTAATGTGTAAAAATGAATTCAGTCAAAATTCCTGTCCATCCAAAACTAATATATAAGTTATAGACATAACTTTGAAACATATCTCATGATATTGCATATCTCGCTGATATAAGACCCTGACTCCAAGATATTTTGTAGCAGTTGTCCATTCAGATTGGAGCTTTGATTTTGGTGTGTGCTTGGCATTTTTTGTGCAATACACATCAGGCGGTCAGACTGAGAGGGTAATTATACAAACACACACACACACACACACACACACACACACACACACACACACACACACACACACACACACACACACACACACACACACACACACATGTTGGTGTGGCTATCCTTATGTGGACTCTCCATAGACATAATGATTTTTATACTGTAGGAACTATAGATTCTATCCTCTAACACTAACACTAACCCCAAACCTAACCCTCACAAAAAAAATTCTGCATTTTTAAATAAAAAAACAAAACATTATTTAGTATGTTTTTTTTAAGCGATTTGAATTATGAGGAGAGTAGAAATGTCATCATAAACCACATTTATAGCATATTACCCTTGTAATTACCAGTTTGTAACCTAAAAAATTTCCTTGTAAACCACCCAAACCTGCCGACAACCTCCCACACCCAATAAAGCACACACACAGATACACACTCACTGCTGTCCCAGTTGCCCACTGAAGTGACACACCTCCACCTGGTCTCCATCTTTCTGTCTCTGTCTTTCTCTCCTCTATAAATCGGTCATAAAACAATCATGGCTATAGATGAGCTGATTTATAATCTATAGGTTGAGGAGTGATCATTGCAATAATATAAATTCATAAAAGCAGGCATTGGTGAATATTATGAAATATAACGAGTGAATATGTATCAATCAATGACACACTTTCTTGTGGGATGTAGATCTGTTTTGCCATTAATCAGGGCACAGTTTTTTCAAGTTTTTTCTTCTTTGAATTTTTTCCCTTTATAACCATGGATTAATTTCTATCCCCTTGAAATCCTATCACATGTGGGAAAAGAGATGCATATTATGACCAGGTGTAAACATTGATGTGTCTCACCTGTCAACTTAGCATCGGATTGCCCAAAGCGCATCTTAAAGGAATAGTTCACCCCAAAATTAAAATTTTCTCATCATTTACTCACCCTCATGATATCCCAGGTGTGTATGACTTTCTTCCTTCACCAGAACACATTTGAAGAAAAATAGAAAAATATCTTAGCTCAGTAGGTCCTTAAAATGCAAGTGGATGGTAATCTGACTTTTGAAGCTCCAAAAAGAACAGATAGTCAGCATGAACATCATCCATTCGACTTTTAAATTAACGTCTTCTAAAGTGACACATTTGGTGCGAAAAATATCAATATTTAAGTACATTTTTAACTCTAAATCATTGCTTCTGGTCTGCAGCAGTATGCACATGTGACTTAATCGTGTTGGCAGATGAGACACATGAGAACTGATGCACGTGTGATACACCCAGAAGAGCAACGTTGTTTGAAAGTAAGTAGGTGGAATGCTGTACAGAAGCTTCGTTGGTTTTGGTTTAGATCTGTATTTATCTGTTTCTTTACTCACAGTGGATGCCTCAACTGAGAGGAGAACATGAGATTACTTCCATAACTGGATTGGATTATAGTTCAAATGTACTTAAATATTGATTTTTGTGTGAACCAAAAGTGATCATATTGCTTTAGAACAGTGGTTCTCAACCAGGGGGTCTGGACCCACTTGGGGGCCTCAGCACACTTCCAGGGGGGCCTCAAGATCTCTTAAAATTATTTAAAATAAGGTAATTATTATCATTTTTATATCATTAATAATTCAACTTAATTGTTTTAATCTATTGATGCTAGTAGTTTCTTACATTAAAAAACTTTGAAAAACAAGCTTGGTCCTCATTACCGTAGAAGTAGCAGAAGAAATATCTTATAATAGATATTTCTTATATATATATCTAATAGCCTATATGGGGGGCCTTCACATTTTTTCTCAGACAATGGGGGGCCTTGGAGTCAAAAAGGTTGAGAACCACTGCTTTAGAAGACATTAATTTAACGGCTGGTGTCGTATCAATGACATTTATGCTGACTGTCTGTGATTTTTGGAGCTTCAAATGTCTGATCACCATCCACTTACTGACCTAAGATATTTTTCTATTTTTCTCCAAATGTGTTCTGGTAAAGAATGAAAGTCATACACACCTGGGATATCATGAGGGTGAATAAATGATGAGAGAATTTACATTTTTAGGTGAACTACCCTTTAATACCAGGTGTAAACAGGTCTGTACAGACAATAAATTACAGCCTAACCTTGTGCCATAATTGAGACCCTTCAGCCCAACTTGACCTGATCGAAAATGTCAAATTTGATAACCAAATCCATCATACTCAACAAAATAGCTTGCAAAATGATTCAAAGATGCAGTATATATTATTACATTATTACATAGTATTATATAGTATTTTTACTATGCTTATGTTTTAAAAATGCTTAATATTATGAATGTAGTCAATGCTGAACTCCACTTTGCATTGTACCCAACACTGCCCTTTATGACAATATTCACAATATACAGCATTTCGGTTATATCTCAGCTGTATCTCAGCTATATCTCTCTCTATTCAGTAGAAAACTGTGTTGCTGTCTCTAATCTCTGCCTTCCAGGACTCAACATCTTATCCTATGACTCTTTGAGTGCTCGTATGCATAATGTAAAGCTCTCATACAGTACAGAAGACAAATGATCTGAGTGTGGGCTCATACAAGTGCAGAGCTTCATTAAAACTGCTTATATAAGACTTGATATGGAGGGAAAACATGCTGTCTGCTCAACATGATAAAGTACTGAGACTGAACTGATGAATGAACACATACATGTGTGTGTTAAGTTGTGAAGTGTATGGGTGTTCCTTTTCTTATACATATGCCTCCTGTATATTTCAGAACTTACTCTTCCTCTAAACTTTTTTGACATCATCAGTTATTACAGAACTCTCAGTGTCAAATGATCTGACAGAACCATAAAAAAAAAAACAACAGTCAATAGGGCATGAAATATTGATTACTCTCTCTCTAGAGCTCTTTCACAGAGTCAGAGTCAAAAAGCTTTATTGGCATGAAAATATTGTAATATTACCATGGCACTGAAGGACTTCCATAGTGCTGGTGTAGGAAAATTGACTAAAATAATGGAAAGTACAATAACAAACAGACAAAAATGGCACAGTGAGTGCCAGTGCACACTAGAGCAGCGGTTGTAGTACCCTCACCGCCTGGTAAGGGGAGATAGAACAGTGAACAAAGACTCAAAACACGTAGCTGCTGCAACATCATCTGAGTCTCTGTATTGTCTGAGCTTAATGCAAATATTTCTGCATTCTCATTTATCAATAAACGTATAACAACAGATTGTCTAAATAGATAAAAAGTCACAATATGCAGAAAAATACAGATTTACTCACATACAGCTTCTCATCAGGTACTGTTTCCACAAATTAAACAAATAATTTCAATAAACACTAGGATTACAATGCACATTAATAATACTATGTACATATTCTGATGAACCAACACATTCCTTCTTTAAAGCACTAACTTCTTACTCTTAACTGTTAAATTAGTTATCAAAAGTACAAATACTATTGTATAAATTTACTCAACTTTCACAATTTCTGTAACCGCATGGTCTCTGCCATCAGTTTAGCATTCACCAGTTGCACACGTGATACACTCATGGTTAATTTAACAAACAATTAATACACTTCACAGAATGACATTTGCCATTTTTTCACAGCCTTGACTTATACAAAGTGTATTTACATGACAATTTATTCATGTTATACCTGGTAAAGGGAGATAGAACAGTGAACAAAGACTCAAAACACAGAGCAACATCATCTGAGTCTCTGTATTGTCTGAGCAGCGTGCTCCCTCCCCCAGCAGGTGAACAAGTCCCAAGGCAAAAGCAATCAAACAATCGATTGTCCATAGGCCAGGAATATCAATCGCCATCATCCAAAATCATACAGTATGCATTAATGACATTCAATTTCTTTTTCAACGACAACATCATATTCTGATGACACTAATTATTATTTCTTTTCTTTTCTCTTTTTCTTTATATATTTTTTGATTACACTAACTATTATTTCTTTTCTTTTCTCTTTTTCTTTATATATTTTTGTAACCACCACACGGTCACCAAAAAGCAGACTGTGGCCCGAATCCGGATCCCAGATTGGTTTTATCTGGGCCACGAGACATCATGAGCAGCACAGCTCAACAATGCTGTCTCTGACTCTTGTTCTCATCCTTGCCTCTGTTGTAGAATGGTCAATGCTGTAGTATTTAAGACACTATTTTGACTGTTTAGGATTTATTGTCATTTATTTTATAACAAAGTACTATTGCTGCTAACTTGGAAGTAAGCAATAACTATTCCTCCGCAAAAAATTTGCATTTCTAATATAATTTCATAGCCATGACTTACACTGTGTAATTTAATATTGTCTGGACCTTTGCTGAAAAGAAAATGTACAGGTCGTCCTGTTGGAACTTTAATTGAATACCCCTGCTCTAAAGAAAGCTCTGACAGAGCATCTGAAATGGATAGAAATGACAATGTGTAAGATTTGTTTTGATTGTGTGAAAAATAGAGGTCGTCCAATATATCGTTTTTACTGATTAATCGTGCTGTATAGTTGCTTTTTGGAAATATTTTCCTGATAGTTGTGAACAGTTTCTTTTTTTTAATTCCTATATGTTCATCTGCTGCCAAAACCCTTCATCCGATGAATACATAGACAGCAAAAGGCTTAGTTTGGCGAATATTTACATATAGAGCTTTGTAACGGAGGCAAGACTATGTCACCATTGCTGTTTATGGAATAATTCAGGATAAATAATGCAAAATGTAAAAAAAAAAAGACACTTATCAATTGAAAAGCAATTGCAGGTGATATGCTATTGATGAATAATGATCTACTGTTGATTAGTTTCGGCATACAGTATTCATTAGCCCATATGACAATATTTACATTATATTGATTATATTGTAATACATTGTAGATGATTGTTTTGTTTGCCTTATGTGTTTGTGTAAGCTGGAACCGCATACATTTCAAAATAAGAGCCCCAGGTGTATTCTGAGCTTGTTTCTAATTAAAAGTCCCATGTTATGCACCAAATCTTTTTTTTTTTGTGTGGTTATTTTTGGAATTTGGGTTGCACAACGAACACAGATCTGAGATTTTACTCATTTTGGAATCTTGTAACGATTTGTGAGGGACTTATTGTGTCATGTCTGTGCCTGTCACAATAAGAAAAGACATTCAATAAATCTTTTTGAAACTATTTTCTAAATCTCTGATAAAGCAGTAATCTTCCTTTTCCACCACCTTAGTTATCGGTATAGGCAAAATTTGGTCAACTTCTAGTGGAAAGACCAGTGTTTGTACTGTAAATTGAATTTTTGAAAGTGGACCTGTTTAGTCTCAGCCTCAGCCTACGGCCCACCCCCAGGGTGTTCACTGACTGTCTGATGCATATTGAACACAAAACTGTGGTTGGTCACTGTCCAAGTGGGGGGGTTCTGGACCAGAAAAAGCTACAATAGAATCAAGACTTATGCCTTTTATTCAAAGGTCTGGCTATGTGAGACTAGGACCTGTCTGTTTGAAATTCTCATAGGTAAATCAAGGGCTATGTGAGTGTGTGTTACCGGAAGAGTAAAACATTTCTCAACTTTTGGTCACATTTCAGAGCATCACAATGCAAACCCTTGTAACACACCATTCCCATTAAAATCAGTCGATTGACAATGCTCTCTGATACAGTATAAGCTCTAGTGTGTAATGTGAGTGTATGTGAGGTAACGTGTGTCTCTTTCTCTCTCTCTCTCTCTCTCTCTCTTAGAAGACCGAAAGCTGTTTGTGGGGATGCTGGGTAAACAGCAGAGCGAGGAGGATGTCCGGCATGTGTTTGAGTCATTTGGTCTTATAGAGGAGTGCACCGTCCTCCGTGGGCCTGACGGGGCCAGTAAGGGTCAGCACCTACACAACTCTCTCTCTACTCCTCTCTTTCTCCAGTCTCTTCCTGCTCCAATCTCATTTTGCCCTCTTTCATTTTCAGTACCTTTCTATAAATTATTATGTTTACATGCGCAGTTATGATCAAGCAACAGTGATTTTTTGGAAGATCATGCAGCAGTCTTCTTCTGTCTGTCCAATTTTGCATAACCCAACACGTTATTGAATAGATAAAGGAAGGACATAAGCTGAGAAAATGAAGCTCCTCCAAAATCTGCACATTTGGGCAAATTACTTTGTTGCTACTCTCTCCGTTCATCTTATTTGCCCGGTAATAGCTCTGTTTGAGGTGCTTACATCGTACACGTCCAATGTTTTTGGGTGTTTATTTTTTTAAGTTCGCCGTTACTTGTTTTCCATCTATCAATCTATTTAAGAATGTTAATTTATGTTGCATGTCACCTGTTTTACGTATTATGTGCACAACTAAGAAGCAGATTGTGGTCAGTTTAATGTGTAAACGTGCTGGTGAAAACCAAGCTACAATTGCGTTTTCTAGGCCTGTTAGTCCTACTTCCTGAAAAAGGATTGGTCTGACTAAAGCATTTAAATTACAAAAAAAGTTTAATTATTGTCTCAGTCTGACTGAAATTAAACTTTTGTAGTGCATGTAAACATACTGATTGGCTGTGTTTGGAATGGAATACTACTTTGAGGTGAAAAAGAGGTGAAAGGAGGAAGCGGGAGACGGCGAATCCAGCTCAAACAGCTGTTAGAAACAATCATTTAAAGGTGATGATGCTTACCGTTCTCATGACAAACAGCTGTTAGAAAAAATCATTTACAGATGATGATCCTCACCGTTCTCATCTCCTGATCTCGCTCTCCATTCACAAGCCGGCGCTCAACCCCAACCCCCCACCATTACATACCCCGTCTCCCAACACCATGTCCAATGAGTCGGTCTGTAAAACAAAAGGGAGAGCAAAATCAGGAGAATGTAAAAACGGCCCGCCACAAAACGCAGCCTTCACCTGCATAAAAGCCTGTTGGTACAGCTCCGTCTACTGCTAGCTAGAGAGATCAGTCAACGGGCTGGTGCCGTCTGAATAATTAGGCACAAAACTTTTATAGTAGCCAGCCCCAGGAACAGTCTTACCTCCTTTTTTGGTCTTGGGTTTCAGGCAGGCCTCAATCGCTGCAGTCTTATCAATCACCTGCCCGTGGCCCAAATATAACCCCAGATACCGTACTTCCACCCATCCAATTGCACACTTCTTGAGGTTTGCCGTGAGTCCCGCCCATCACAGCAACCTCAGAAACAGCCCTCAGATGCTGCATATGCCACTGCCAGTCATTACTGTATATAACGATGTCATCCAAATAGGCATTTAATGCATATAATGATGTAATCCACACTTTGTCCATAAGGCGCTGAAACATAGCCAGGGCCCCGAATAAACCGAACAGAAGGGTCACAAATTGGTGTAAGCAAATGTGTGGAAAAGGCAATTTCTCGCGGGACATTGCCGTTAAGGGAATCTGCCAATAACCCTGCCAATAACCCTGTAAAAATCCAGTGTTGAGTAAAAGAGAGCCCAACTTATCAAGCAGTTCGTCAAAATAAGGCATTAGATTTGCATCAAATTTAGACACTGTGTCTATAATCTACACAGTACCGGACTGAGCTGTCGCTCTTATGCACCAGAATGACCGTTGCCAAAATCACGGGGACCGCCTCCCTCCATGCTTTGAAGAGATTGAGGTGGTAAATCTGATGTGCTCTGCCTCTATCCATTCATTTAACCTCATAATCGATTTCACCCACTCGCCATGTGACCTCAAAGGGCCCTTGTTACTTGGTGAGTAATTTAAAGCTTGATGTGGGGAGTTATACAAGGACTTTATCTCCCGGTGCAAATTCCCATAGCCGAGTACCTCATTATACAGCAGGCTTTGACATTCTTGAGTCTGGAGAAAATTCTCCTGTGTTAATTGCCCCAGTGTGTGGAGTTTTGCTCTCAGGTCCCTCCTCCAAATTTTCCTGTTGGACGTCGAGCACATCACACAGTCAACGCCCATAAAGTAATTATAATGGGTAGAACCCTGTAGAGAGAGTGTACATGACATAAACGTGCCCTGATCAGTGAGGATTTCTTTTGGAATACGCACTCAAGAGATTATTCTGAAGAGTGCCTCCGAAACACTAAGTGTTGAGATGTTGCGCAGAGGCACTGCTTCCAGATATTGTGTTGCATAGTCCACCAGAACCTAAACAAAGTGATGCCTGCGTGACATTCACTCTAATGGCCAGACGAGGTCCATGCCAATTCTTTCGAAGGGGAACTTGAACAATGGGATGGGGTGCAATGACACTTTTGAGGTGGCCACGAGATTCACCAACTGACATTCACAGCATGCTGCACACCACCTGCGGATATCTCCGCGAATGCCCCGACAATAGAAATGGGCCATTAGATGGTTCACTGTTTTTTCCTGCCCTAAGTGACCCGCTGTTGGACTGTAATGAGCCATCTGGAATATCATTTCCTGGCGGCTCTTTGGTACTAACAATTGGGTTGTATGTTAATTGTCTGAATGTCCTGTGTCACGTGATGCAACCGATCCTTAATGATTGAAAAATACGGTTATGTGAGTGCAATGCCAGGCTGGAGGCATTGACCATCAGTAATTTTCACTTGATCAAAGGCATGCATAAGGGTCTCATCTCATGTCTGCTCCAGAGGAAAATCCCCAGCATGGAATCCTCTAAGGGCTGGGGAAGCCGAGACCCTCTCCCTTATGTCCTCCTGATGTGGAGCTGACATAGATGGCCTTGGCTCTGCCTCCCCAGCCAGCAAGTCACACAACACACACCGACACGCTTTATTGCAGGACCCATCCACACACATTCCCTTAATAAGGTAGCAAATGCCGGCCAATACTGCTCCAGTACCACCAGGTCAATCACAGCACAGACGTCGCATTGCTCAGCTAGCAACCACCTCTGGCAGACGTCCTGGAGATGCTGGGCAAAGGCAAATGGGCGGCCGGGCTCACCAATGGTCAGCGAGTGGAAGTGTTAATGCTTTTGCTTGGGTGTCTGGCTGATGTTTTTCTTCTAGTCAGTGTATACCAGGATTTTCTCTGTTGGTAACTGCTGCACCTTGAGTTGGGCTTCCCCAGACAACAGTGGTATTAAGCCATCCGCAGGCCCCCACTGTCCACACAAAAAGCTCCAGTAAAGCCTCCGGATCATATAGGGGACCCATCTTGATAAGCAGAACATGGGGCGTGGCAGTCGCGGAGTCCGGGGTTGCAGCGGCAGCCCCCTCCTGGGGCAGCAAGCTCCTCCGCTTGGGCCTGGAAGAACCGCTGCTCCTTCTATGCATGCAGCTCGAGGAGGGCCTGATGCTGTGACTGGTGGATGTTGGCGAGGGTCTTGATTACATTCACAATAGGTGAGGCATCCATGACAGAGTTCTTCTTCCTAGCTCCCAGGTTTTGGCACTAGTGTGACAAGTTCGCAAAGAGGTGAAATGAGGAAGCGGGAGATGGCGAATCCAACTTTTTTTTTTTTCATTAACTCAAACGAAACAACACAGTCTCTGGGTGTATGTGTGTGTGTGTGTGTAGCTCTCTCTCTCCTCTCACTGGCGTCCAGCTAGCTCTTAAATCCATCTCCAACTCTCACTGCAATGATAAACAGCTGTTAGAGACAATCATTGACAGGTGCTGATCCTCACTGTTCTCATCTCGAGCCGGTGCTCGACCAGGCCCCCACCACCACAACTACGATTATTATTTATCAAATACTATTTTTGAAGTATATACTGTAGTATGTATACTGTGCACAGTATTCACATTTTTAATGCATAGAATACCTACTGTAGAAGACCAACTACATTTTTTTCAAAATGTGCAGTAAACAACAGAGCACACTTTACCCTCTATATCCATTGTGATGAATGAACCATGAAGTGATATCAACCACAAGAAAGACTGAAGAGAAAGACTGTACATTTTAAATTTAGGCTATGTATCTGCTAGAAGTCAATTTATCCATTTTTTGGAGTACACCAGCACACTGTATTAGTTGATCCTAAAGCTAACAGTCATGAACTAACTCAAATAAAAAAATGCAAAATAGCATTTGTAATAATTTAGTATACTACCTATATGAAATAACCATTTCATATTGCATATGGTTTCACATACAAATTGTTTAAATTGTTGGCAGTCTACAGTATAGATTGTACAGTATTCTCTTCCAAACGTATCACCTTTCCCTCTTTATCTCTCACCCATTCTATCTTACTTTTTTCATACCTCTCTCCCATATTTTCACTTGTCTCTTTATCTGTCACCTATTCTACCTACACACACTCTCTCTCTCTCTCTCTCTCTCTCTCTCTCTCTCTCTCTCTCTCTCTCTTTCTCCTTTGATCACTATATAACTTTATCCTTCTTCTAAATGCAGAAGAAAAAACATAAACTCACACCTTCCAGCTGTTGTTTCACACATGTAGCTGTATTAATAGTGTGATCTAATATAATCTGACTTGTATGCCACTGTCACACTGACTGTGTAACAGTAGCCAACGGCTGCATGCTGTGCAGTGTGTGTAAACCTTACTCCCCTGGCCTCAAGAGGCACATTAGCAACTGATGCTAGGGGCTGTAGCCTTTAGCCTCCTTGTTAGCGTGCCTACCTCCCATGTTGGAGACACTGGTTTGAATCCTGCTCGGAGCGGGTCGAGCAGGACTGGTTTCAACTGCATTTACACAGCAAGGCCTAATGGACAGATCGGATATTTTCCAACATACCCATTCACTTCAGACATACTGTAAACAACTGTGTTTACATTAACCTGTTGATACGCAATTTCACCACACTCGGGGAGTGACGTCCCTCTGCTTACATTTAATATATCATTTACCATCTATAAATGTAATTAATGTTAACAAATTATGCATCTTTTCAAAGGTCTAAGGGTTCAACATTGATATCCGATCTCTGTTTCACGATAGCAATGCTCCAGAAACAGCAATTCGTTTATTTGTGCCAGGAGTACAAATGAAAACATGCAATATCAAAACGGGACTTCATACCTTTGTTATGAAAACGCGATCGCCAGACGAATCCAATTCGCCGCACTTGTGTCAATTGTCCATGACAAGGGTTCATTGTATAACATTCAATAGCACTTTTTGTCCATAAAAGTGATAAATCTGAGAAATATTGATCTATTCTCCATTGTTTACATGAGATCTCACCTAGAAGAATTACTCTTCGTCACTTACTTCAACAAACTATGCAATCTGAGCATCATTCATGTTGTAAAAATGTATATTATCTTATATATTAGAGTCTGTGGCAGGGCGGAGGGCGGGGCCGGGTTGTGATTATACACACCTGGTCCCTTATCAGGCTAATTAAGCCTCCGAGAGGGATAAAGGCCGATGGAAGAAGGTGGTGCGACGAGAGAGAGATAGTTTACGGACATGTCCGTCATGTGTGTGTTTGTCTTTTGCTTCAGTTTTATATTAAACTATTATTTATATTATCAAGCCGGTTCTCGCCTCCTCCTTTCCATTGAACTGATTACAGAGACTTATAAACAAATGAGTCCATCTCCAAAGTCTATTTTTAAAAATCATTCACAATAGCCAACAAGTACCGTTGGAGATTGTGTTGAATTTGAGAGGCGAAGCCTTAATTTTACTCTGTATGCTTCCAGCGATTTACAGAGAAAAAATCTCACAGGAGCCAAATTTTTTTTTTTAGATCATCTTCAAATTTGAAACTTAACTTCTTTAGACTTGTGGCTTTGAGAACATTGTATTTCCGGGTTGTCTTGGCACTTTTATTATTGTTTTTTTTTATTATAAATCACGTTCAGCACAAAATATTTCCACTACTATAAAATTCATAGTACTCTAACTTTAAAACAACAACATAGGCTATATTAATTCTGAAACTTAGGAAATAAAGCCCAACGTATCTTCTTTCATAAGATACTACAACTGTGTCCATACTCCAAAGAGTCCAGTAAATACAACACTTTAAGTTCAGGTATGTCATTTTCATGGTTTGTGCTCAAAAATGGGGTGTGTATTAACAGGTTAAAGTGTAAAATGTGAAATGCCAGTCACAACCCATTTTATTTCAATGTGTTTCATCCATAGGGAATTGACTGGATGGTGAAAAGTGACCAGGTCAAATGTGGTATTTATTTAACAGGTTGGATTGAAGGGGAAAGGCCAAATTAATGCCATTATTTCTAACATTTCTAAAATAATGTAATAACCACATACAACAATAATCACTTCCATTTAGGTATTTTAGATTACCAGATCTATCTTATCTGTCATGTAACTTTTATGAAAAATATTCATAAACAAGTAATTTAATTAATGTCATATGACATAATATGTATCGTATTTTGTAGATCCACATTTGAAAGTACATCAAATCAGATGGAAAATGCACAGGCATGTTTTACACGCATATAAAAATATCTGTCATATCTATAGGTGAAAATATCAGAATTAATTGGCAATGTAAATGCAGCCCTACCTTTTGTTTAAGTCTGTTTGCTCGCTGTTTTTGCTTTGCTTTCAATGAAGGTGTTTTTATGCATCATATCTGAGCTGTGCAATACGGGTCATTCTACAGGAGTGGTGCAAAATGATGTCCCCCGCAAATAAATACATACATATATATATATATATATATATATACAGGTGAAACTCGAAAAATTAGAATATCGTGCAAAAGTTTCAGTAATTCAACTTAAAAGGTGAAACTAATATATTATGTAGACTCATTACAAGCAAAGTAAGATATTTCAAGCCTTTATTTGATATAATTTTGATGATTATGGCTTACAGCTTATGAAAACCCCAAATTCAGAATCTCAGAAAATTAGAATATTGTGAAAAGGTTCAGTATTGTAGGCTCAAAGTGTCACACTCTAATCAGCTAAACACCTGCAAAGGGTTCCTGAGCCTTTTAATGGTCTCTCAGTCTGGTTCAGTTGAATTCACAATCATGGGGAAGACTGCTGACCTGACAGTTGTGCAGAAAACCATCATTGACACCCTCCACAAGGAGGGAAAGCCTCAAAAGGTAATTGCAAAAGAAGTTGGATGTTCTCAAAGTGCTGTATCAAAGCACATTAATAGAAAGTTAAGTGGAAGGGAAAAGTGTGGAAGAAAAAGGTGCACAAGCAGCAGGGATGACTGTAGCCTGGAGAGGATTGTCAGGAAAAGGCCATTCAAATGTGTGGGGAGCTTCACAAGGAGTGGACTGAGGCTGGAGTTACTGCATCAAGAGCCACCACACACAGACGGGTCCTGGACATGGGCTTCACAATGTCAGAAGCGTCTTACCTGGGCTAAAGAAAAAAATAACTGGTCTGTTGCTCAGTGGTCCAAAGTCCTCTTTTCTGATGAGAGCAAATTTTGCATCTCATTTGGAAACCAAGGTCCCAGAGTCTGGAGGAAGAATGGAGAGGCACACAATCCAAGATGCTTGAAGTCCAGTGTGAAGTTTCCACAGTCTGTGTTGGTTTGGGGAGCCATGTCATCGGCTGGTGTTGGTCCACTGTGCTTTATTAAGTCCAGAGTCAACGCAGCCGTCTACCGGGACATTTTAGAGCACTTCATGCTTCCTTCAGCAGACAAGCTTTATGGAGATGCTGACTTCATTTTCCAGCAGGACTTGGCACCTGCCCACACTGCCAAACGTACCAAAACCTGGTTCAATGATCATGGTATTACTGTGCTTGATTGGCCAGCAAACTCGCCTGACCTGAACCCCATAGAGAATCTATGGGGCATTGCTAAGAGAAAGATGAGACATGAGACCAAACAATGCAGAAGAGCTGAAGGCCGCTATTGAAGCATCTTGGTCTTCCATAACACCTCAGCAGTGCCACAGGCTGATAGCATCCATGCCACGCCGCATTGAGGCAGTAATTAATGCAAAAGGGGCCCAAACCAAGTACTGAGTACATATGCATGATTATACTTTTCAGAGGGCCGACATTTCTGTATTTAATATCCTTTTTTTTATTGATTTCATGTAATATTCTAATTTTCTGAGATTCTGAATTTGGGGTTTTCATAAGCTGTAAGCCATAATCATCAAAATTATATCAAATAAAGGCTTGAAATATCTTACTTTGCTTGTAATGAGTCTATATAATATATTAGTTTCACCTTTTAAGTTGAATTACTGAAATTAATGAACTTTTGCATGATATTCTAATTTTTCGAGTTTCACCTGTATATATATATATATATATATATGTAAAAGGGCATATATAGGCAACTGACACATATTTATAAAATTTGAGTTCTAACAGAGGTAACAAAAATTATTTATGTAATAACTTTACAAATCTTTACAAATAGTGGTTTATATGTTCTTTCCTATTTGGTGGCACCTGTCCCCCAATCTAACCCCCAAAAATACACTTAAAAATTAAACACTTAAATAATTTGTCATCTTTTTTTAAACACTTAAACACAATGCACCGTGTCAAGTCCTACTGAAATTTAGTTTTCTGCCTTATAAAAAAAAAAAGAATTATTTGGAGTGAAAAATGGTTGTTAAATTCTTTTTTGTCAATACCGAAACAAACACAATAAGTCCCCCTGGACTGAAGCAAAACTTGGCTTCGCCCCAAACTATGTGACCAGGAAGACAAATTATGCAATTTCCTCTCCCTGGACCATTTGATGAGATGTATTTTAACATTTTGAAATAATAGTAAGTCAGAAAACCTGGATGTGTCTTTAAAAAGTGTCATTACTGAACTTGTTGTTAGTCTTATAAAACACAAAATGTGACATTTGAGAAAAAAAAGAATGTTCATGACTTTCCTCTGTTCAAATGAGTAATGTCTAGAATTCTACTGTGCTGACATTTAAATATAAGGGCAAGATTAGCTTGAATTGTCAAACCCGAAACTGAAAAATCTACTGAAAGATTTTTTGTCATTACCAAACAAACTATGGTTTTTTTGTTATTGACATATTTGTTTTGGTAGTGATATTAAGTTGTTCTTTCTGGAGCTTCAGTTAATGTTCACATCAACCATCAGAATGGGGAAAAAATTTGATCTCAGTGATTTGGACCGTGGCATGATTGTTGGTGCCAGACAGGCTGGTTTGAGTATTTCTGTAACTGCTGATCTCCAGGGATGCACAATAGTTTCCAGTTTACTCAGAATGGTGCCAAAAAAACAAAACATAAAGTGAGTGGCATTTCAGAAACGCCTTGTTGATGAGAGAGGTCAACGGAGAATGGCCATACTGGTTCGAGCTGACAGAATGGCTACAGTAACTCAGATAACCACTCTTTTTTACATTTAGCAAAGAAAAAAGTGATTGATTTTTACAGCAGTTGCATAAATTAAAGTATAACAGGGAACAGAAAATACAAATTTACTAAAAATTATTAGTTTATGTTAAATCAACAAAAATGAAGAATGTTTCCTATGTATTACCAGTTTTTATGTTTCAGTATTGACAAAAATGTCTAAAATTAAGAATAATTGTGAAAATTAATTTAAAGATTTCAGTGTACCCATAGTGAATTTATACATTTCAGATACAGTGCAGTACAAATGTAAAATAAATTTGGGAAGAAATATAAAACAATTAAAAAAAATGTAAAAGTCAGCCAACCCTGAATTTGCACCACTTCTGTAGAATTACCTATATAATGGCTGATATTTGATGAGTTGGCCTCAGGCTACAAGCTTTTCAATGACACGTTCGTTAATGACTTCTTGAGTCAATGATGATGTTAAATAAAAGAATATTAATTAAATTTGTTCAAATGTACATCAAACACTGAGTGATGTCCTGAGGGATTGTGCGTTTGTTGTTTGTTAAGCATTAAGTTGTTTGCAATGCTGTTCCAGAATACACATGACATGTTGATGAAGGAATTTGTGTTTTTTTTTTTATTATTATTATTATTATTATTTTTTAAAGAGCATAACAATTTTAATGTTCTCAGATAAAAAAAAACTTACAAAAAACAACAACAAAAAAAAACAACCTGCATAGAAGCTTTAAAAACTATGCAATTCTCTGTAAAATCCCCCCAAAAACAGTCTGTTTTGAAGTAACATACCAGGTTCAATACAAGTTAAACTCAATCAACAGTATTTGTGGCATAAACTAGTCACCACAAAAATACATTTTGACTTGCCACTCCTTTTCTTTAAAAAAAAAAAAAAAGCAAAAATCTGGTTTACTGTGAGGCACTTACAATGGAAGTGAATGGGGCCAATTGTTTTTACATTAAAATACTTTTGAAAAAGTATTTTGAACAATATGTGTGTAAACATGATTTTAGTGTGATTACATTTCTCATGAACCTTTTTTTGTGTAAAATTGTAGCCAATTTAACAAACCCTAAAACTCTAAAATGCCTGTAAAAATGACAATTTAAACAACTTAACAGCTCAAATAATTTATTAGTTTTAACAGAATAATTAATGTAAGTGTTTTTATAAAATTATAAGATTTCTGCCTTTAAACCCTCCAAAACATTGTCCACTTTCAATTTCATTGTCCCCATTAACTTCCATTGTAAGTGCCTCACTGTAACCTTGATTTTTTTATAGTTTTTTTTTGTTTGTTTGTTTTTGTTTTTTAAGAAAAGGAGGGATGTGTCGAAATCATTTTTTGTGTTAATCAATGTTATACAACAAATGCTGTCGTTTGAGCTTAACTTGTATCGAACCCGGAACATTCCTTTAAATGTCCATTAGTGAAACAGATCAAACTTCATCAAGCTGTATGTTGAATTGTTGAGGTGATTTCACTTGGTTTGGGCCTCTTTGTTTTTAAGCTGCTCCAAAGTACTTTTTGCGTTATTTATTTATTTATTTATGTAATTTCCCTGTTGAAGATTAATTGCTTTCCCAGTCGCAGGGCTCTCGGTTGTGCAGTACACAAACTTAATCAATTTCCCCCTTTTATCTTTCTAATATTTAGTCCCTGTTGGAGAAAAAAATAAAATAAAAAAAAAACATCCCCAAAGCATGATGCTGCTCTGAAGTGATGATGTGTATTGGATGAAGGTGCATGCGCTGATGCAAGGCAGCACTCTATTGATATTCCTTACACATTCTGATTGAAGTTTGTTCTTAAGCTCTAACCCTAAGTATTCAACTTCTGCAATTTATTCAGCCATAACTGTTTAACATACAGACTTCATTCTAACTTAGATTTTTTTATTTTTTATTTAAAGCTTTAAGTGTTCTATTTATTTTTGCTTTATAATCTTGATCCATTTAAACATGACGTTTAAAAATCTCTCATTTGAAAGGTCACCAACTGTGATAATGTCAATGTAATATTTGCAAACTGAATTGCTATTGAATTTCTTCCTAGCATGAATTTGCATACTGAATAGTGATTGGCATTTTCATCTTTGTGTCTATTTTTCCACCTATGGTCTATTTTACCCTTCAAAGATGGTGTTGCATTATGTGTTAGATTCTCAGGCACAGTCGATACATACTGAGCATTCTAGTTCTGCTCAAATGAATTTATGCCCAATAAAAGGTTCTTCTCAAAGGTGCTTTATACTGACCACATTGAAAGTTAAAGGTTAATATTTTACTGCTTGAAATTCATTTAAATAAAGGGAACATTAATTGGATTTTAACTTCTGGAACCTGACCGTTGCATTCTAATCCAAAAGGGATTTTAGTAACCTTTTTCACTAACCATCAGATTGAAAAACTCTCAGAAATTCACTGTGATTTCTAAAGGCTCTCTTGTCGACTGAAGTTTGGTTCTGTCTCGTGAAAGTGTGTCGTCAGGGTCAAAGAGTGCTGTTACCTCTCAACAGCATTAATGCATCTTGTTTGCGGAGTGGGAAAGTCATTCTCTGGCTTCAAATGGATGAATTGCGGGCATTGGGGTCACGAGGATTTAATGATAGCTGGGGCCCGTTAGATGGATGTTTCCTCTTCAGGGTCCCGTGCGACTCTCGGCAAACCTGCTCTGGTTATTTCCTTTGAAGAGGTTCAAATGTTCAAGCTACTTCAAACACACACATTTAGAGGTGTCATCTGCCCCACAGACTGCATCATGATGGATAAATTGCTATTAATTCATCTAATTGGTATCTGGAATGCTAGACACATGTCCCTTATTGGTAGGAGTTTTTCAAAATCTGCCTAAATGTCACTTGTTTACAGGGCAAGTTTTTGTTTTTGGTGTGAAAGGGCCTGTAAGATTGCCTTGTTTTGCATTTTGTCATGGAGAAAATTTGTGCTCTATTTAAATAAAACTTTAGTCACTCAGTTGATACTGAAAAGTCGTTTTTTACAATGCTAATTTCATTGTTTACTCTAGAAAAGATCAATAAAGACACATGTAACCTCCCATTGACTTCCATTGATTCCAGAAATGGGTTTTGCTGATATTAAGGATCTGCACTATTAGTTACGGGATGTGGGATTTTACATTATCGACTCCGCCATCATCATAAAGTGTAATAATCTTTTCTACTCATATTTGCACGCAGTCATTGCTTGTTAAATGGAAAGTACTTATTGTCATCATAATATATTTTATGAAAGAAAAAGGGTTGTGTAAAGAGTATTATATCAATGATTCTGTCAAAACAATCTGAATTGTAATATACCTTTTTATTTAACTAAATTTACATTTAGTCATTTAGTAGACACTTTTATCCAAAGCGACAAATGAGGAACATAGCCATACCTGTCAACACTTTTTCCCGGGACTCTCCCGTATTTCACACCCATCTCCCGCCCCCCCTCCCATTTTGTTATTTCTCACGGGAAACTCCCGTAATTTGTATGGCCCAAACCTCATTATATGAATAATCACATCAATATATTATTCCGAGGTTGTCCAATTGCCAGATCTTGTATGAAACGCATCCTACTTGCACAATCGACACATCATACAAATTTCAATCCATTTGTGACCACAACCTGGCAACCTACAACCCAGCTGTGCTGTTAATATCTGAGCAGGTAGTAGACGCGGGAAGTTTAATCAAGGTAGATAGGAGGAGAAGACTCAGCTGGTGCTCCGGCGGAAAAAAGTAAATATACATGTAAATTTAACAACAGCTGGACGGAAGAATTTAATTTCATATCTCAAAGCCATATCGACAATACCCATGCCTTTGCAAAGTGTGTCGCACTGATTTTAATATCGGACACGGTGGGAAAAATGACGTTACTCACCACATTAAATCACAAGGGCACAATATGTATGTATTTAGACTGCCTCTGCCATCCAGCAAACCCCACCCCACCCCCGCTCAAAGGTTTTCCCAGATTTTGGTACACAAATGTTGACAGGTATGAAATTTTCATACAAAAGTGAAAAGTATCGCACTTCCAAGTTCACAAAATGACTGGATTAGTATAGAAACTAGTATAGAAGAAAGAGACAGACAAGGAATATACAGACATTCAGTACATATATATTATATATTATTATTAAATAGTAAGTGCTATTACTGTGTATTGGTTAAGTACTCATAGAATAGATGTGTTTTTCGCTGGTTCTTGAATGTTGAGATGTATCAGCAGTGGAGATTGACAACAGAGGAACAGTTATTTGGGTCAGCACAGTTAAACTGGTTAATACCTCTGACAGTAGACAACACACAGTGCTAATTAACTTATCACATGACTAGTTAACTAACCTGTCTCTCTCTCGATCTCCCTCTCTCTCTCTCCCTCTTTCTTACAGGCTGTGCTTTTGTAAAGTTTTCCAGTCATGCAGGAGCTCAGGCTGCTATTAACAGTCTCCATGGAGGCCAGACCATGCCAGTGAGTGTTTTAATCACACACAACCATACGCACAATGGAGTCTATTAGGGAAGAATAGGCCTAGGTACTAAAACGTTGAACTGTCTTGTGTCAAGTGTTTTTTTTATAATTGTCAGGTTGGGGCAGGTTGTCATATCTTATGAAAATGATTAATGACAATGTCTGGTTGCCAATTTAGCTGGATTGTTTATTTTTACTTTAATTGTTTTACTGTTTAAATTTGGCATTTCATGAGCTATTTAATTGCAGGTTCCCATTGTGAAAGCTTGCCCCATGCTGCGTTACAATAAACCGTACGCATCTAATGAACTATCTTCTTTCTTGGTCAATTTTTTATTTATTTATTTTTTGTATTTAGGACTTAGATGTTTGTGTCTGTACAGAAATAAACCCACCCTGACAAATATTCACTGGGGTATAAAAGTGTGACAACTAGCCCCCAGCTCTCCTATATTCACTCAAACATACAGTGTTTCTCTCTGTTGGAATAGAGCTGTGTCATCTCAGTCTGTGCTTTCCTCTGGCACATATGCACTGAAAACTCTCCAGTGTTAAATTAACACTCTTTGGTGTCTCCACGAGTCCACTCTACATGAGTGTTAAAAACTAACACTGAACAGTGTTAAATCTACTCTGTGTTGTGTTGAATTGGCCAAACAGTTAATGAGATCAAGTATATACACTCTCTGAGTGATGATTGATCATTAGTGATGACACCTGCTGTTAACAAGCAGAGTCTACTGAAGGAAAGAGTGAGAGACAACAATATCAGGAAAACAAGAGAACAAACCAGCAGACACAACAATAATTGAATCTGTCTTACTGAGATGTACATAAACTGCAAATAAAATAGATTATTGGACAACAATATCTTAATATGTTGTGTGATGATGTTTAAGAAATGTGGGTGATTTTTTTTTAACATATGTGTACAAAAGTTATTTTTGAGAGGCTTGTCTCTTTTTAGTGTTGCTGATGTCATTTTATTGTTTCTTTTGAAGTAACCATTATGGTGATTATTGTGTAATTTGAATAGACACTTGACCTTTGTTTGATCAAGGCTTTGATCATTCTTTTCAGCCTTTATTTCAGCCGATATTGTTCAAGAGAACAACAATAATGCATTGTGATGGAGAAAAAAAATATTTGGTGAAGATAAATATTTCTTACTAAGACTTAAAACAAAATATAATTTGGCATTCTAATATGATTTGGGAAAATATTTTTTTAATTCAGACTGAGCATGGTAATAAAATGGGTCAATGTGATACTGTTGTGACAAGTTGAGCAGTTACTGTCTTTAGAGTATATAATCATTTGAGCTGACAATAAGACACAGACATCAACATTTCACATACAAAACACAACAACTGTGACAATCAACAAACTCATTTTCAGTCTCATGCCGCAATGTGTGCTAGGTGCCAAGGTTGAGATCTGTACCACGTGGACACCCACAATAAATTGTGACATATTCTGGAAATTTGTTTGTTGATTGTCACAGTTGTTGAGTTTTCTATGCTGAGTATTGATGTCTGTGTGTATTATTAACAACTCAATAATTGTGCTCACTTTGTTAAAACATAATAATCGCATTTACATATCTTTATTTACAAATTATTTCCATAGTATATGCAAACTTCAAATTAAGCTATGACTTATATTCTTTACACTTTGAAAAACGTTTCAATGAGGTGCTTGAACTAATCAAAATTTCATCACAAAATTGCTCCTGGATCATTGGGAGAAGTTGCTCTTGCAGAAAGTTTTGATACCATTCTTTATTCATGGCTGTGTTTGTGGTCAGAATTGTGAGAGAGCCCACTCCCTTGGATGAAAAGCAAACCCCACACATGGATGGTCTCAGGATGCTTCACTGTTGGCACGACACAGGACTCATGGTAGCATTCATCTTTTCTTCTCCGGACTATAGATTTTCCAGATATCCCAAACAGTCGGAAGGGGGCTTCAGAGAAAATAACTTTGCACCAGTCTCAATCTGCTGTCCAATCCTTGTACTTCCTGCAGAATTTTAGTCTGTCCTTGATGTTATTCTTGGACACAAGGCCATTGTACAAAAGTCTTCACCTCACTGTGTGTGCAGATGCACTCTGCTGCCAATATTGAGCAAGCTCTGCACTGGTGGTGACATGATTCCATAGCTGACTCCTAAGGAGGAGACGGTCCTGGCACTTGCTGGACACTCTGGGACATCCTGAAGCCTTCTTCACTGCAGTTGAACTTCTCTCCTTGAAGTTCTTGATGATCTGGTAAATGGTTCTTTCAGGTGCAATATTCTTTGCAGCAATTTCCTTGCACGTGAGGCCATTTTGATGCAAAGCGATGATGGCTGCATCTCTTCCTTTAGCGGTAACCATTATGAACAAGAGCACAATGATTGGAAGCACATCTTCCCTCCTTTTATAGCAATCAGTCTGTTCTTATAATCCAATCAGTATGATAGAGTGATTTCACCTGACTAGTACTCGTTCACACTTTCCCAGGTGCTGCTGATATGATTAGTGAAATTATGTTAGCAGGTCATTTTGTGCCAGGGCCAAAAAAACTGTGAAATTTGGGTTTTTGTGATAAGAGTACATTTTTTTGGCCGATGAAGCCTTTTGCAATTATTTAAAATGCATCTGATCACTCTGCACAATAATCTTAGAAACAATGTGAATCAACACCACAACAACTGACGCAGAAAACTTTGCGAAACACAAAATTGATGTCACTGCCAATACTTTTGGCCATGGCTGTAGAGTGGAGACACGAGGAGTGTTAATCTAACACCAGGGACTTTGCTGTGTGTATGCACATTAATGATGCATTTGCCTTAAACTGTGCAGAAGTTGCAACTCTCATTAGCCATCCAAACGGTGTAGAACAAATTGTATCTTTGCAAGTAACATGATGCAGATTCAGCTGTCACATGTGTGTGTTTTAGTTGCTGGTTGCAATTTTAAATATGGTCTGTTCTATAAAGATCCCTTATTAATTACTGTTTGTGTTACAGTAAGACCAATTTATCTGCCAAAGACTGCAATCAAGAGAGAATTTGTTATCATATTTGGTAACACTTTACAATAGGGTTCCATTTGTTAACATTATAATGCATTAGGTATCATGAACAAACAATGAATGATATTTTTCTTATTTTACAGCATTTATACATTTTTGTTAATGTTAGTTAATAAAAATGCAATTGTTCATTGTTATTTCATGTTAGTTAATAGTGCATTAACTAATGTTAACAAATATTAAAACTTTTATTTATTTCGAGTTTTAATTAAAAAAAATTATTTGTAGGGTACAATGAGGCTAAAGGCTCCGTGGGGTGAATACTCCTTTGATTTCTCCTAAAACACTAACTAGTAACAAAAACAACCACAGCACTTTCCTTAACACCTGTATGTCACTATGCACTGCAACATTTTCCTGATCCATGAGATCATTGCATGTGGTGTCTAAAGGTTGATTTGATGTCTTTTTATCTTTTTATTTATTTTTAAATGTTGCAAATATATGCAGCTAATGAAAATCCCTGAAATTAACAAATTTCTTTTGAGACAAAATACTTTTTACAAATGAATTTTAGTTAAGTTTAAAGTCATTAAATCAAATATTTTTCAATAACTGTCCAATAAGTGAAATGATATAATTTGGGGTAAAAAGCCCCCTTGTTGCAGGGGTTAAAGGCCCCTTTAACCCATTGTGGGGCAAATTTATGAAAAATATTCAAAGTGGGCTCACATCGACTCGTCCGATCATAATAGAGATTAGTTTGTTTATAGAATACTTGAGATGAAATGAAATGTCAAATGTGATTGGAATTAACCATTAATGGATTACTTTTTTCTGAAGTATTTATTTTGAGTAAGCATCATATTAATTTGTTATTCCAAAAAGCATATTGGTGTCTCAAAATTATTGGCTTAAGTTTTACAAATTTTGCAATATAACTGTTGCCCCAGTATCTACACGATATCACTTTAAACCCCAAAATGTCTTTTACCCCAAGTGAGGGAGCCCTTTATCCCATTTACCCAATTTCTTTTCCCACAAATAATGTTGCTCCATAAATATTCAATAAAAATAAATATTTGTATTTAATAGTTTTATACATTTAGTGACCAGAAAAAAGCTAAATTTCCTTAAGGGGTGCCTTTGGCCCCGTTGTACCCTGTATGTTGAAATTAGCATTACCAAGATTAATAAATGCATAAAAGTATTGTTCATTGTTAGTTCATGTTAACTAATGTTGTTAACTGATTGTTATAAGTTGATATAAAACAACATAACACAGTGATTTTAGTTTGCCTTGTCTGTTTACATTTTGTATTTCAGCTGTTTTATAGAAGAGATTGTGTTTAAAACTGCGACCAGCTGCTAAAATACACACATGTGACTTTAGCTACTTTTATAAAGAAAAGTTTTCTTTTCTGCTGGTTAAACTAAATATGTTTGTCACTTTTGTTAGTTCAATTCCATCCAATTCTGCAATCATATTTCCAGGTATTCTTTTTTTTTCTGTCCTATTTAAATTTCCATGGCAAAAGCAAAATCCATTCCAGATGCTCTTCACAAGTCAAATGCACTCTCCACAAATGGGGTTAGTTTTCTGAACCTGTGACAAATGCCTCGATGACAGCTTCCCGTCACAGCTTATCACATTCAACAAATTAATTTTATACAGAGATACAGCAGCGTTTGGTTCCAACCATGAATATTGTGTTTGTTTGTGGCAGTGTGGCTTTCTGCAGGGAGAAATGACCAATTCTCAAAGAATAGATAGAAACACCTGCTGTCATTCCGCCATAACATATTCAGACCAAGAGACTCCTCGAACATCAGGCCATTTGAGATTCTTGGTTTAAGACATATTCTGTGACACATATTCATTTGTCTGCCAAAATGAATTTTAATTTGTTTTTCATAAAATAATAAATGACCAACCTCTCAAACACTCAGATAGTGTGGGTCTTCTAAATGCTGTGAGAGAGACAGAGACAGAGATGAGTTGATTTGATTATACCAGATGTTCTGGTCTTTCAGTTCAAGCAACAGACCTGGAAGAGAACAGCAGTATTGCTCAGTCCATTGGAACAGCAAAAGGTCACTAGGAACGATTAAATAAAATTAGATCCGACAGAACTGCACTATCTCGGACTAACAGCCCTTGGCTGGTTCTTCAACTATGGGCTTTTTTGGACCTGTGGACTTTTATAAATATAACCCCCTTAAAACACACTTTTCAAACTCACTAGTTTCTATAATACATTATATAATACAACTTAGGGACAGTTGTAATTTGTGTTAAAAATAACATAAATTATTTTCACACACCCACAAAATGGAAAAGGTATATGTTTTTGTCACTTTCAGCTTGGACTCTTATAGTTTAAAATGTTATAATATAGAGATTTTAATACTTTAAGATCAATCAGTCAAGGGTAATACAATAAAATCTATACATTAAAGAAATTATATTGGTAAAAAGTTCCCTAAAACAGTTTTAATGTGACCTTTTATATAACAAAAAGTTGTAGTCCTATTTTTAGTCAAAAGAATCCTCCCCTGGGCCAGTTGCACCAGCTATATGTACGTTACAACTTAGCCTAGTTGTGGCGTAAAGGGGCACTAAGTCACAATGTACGCACTACTAAATATTTGATTGTTGCACCATTAAACTTAGGTTGAATGTAACCCTAAGTATAAACTAAATTTTTACGGAAGCCTCCGACCAGGAGTAATGGATGGAATAAAAAAACAGATTGATATTTTATGACAACAATGAGCTCATGCTTTGGTTGACAGGCTTCAGTCCTTACGACATGTATGATGATGTTGGCATTTACACTCGTTTACATTTACGGGAGAAAACATTATGTAAAAAACGTACTTCTTCAGCATGAAACCGACCTAACAGTGCACTTTCCTGTGTATGCCGCCCGGTGTCAAATTTCAACAAACAAAATAGATATTAAAATGAATAAATGTCTATTTTTCCAGCTTGTTGTATTAGTATTTGTTTATTTATTTATAAATACATATATATTTATTAATTTTAGATACAGATATTGAATGTTCAGTAATTTGTTTTTATTAAATGTTATTTTCATAGGCTAAATGCACCATTAATGGAATCTTGTTTTATTATGTATTGTATTTTAATGGGGATATAATTTATTACAACTGACAGTTAAGTGAGCAAACAACATTTCACATACAAAACACAACAACAGTGATGTTGTTTAAACACCAACAGTAACAAGATAAAACTGAAATGCACGGCTTTTTAATACTTCTGTATACAAATATGAATGCTGCTTATTGGATCAATTAAGGTAAACTTCATATTATGTGACTATGCATTACTTTATGGAGAGCTTACGATACAGTACTAGTTAAGTCTTGCCTTAAGAGTAGGTGTTGCAACCAAATTAAGCACTGACTTTGTTACAAACTATCTAGAAGTTGCTAAGCCCTTTGTGTGAACTTTATGTCCTAACTTGAGTGAGAATTTATGCACAGCTGGTGCAACCCTACCCTGGAACATAAAAGTGTCCATAGTCGAATAAGCATCCAGAAACAGTGTCATGGGAACAGTGGCGGCATACAGGTCAGTTGCGGTCCTGCTTTTGATGGGATATCTCTCGATATGCTACGGCCTGGTGGGGAAACCACTGTCAGATTATAGCAGGTTTCTTTGCATCTGTCTCTGTTTATCATTGACTTTATTTACTGTTTGTTGTCTGCTGTGGTTTGTGGCATGTGTGAGCTCAGGTCCGGCATGGGCGGTGCAACCTGCCAGTCTTCAAGGGCATGATCTGAAGTGTCCTCTCTCATTCCTGGCATAAACAAAACTGAGCGGACGGTCTGGTGTCCTCGTCCACCGTGTGAAGTTCATTTTGTTTTGTGTGAAATGTCTGTTTTCTCCCATCATAATTTCTTTTATTTCCTGACCCTAGTGAACCTTTTCATACACAGATCTATTAAACCCTCGGAGAGAGATTTTATCTTGCGAGAATGGCAAACGTCCAAGCAAATAATTGGATGATTGCGATGTAGTCGGCACTTTCAGAACAGTATCTCTCTCTCTCTCTCTCTCTCTCTCTCTCTCTCTCTCTCTCGCTCTTTCTGTCTGTCTCTCCCTAGTGTATTTTATATTATCGCTCTAATCATGACCACAGCTGCCCTTGTGTGTGTGTGTGTTTATGTGTAGCCCATGTACGTGTTTCCAACATCCCACCTCGGTAATTAAACATGAGCATTACAGGAATAGTCTGTTGTGGAAATTCTGTGGTGCTGTACAGTACGCAAGAATACAGCCTGATATCTTGAAAATTAGGTGACTGTTGTGACATTTTTGTACAGGGATATTTATGTTTCCTTACACATATTGCAGTTTCAAGGTGAAATGTCCACTGTGTGGCACTAAATGTGAGTTAAAATGATTCCAAACAAATGAACACTACTAATTATCTGTTACCCAATCAGCATGCTCCCATGAGACATGTTAAGCCAATCGGCAAGCATGGTGTAAGCGGATTGGTCCTTTGACAGTTAATCGAGTAGCCATTTAGCTTGTGTCCTCCCTTTGTCTGACATTTAAATTGCTCAGTTTTGCATATAAGCCAGTTTCACTGCAGTGTGCAAATAAATGTTTTTCTCTGAAAATGCTATATGCTCAGGTGGTTGGTTGGACTTTTCTCTATCAGCTTGCACGATAAGGTCTACTTTTGACCATGACGTATAGAGACGCATTTTTAACAAGGTAAGCCTTAGCCAAACCTGGCTGGCACACATTGCTATATTAGGTCATTAGATTAAAGAAATCCACACATAGCTTGTCTAAGTCATTTTTAAATAAGCTCTGGGATTTCCCGTTTCAGGTACACATTATGAGTTAGGTCACTTGCTGTTTAAGCCATTCGGCCAAACAGGTCCAGGCACACTTAGAAATTTAGTTCATTAACGTTACACCATTTGGCCAGTGGCCAAGGCAAACCTATCTAACATACACTATGTGCACATGGCTCTTCGGAGCAGCAGAAGTACACAAGTCTTGGCAATAGATATGCTTGGTGTTTTGTGGTAATGTGTTATACATTTTGTGCAGCTTTCCTGATTTGTTCGGGGATGACTTGTCATATCTATTCATGCATCAGTATGTCATAACATGCTTGATGCAGCATGTATTGCATTTTGTCTAATTGTGTAGCAGCATGTCCATATGCTTAACTCTGTATGTCTATATACTGTATTCTAGCAGTAACAAGTCTTCGTACCTGCTCTGCAGCAGCAGTAGCAGCGTAGCAGATCTAGTCCCCCAAGACCAATATCCTATCACTATGTTATAGCCACTTTAACATGCTTTGTTGTCATGCTTTCATGTGTTGTATGTTGGGTGGTGTTGTGACCAAAAACAAATATCATTAGAGAAGTCACAAGGTGGAAAATTGCTCCAAAATAAAAGAGATTTATTGTCATGGCCAGAATGCAAACAAACAAACAAACAAGAAAAATTTAATTAAATAATAATAAAAAATAATAATAATAATTTTTAAATTCTCCATAAATGCTCTCTCTGTCAGAGGCTGCAATTTTTCTGGGAACAGTCTAAATACTTCCTGTTAGAGAAAAAACTTTTACCCCTTTCTCACTTTCCTTCGAACACTAGATATTCCTTTATAGTTGAGGCTCCTCCCTCAAATTTAAATAGTCCAATGAAATGAACAGTTCAATCAAAATCTTAATAACTCCAATTCACAACATTTTACCAGCAGACATGATTATTACATAGCAAGTCTATACATAATACATCAATTTAATGCAATCAACAATAGCAATATTGATGTTTTAAAAGCACATTTTCAGTTCTGCAAAATCTCTTATGTCCACATGGATCTTCCTATCAAATTAGAAGCTTGGCCCGTCCCATTCAGGAAGGTATTACATTTGCTTCCTAACCGTGTGCTACCCTACTAGCTGTATAAGAAGGAATGTTATTACAAACAATTAGATTACAAAAGAAACATTCATTGTATGCTTGATATTTTATGTTTATGGGAAATGCAAATAAAGAGAAAACTGAATGGTGGTCACAATGGAATGTGCAGCTTTCGTTGGACTAAAGTTTGGTAAGTGTTTGTTATCAATAAACTAGTTTATTAACTAAATTATGTGTAACCCTAACCATCATGACTAAAATGATCAAAGTTTAGCCATGAAACTCTATGTGGCGCAAGCTGATAGGTTCTTTGAACTTGTTATCTGTTACGAATTGACTTGCTCACATGTGACATGTTAAGCCAATCGGCTCGCATGGTGTAAGCTGATTGGTCCTTTGACATGTAAACGGGTAGCAACTTGTGTCTCTCTCTTTTGTCAAACATTTTATTGCTCCATTTAGCAGATAATCTGGTTTCACTGCGAGAGATTTTTCTCTGAAACCCACCTCTACCCCAGCACCATCCTACCTAGATCTACTACTTTTGGATTGTTTGAAATGCCTATATGTGCAGCATATGTCATACATGCTCCATGCAGCATGTATTGGGTTTTGTCTAATTGTGTGGCAGAAGCAGCTCTGCTAAGTTAAATGTAGTTTGAAATGCTGAAAAACCTGTCTCAAGATCCTTGCAATTTGTTGTGCTTGGTCCAGCTGTGTTTGAGCACAAAAGCGTGACTGTGGAAGGATGAGCTGCCTGTTGCACTTGTTGCACTTTTTGATTTAATGAGGAGTGTTGCCTGTACAGCTGGAGCACTGACTGCCCCCTACTGCCACATCTAGGTGGTACAAAAAGCGTGAATTGGTCTGATGGTAGGACATCCCTATTTAAGGATTTTGCATACGAATCGGGGGCATAATTAATTGCGTTAATTCGTTTAACACTTCATTTTAAAATAATTACTTGCACTAAATTAACAAGTTGAATCGACAGGCCTAGTTAAAATGTATCAACTTGCAAGGCATACACTGTTGTGTCTACATTTCATGAGATAGCACTGTGTGAGGAACTGTTAATTGTTTTGACTGTATTCAATTTACAAAAATATGTCTAGTCAGTTGAGGAAAAAAAATTATCCTACATATAACTGCATTAGACACAATCAAAATTCATTGTTAATTGTAATTTTAGTTTTGTTGCTTGTGTTGGTCTAGTAAAATTCCTCATTCAATTCGAATTCAATATCCTGTGTGGTATGGCCAATTCAAATTCCAACTGAAAGGGAACTAACTCTTGAATTATGAGTTTTTCCTAACCCTGACTTTACTTTACATATGAATCCCTTGGAAACTAATGCGATCATCCTGGTGTTTGTATGTGTGTGTGTCTTGGCCATGTGAACCGTCAGCGTGTTTACTGTGCAGTATCTCTGTTCTGTGTCTCATTTGATTTAATTGGATGTACACGGTGGTAAATTGACATCCATACAGGACAATATCTGCTGTAAAGCCTGACTCCAGTCAAGATCACAGCACTCCGACAGCAGTAATGAGGAGCCGTTAACTGTGGTGTGGCATATGAGGCCGTGCAGGAGTCCACGCATAAATGTACTGTATATTGCAGAGAAGGGAATCCTCTGAGATCTACCATAGATCTCCTCAGCTTGTCATGTCTCGTGATGACAGCCGCACAGCATAATTAAATTACTCCGTCTCGTGCAGCGTCCAGAGAGCTTTAATGAGACAATTTCTGAGACAACGTCACAACACTGAGTCAGAAAATCGAAAGTGGTCTTTGAGATTAGCACTGCTAAACAGTACGAATAGTATCACTGATTTGAAAACCTGTCTCATATATAAGGTATTTTAGGTGTTCCTAGCAAATTTCCTAGCAAAAATATGGTAAACATAGATTCCATCATTGTACCATTAGTGGTGCTTGCAAAGGCAAGCTATTGCTCTGTTTCTAGCATGGTTTATTGGCACGTACAGGTGAAACTCGAAAAATTAGAATATCGTGCAAAAGTTCATTAATTTCAGTAATTCAACTTAAAAGGTGAAACTAATATATTATATAGACGCATTACAAGCAAAGTAAGATATTTCAAGCCTTTATTTGATATAATTTTGATGATTATGGCTTACAGCTTATGAAAACCCCATATTCAGAATCTCAGAAAATTAGAATATTACATGAAATCAATAAAAAAAAGGATTTTAAATACAGAAATGTCGGCCCTCTGAAAAGTATAATCATGCATATGTACTCAGTACTTGGTTTGGGCCTCTTTTGCATTAATTACTGCCTCAATGCGGCGTGGCATGGATGCTATCAGCCTGTGGCACTGCTGAGGTGTTATGGAAGACCAAGATGCTTCAATAGCGGCCTTCAGCTCTTCTGCATTGTTTGGTCTCATGTCTCATCTTTCTCTTGGCAATGCCCCATAGATTCTCTATGGGGTTCAGGTCAGGCGAGTTTGCTGGCCAATCAAGCACAGTAATACCATGGTCATTGAACCAGGTTTTGGTACTTTTGGCAGTGTGGGCAGGTGCCAAGTCCTGCTGGAAAATGAAGTCAGCATCTCCATAAAGCTTGTCTGCTGAAGGAAGCATGAAGTGCTCTAAAATGTCCCGGTAGACGGCTGCATTGACTCTGGACTTAATAAAGCACAGTGGACCAACACCAGCCGATGACATGGCTCCCCAAACCAACACAGACTGTGGAAACTTCACACTGGACTTCAAGCATCTTGGATTGTGTGCCTCTCCATTCTTCCTCCAGACTCTGGGACCTTGGTTTCCAAATGAGATGCAAAATTTGCTCTCATCAGAAAAGAGGACTTTGGACCACTGAGCAACAGACCAGTTCTTTTTTTCTTTAGCCCAGGTAAGACACTTCTGACATTGTTTGTTGTTCAAGAGCGGCTTGACAAGAGGAATATGACATTTGAAGCCTCAGTCCACTCCTTGTGAAGCTCCCCCACACATTTGAATGGCCTTTTCCTGACAATCCTCTCCAGGCTACAGTCATCCCTGCTGCTTGTGCACCTTTTTCTTCCACACTTTTCCCTTCCACTTAACTTTCTATTAATGTGCTTTGATACAGCACTTTGAGAACATCCAACTTCTTTTGCAATTACCTTTTGAGGCTTTCCCTCCTTGTGGAGGGTGTCAATGATGGTTTTCTGCACAACTGTCAGGTCAGCAGTCTTCCCCATGATTGTGAATTCAACTGAACCAGACTGAGAGACCATTTAAAGGCTCAGGAACCCTTTGCAGGTGTTTAGCTGATTAGAGTGTGACACTTTGAGCCTACAATACTAAACCTTTTCACAATATTCTAATTTTCTGAGATTCTGAATTTGGGGTAATCATAAAAATTATATCAAATAAAGGCTTGAAATATGTTACTTTGCTTGTAATGAGTCTATATAATATATTAGTTTCACCTTTTAAGTTGAATTACTGAAATTAATGAACTGTTGCACGATATTCTAATTTTTCGAGTTTCACCTGTATATTGGGCAGACATATAGTGAAACTGGCATGTTGATATTAGCCACCACTGTCAAAAACAAAACAAAAAGACATATTCTGAAAGCTGTTTGAAGATCCATTGTTATTTGTGATTTTTATTGATCCCAATTTATCATGTTTTTACAATAGTAACAATAACTTTGGTAATGCATAGTTTTTTTGACAAATACTATGGTTATTACGGTCATTTGAAATCTTTTATGATCTTTTTTTAATGTTTTTTTACCATGGTAAAGGCCAGTCAAAAATGTTTTCAATTGAGTTCAATTTATTGTAAATTTCCTATTACAATAAAGATCAGTAATTAAAGAATATGATTCTGACTGGATGCATTGTGTTCAATTTAATGGTTTATGTAATTTTTCCCACAGGTGAAAAATTATTTAAAAACAAAAATATACATTATTTGTGAGCTGTATGTTCTGCTTCAACCTGTGTTCATACAGTATGTGTATTTATACAGTACATGTGTACGTGTGTGTAGGGAGCTTCATCTAGTCTGGTGGTAAAGTTTGCAGACACCGATAAGGAAAGGACTCTCCGCAGGATGCATCAGATGGCTGGTCAGCTTGGGATCTTTAGTCCCATGACTATACAGTTTGGAGCTTATGGAGCATATTCACCTGCTGTGAGTCACACAAACACACACGCAGTCTTCAAAATGTGCGACGCATGAATGTAGACGTTGTTAGTGGAATTACAGCTTTACCTGAAAATCATCCTTCTAGAAAGGTAGTCGAACCTCGAAAGGACGGTTTAAACACTTATGATTTAACAACTTTAAGAATGGTATTGCTATTTTTTTTAGCAAAGCTGCAGCAAATGCAGTCATTTTGGGCAGCAATAATCAGTGCCAAGAACTCCTGGTGGGACTGCTAAACAAAGAACAGTAAATATTGTTTCATGCCAGTTTCCTTATTTCTGCAGCAGATAATGCAGCAGCAGGCAGCACTCATGGCAGCAACGCAGGGGTCATATCTCAACCCAATGGCTGCCATCGCAGCCGCTCAAATGCAGCAAATGGCAGCTTTCAACATCAACGGTCTGGTGGCAGCACCTATGACACCCTCTTCAGGTGAGTGGAAAAATCCTTCAAACACAAACACACGTTTACTTGTGTATATTAAGGAATATGAGTCAATCTTTCTAAAATAATCAAGATATGATTTCCATGCTGGTGTTGTTCCCTTGATGAACACAAGAAAGATGTTATTTAAAGATATGATGAATGACATTGAATCTAACATTGTACCCTAATTTTCGGTGTGAATATTAGAGAATTCCATGGTTAGCTTAGCTTCATAGTCAGTCAAGTCTCATGTGTGCTTTGAAGGACACTATTTGTGTGGAGTTGCTGCCTGTGTAGAGTTTTTCAAATCAGTCACTTAGGAATGCCTTAAGCAGTAGACAACAAGGTGTCTCACTAGGTTTTAGAACAGGACAAAAGTGCCTGCTGTGAACAACTATAAGGTGCAAGATGTAATGGAGAATAAGATTTCTCTGTAGGAGTATCAACACGGCAACATGACCAATCTGATCCCTTTGGCAAGACAGTCATTGACTGAAGAATATAGAAGCAAAGATTTTTGTCAGATAATCCCAGACCTAAGTGTGACCCGCGCTAACATATACATGGTGATTTTGTACAGCTTTGACAGTCTGGCCATGAAAGTAAGCTTAGAGGAAAAGTCAGGAGGAATTAAAGTGATTCACTCTTTCGCAAATCTGTCTGTATTCTGCCTCTAATAATCCGGGATGTCTGCACACACTTGCATTACCTGTCAGCTTTAATCTTACATGACTGAAACACTCTTGGATGAAAGCAGACAAAAACTCGATTAGTGACCGTGTCATGAGGGCCATGAAGATACAAACCTGCCACTCACTCAAAATGAAAATTCTGTTGCTGTCAGTTTGCCATGATTTTTATCCTTGATCTCACTGAGGTCATGTCATTTGACCAAGTAACAAGTGCAAAGGACAGTAAAAATCACACCGATTACCTGCTATTATATTTATAAGTTTTGTTTTGTCAAGTGGAATTATTCATGTGTTTATTCAGGCACCAGTTCACCACAAGGCATCAGTGCCACAGCAGTGCCCAGCATCACAGCTCCCATCAGTGTGAATGGATTCAGTGCTCTCGCTCCACAAACCAACGGACAGCCTGCCACCGAACCCATTTACACCAACGGGATCCATCCATACCCTGGTAAGACTACGTACTTTACCTTAACTTGCCGCTCACCTGCATATTGTTATTGTTGCTGGTTTCCCACAATTTGAACAAACAGTACTATTCCATAGTTATGGGTCATAGTCTATATAGCAGTGGCATAGCCAAGTGTGGGCCAGGCCCACCCAGAATAAAAGAGATTATTCTTTGACTTCAAATATATTGTATATTTATAAAATAGTTAGAAAAATGCATCAATTAGGATTTCTAAAGGATAAAAGAACTGTTTGAATACGCTCCTTCTCTGTTATAAAGGAAATTTTGGTAAAAAAAATAAATTGGGCAAAAACATGGCCCATCCATTATTTTTGAGGCCTACCCAAAAGTTAATTCCTGGCTTTGCCCTTGCTATATAGGCTCAACATTACAGTTTTTCTGTACACACATCAGCATTTACTAGACTGAACCCACCTAGACCAGCCTGAAAATTCACGTTAGTCTCGACTGGTCATCACAGCAATGTTTTGGAAGAGCAAACCCATAGAAATAGTTATTGAAATCGGTCTAACTCTCTGCAGCACAGAGCCCAACTGTGACGGACCCCCTCCAGCAAGCGTACGCCGGTGTGCAACACTACGCAGGTGCTCCTCTATCCTTTAACACTGTCTTTCTATCTGATCAGTCTATCTGCCTGGCTGTCTGTCTGTCTGTGTGCTGTTTTTTTTTTTTCCACGTCATCCTGCTGCCTCTCTATAATGGTGTGTGTATATACTATTTCTGCAATACAAAAATATTTAAAATGAAATAGAATGTGATATTATGCAGTAAAAAATTTATGTGAAATATTGTGTAATAACAAAGCATAATTTAATTACTATACATAATTGAATAAGTTAAATGTAATAAATGTTCATAATGTAGTAATTTTCTCAAAACGTTATAAAATTGTGAGCACAATGTAGAATATTATGAACTCATGAACAACTTATGACATAATCACAGTACATAATGTAATAACAGCACGTACGTGAAACGTTGCCTAATGTTTATTATATTTTTCTCTTAACGTATTAAATTTATGAGCACAAAACGTAACAAAATATTTTGTCAAATCTAATTTGAATCAAATTTTCACATAAAGAGAAATGTATTAGGCTACATTATAAATTCACCAGAAACTTATTTTTATTTAAATAAATTCAGTCATTTTGTGATTGTGACCAGCTCCAATATTGAGTGGCTTTAAACTGTTTATTATTATTATTATTATTATTATTATTATTATTTAAAGTTACTGGTTTTTAGAAGTGATTGTTGTTGCATGGTTACTTTAGCAAGTTGAATCCAGTTTAATCTCAGACCAATCACAAATCGTCTAAAATCCAGTTTTGCCAATTTTTATAAAATTTTTGTGTAAAAATGTCTTCAACGATGAGACAAGAAAGAAATGTAAAAATCATGGTTGATATTACCTTTGGTTCATTCATCACACTGGAAATGGATGGTGAAGTCAGGTGCATTGGGATAAAGGATTCCACACATCTCAACAGTAAATATACTTTATAATTAAGAAATATTATTTTAGTATGTCAGATTCATTTTTAACATCTCTGTGTCTAATAAAGTGGCAAGAAAAACTATTAAAAAAATATTTATTTATATTTCTCTACTGCTCTTGGTTACAGCAGCCTATCCTGCAGCATATGCACCGATTAGCCAAGCGTTTCCCCAGCAACCAGCCATCATCCCCCAGCAACAGCGAGAAGGTGAGTGAGACTCCACCCCATACAAATAAAAGGTGATAATTGCTCTGAGAGTGAGACGTACAGAAAGAAATTCGGACAGAGAAAGAGAATAGTCCAAATAAAATTAAAATTATTTGAGTGATGCTATGATGTTGGTTTGTGTATTCTGGGAAAGTGGATGTGGTGTTAATGGGCTTTACATGCAGTTTAGTCCTGAACTAACCTAATTGCCTTCATCTATTCTGAAGGTGTTTTGTAGCAGCTGATTTGTTTATAATGGTGCTAAAGGGTTCTTGTTTGCTCGAGACGTACTTGACCATCAAATCCAATGCTGAGTCACTCAAGACAAATCCCTTTCCAGAATATTCCAACAGTGCAGAATTAAGCCAGAACGTCATGGCAGAAACTGTTTAAAGCACTGGAGATAAAACAGCAGCCAAAATCTCCAACCTAATTTCTTACACACGTTCACATCAATTTCTGTATCCGTAGCACAACCACGAGAGAGACAGTGAATTTGTTATATTTGCTGCCTGTAAATAAGCAATAATGTACTAAAGGCCATTCTATATTGTCAGTATAGTCACAGCTAATTTAAAATGTGTCGTATTTTATTGTACATTTGTTTTATTCCTTTCATTTGAATGATTTGTATTTATTTATTTGACTTTGCACTTTTATACTGGTTTGTCGTGTCAATAAAACATTCTCAGTTTAGATAGATCTGCCATGCAACTTGAGACATTGCAAAATTATTTCCATTTATCCTAAAAGCCACACCTTAAAAGTTTTACTGGATGATTTCAAATCCCTATATATAATATATATATATATATATATATATATATATATATACACATATCTCAAAGTCAATAATATCTGAATCTATGACAAGATCACAGGCTGAAAGCAGGTGGCAACCGAACTATTTAGTCGTACAAATCCTCCTTTGAAACATATTTGCATGCATGCCTTCTATCCATTCAGGGTCTGTCTGTGTAAAATCTAATCTGCGTGACTTTTTCTTCCTCTGTCTGTTCTTGTCTCTCGCAGGACCGGAGGGTTGTAACCTGTTTATTTACCATCTGCCGCAAGAGTTTGGCGATGCAGAGCTCATGCAGATGTTCCTGCCCTTTGGAAACGTCATTTCCGCCAAAGTCTTTGTGGACCGGGCCACCAATCAGAGCAAGTGTTTCGGTGAGTACTCGCAATGCTCTTTAGACACACAAGCGATCATGCTTGTCCTCTTGACGCAATACTCTTGAAAATCTTCTTCAATTGGCACAGTTCATCTCGTGCCTTTGTTTCCAGTGTCTACACCAATCAAGTTGCAATCAATGCTCGGAAAGTGCTGTCACGCATGAGCGAGCAGGCATGAACAGGTGAACATGCTCTGCTCATCAGCGAGTGCTTAAAAGATTCTTCACAATGGAGATTTGAGGAGAGCTCATTCACATTTCTCTGATAGCCTTCATTTTCGAAAGCTTGTTTTGCTATTTTCACCCTCGAGATGAAATTCAGATCCTCTACGGGCAAAATCTGTCTCAGTGTTGGCGAGTAACTTTTCTAAAAGTAGCAACTTTACAAACTATGTTTCAGTAGTGTGACAGTAGCTCAGCTGTTTTCAAAACAGTAAAAAGCTTACTTATTCCAGCAAGTAGTGGAGTCATGTCACGTCACAAATGGCTATACGTCACACACTCATTATTTATATATATATATATATATATGTTGCAATCATTATATTTCTCATAATGCGCTTCCTGCATTGCTGAGGTTTCTTCTTTACATTTTAAAGTTTATTTTCATCACTATTCATTAAGATCTTGGCTGACAAATATGTCCCCCTCCTCCACTGGGTTGTCGCTCCTCGCCTGCAGGCTCCTTCCAAAGTTGCAATGAAATTAGATAAAGATGCTGTTCAGGAAAGAAATTCAATCACGCCTTTTTCATCTGCTTCCTCCGGTGTGGAGAGGAACATACTCTACCTCATTACTTCATGTCAGTGAATGTGCTGGAATTAGAATTCTGCTTGCATTTATCATTTGGAATTGGCTAAACATGCTTGCAACACTCACAGGTTTGCTGTGTGAAGTTGATTCATTGGTTTGGTGAAATAAACTCTATAACCAACTTATAAACAATCCAGACCAATTATGGCTGATCATTTTTACATGATTTATTATATGAATAGCATTTTTTGTCGGTGCTTGAAGACACTTTACAAGACCGCAATAATTGCCAACAAGGACTTTATGAAGTTTTCCATTTGATGGGATTTTATTTGCTTCCATTAAAAAGTCCTCCCAGGGTCATGGTGTGTTTTTATCCATCTTTCATCTAATGTCTCGTTAGGTACCAAGTACTGATGGTGTGTAGGCACCTTATTATGTTTCCCATAGAACCATATGGTAAAGTTGTGAAATTTGGCACATTGATTGGGGAGTGTCTAAGAATTCCTGGTACCAATTTTGAAGTCTCATTGTCAGTCCATCTAGTGCCACCAATAGTTAAAAATGGTATATACATTTTAGCTAGGGCTGTCAATCGATTCAAATTTGTAATCGTACATGAAATGCTGAATAATTAAACAAATTACATATAATTGCATTTATCAATATTTGTCAAGATAGGCCCCCAAATAAAATTCTTCAATATTAAAGATATAATACATATAATCAAATTTACAGTAAATAATTATAAATATAATATATACCATAAAAATCATAATCCAGATCATTAAAATGCATTACACTATTATGGCAGACAAGTACAGCATTGATTTTGCATTACAAAAATGGCTATATAAAACACTATATTGTTGATTTAAATTTTTTCTCTATACTGAACATAACCCTATTCTTGGACTATATTCCACAGCAATACATTTTGTATTTGAATTAGTCAATCTTTCCCAGGTAGACTTATTATATGGGCTTTTCTAAGGATGATTCTTTGTAAACATGCATCAGACAGATACTTTTGGAATGTTACATTTTGGTTGTTAGACATTAATAGGACGCTGTGTCAAGTTAAGCATAGTTTGAATCTTAAAAACTTTTCAAGAGCCCTGATTTTGGAAGTGCGGTCCGTCCAGCTGTGTTTGAACGGTTTGCTGTCTGTATGTGTGGTTTGTTGCCTGTACAGCTGGATTTGTGCTCACTGCCCCCTGCTGGCTTAAACTTATAAAAAACATGAAGGTGATACTTCAAGCTTAACTTTCTCTGATGTTAGGAATAGCCCATTTCTTATTGCATTCCGGAAACATGATTTATTGCATAATTTTCTTAAGACATTATTTTATATATAATTATTTGCACTGAATTACATGTTAATTCGACAACCAGAGTTTCAACTTATAACTTTTGACACCGTTCTGATTTCATCATAAAGCTTTCATTGGATTTTCACCAAATTTGGGTCAGATGATATTGAGATCATGCTGGTCAGAAGATCTTAAAGTCTTTGATACCCCAAACTGTTTCAGTGTAACTCATCAGCCAATGTTACTGGTCACATCAAAAGATATTATGAAACCAGAATCAACTCATCGATGACAGATACTGTATATTTACTGTTTCAGACAGCATGAGTCAAGACAATTACTCATGATAAATTAATTGTCTAGCACTGTTTTCAAAACATTTCTATCAAGCATTTGTCCAAACATCTTCACAATAAAGCAGCAGATAAATGCTTCTGGAAGTGTTTCTGCGACATTTGGAGATCTGTAGAGGTGTTTGCAGGGTTTACAGGAACGCCATGTTAATTCTAGTCTACTAGGTGATAACTTGCTCAATATTGACATTTAACGCTGATTAAACTCTCTATCAGAGTACGATAATCTGAAGGAAAATGGACTTTAAAGAGTTCTTTTATTACAAAAACACTGTCAGTCTATTTCAGAGAAGCTTAAATATAAGATAGCTTTGATTTGTTTAACATATATTTGGTCATTACATAATTGCCATACTTCCATTTTGAGTTATTGTTTTCATGACTTATTATAACTTATTACTGTTTTTCTAAAATGCGGAAAAATAAAGAATGAATGTGTGTGTATCTACACATTTGTCTGCAATTGTATATTTAGTTGTGATGAAGCTCTATGATGTCACTCTTCTTAACTTCATGTGTTTTTAAGGTGCCTATTATACCCTTAAAAACCTCATGAAATGCCAGTTTTCATTCATGTGTTAATGCATTTCTATATGAAACAGTATTAAGAAGAGTGACAATCTCATTCTAGAGTGCATTTTATTGGACATAAAATTGTGTACACCCCTGAGTGAATATTGAAGATGAGTCATCAATATTTTTGGTCCATTTTCCTGGAAGAGAAAGACCGTAAATTTGAATATGTATGTCTCAATTATTTTATATTTTAGGAGTACTCTGGCCAACAGATGACCTTAAAGCTAATAATCAGACTAAAAGCCTCAAAACCCCAATTTTAAATGCAATGCAGCCTTTAAAATGTTGTCTAGGTTGGCAGTTCACTAGGGTTTGGAACAAAACCTTCCATTTCTCCATCCACTCCCTTATTCTCTCATTTCGGTTTACCTCTCATTACTGGATGGTCGCTGGTGATGGAGAGAGCGAGAGAGATACGTGTGAGATTTATGACGAATCGTGCTGTCTGACAGCTCATCTCTCCCTCTCTCTCTCTCTCTCTCTCTTCTGTCTGCGTTTATTTAAAGGGGTTTGTAAAAGCCGCTGTCTAATATAGTCTGTGTCTGACAAAAGTGATCTGTCCTCTCAAATTCAATTGGAGCCGCACATGTCGATGAAATCAGCTGGCAGGCGGAAAATTTGCGCCATCAGTCGATTAGAGTGATGTGTGAAAAGACCAAAGCAGAAAAAAGCTCCAGTTCAACTCACACCACACCAGGATCAACAGTCCTGCACCGTTTGTGCTACAGACATAATTAATGCCTAATATCATGCGGCTGGTTGAGGAGAGTTGTGCTTTTACTAAGTGATCAGACCTATGGTTTTCACCTGCCAAGTGATAAAACATGAAAAACAAAATCACACAGACTGACACAGAAGGAGGGATGCGAGCCATATCTAGAGACCAGAATATCATATAGACATGGGAGTAGGCTCTTTTGACTTGGATCATTAAGCAACTACCCAGAACACCCTAGCAGCTGCATAGCGACACCCTAGCAACCCCACACAACATACTAGCATTGTTGTAGCAAGCTTTATAAAAGCAAGAACAACTCACATTTTCTGCCAAAAATGTAAAAGTCGTGTTATAAGCAGCAGGAAATAATCCAGTTAATGTTCTCTCTGTCCCCTCTCTTAGGATTTGTAAGCTTTGATAACCCAACTAGTGCTCAGGCAGCAATTCAGGCCATGAATGGTTTTCAAATCGGCATGAAGCGACTCAAAGTTCAGCTCAAGCGGCCAAAGGATGCCAACCGTCCATACTGACCCTGAGCTGACTGCTACAACGTCCACTCACAGGTCAGAGACATGTTCAATGCAGGTGTCTATACATGATGTGTCTCATACAACTCATGTGGTCTTTATTACTTTATTCCTGTTTGAGAAACAGGTTTAGTGTGCAACAAGTGCTTTCTGTCAGGAGTTGACTGGCTTGATGAGTTAATTGTGTGATTTAAAAACCTACAAAAAATATAGATTTCATTAGTTTTCATTAATTGTGGATGAATTACTTGAGAGGTGCGTTAAATTAAGTAATAAAAGAACTGAACTCTGAAAAACTAAAGCAGAACTTTAACAGCTGTCTTGACAGAAAATTTAAGAGAGTCCACCGAATAATGAATATTCTGTCATCTACTCACCCATATGTCATTTCTAAACTGTGTGTCTTTCTTTTTTTCTGTGGAACACAAAAGTAGATGTTTAACAATGTTCACATGTCTTTTTATTCTATACTATTAAAGCCATGTTAAGGCGTTGCATAAATATTCTTCAAATAAATATGCATAAATATTTCCTATTTTTGTTACAATTAAGTAAATTATGTCATACGTTTGGAACAACATGATTGTGAGTAAATTATGACAGAATTTTTTATTGTTAGGTGAATTATCTCTTTTAAGTTTAAAGACTAACAGATGAGCATTTCAACATTTCAATAACACGAGTGTTGTTCACCACAAGATGTGCATTTTTAAATTTTTTTATTTTTTATGTCAAAATCTTTTTGGATGTCCACAATCCTTGTAGTATGCATATGTTTTTGTCTTAAACCCATTAAGGCTCACAGTAATAATATCAATGCACTTGTCTTAGTGTTTTATCATTTTAATCTTTGTCATTATTTATCAACTAGAATAAAAATCATAAGTAATACCAATCACAATACACTTTTACCAAGCTGAAGAGAACAATGCCATCGATTCTTGTGTTTTTCTTCATTCAACTAACCCGGCAGGGCAAATGCTAGCTCAGGATGGCGGCTTTCTATTGTAGCCACGTCTGCGCTCAGGGGAAACATTTTCCATAACTGTAAGTTCCTCAGCGTCAACCCCCATTGGTTTCACTTTCTTGTGGATGACGTCATGTGACTGCCTGTGACAGTGGCATGACTTGCCGTTAACTTATTTCTATCTCTATATACTTCTATTGTTTCCAGTGGTGGAGTGCATCTGGTCTTTTGATATCTGGTAGCCACTCTCCGTGGTTTAAGTGCTAAATGGTTGATTTGAATGTTTTGCTATTACTGTTTTCTAAGTTTTGCTATCTGTCTTGTTTATAATGCATACAAAATGTGTTGCCTAAGCAAACCAATCATAACAGCTTTGGCATCGTACTGTGCAGATGTGTCATTAGGCCAACCCTCAATGCTGTTCAAAGTGTACAGTATTAGCAAACTGAGTAACATGACATTCATTGTTTTTATTGTGCTGATTGTGTACTCTTTTACTCTGATAGTAACACATAATGGCCACAGTATTTTATGTAAGCTACCTGAAAAGCTAACTCAAACATTTGTGTCAGTTACTGTCCTAGAAAACACACATTCACTATATGAATCTCATGGCCAGTTCAGTTTCATCAATACCAGTTCTGACCTTGTCAAGAGATTTTATATAAATGTTTTTGACTTTTGTGAGCAGTTTTTGCCCAGATATAATTTATGGACCAATGGAGGTGAAAATCTCATAAAAACTTGTCAAGCACATGTCAAGGGCGTATTTCATCCTAGAACCAAAAAGTAAGAAATAAGAAATTATATATATTATGCATAAAGAAATTAAAGCCTACTTTTAGGACCATTCAGAGTTTTTATGTTGTGAAATTTTTGACAAATTAGGCACATTGTCCTCCAATGCCAATATTATTGTATATACTGAAAATATTAAAATATTCATCGTGGCAGTTTTTGTTGTACTGTCTTTAATTTGTTATTTTTAATCATTGTATTTCTGTTATTTTTAATAATGAAAATCTTGTCAATAATGAGAATAAATAAAAAAATAAATAAACAAAACAGCTGTATGTTTTTCAGAAATTATTATTTTGGGAGAGAATTGTACTTTACCGTCATGAATAAAAACATTTTAATGGTCCTCAAAACATGCTTTTATTTTCCTCATGCAAAATATAATTGTTTTTTGTTTTCCTATTTATATTTTTGGGTGAACTATGACCCAGATATGTACTCCTGAGAATCATGCAAAAAGACATGTGATTAGAGGTTTTCAGGACAGTAACACAAAAGTCTGTTTTATAACAGGAAATATTGGAGAGTGATTCTGTATCTTTCTCATGCTCTGTGAGTGGTGCTTTAAATGTTGCCTTTCAGTGTTTAAAGGTTCTAGAATCTTCAGTTGTTCATGACTGTCTTCAATTTACGCTTTTCTCTCTCTCCTTCATTTCTCTCTTCTCCTGTTTCTCCCATCTGTCCTTTTTCTCTGTCAGGATGAAGGACGTGCAACTCCTTATTTCCACAAGTGCAGTATCAAAAACTTTTACTCTGCTACATATCACAGGAGGCAAGCGGCAGTCCCTTAATTTTGTGGGAAAATCACAGAGTGGGAAAAAATGGAACACAAGGATTTTTTTTTTCCGCTTTTTTGCTTCGGCAACTTTTTTGCTGCTGTTTTTTTTTTTTTTTGACAAGATTGAGAAAAAAAAACCCTATATGAACACATTATGCTCAAAGCATGCATAAACAGATACATAAAAATACACACATGCAAACATTTGCAAAGGCATTCAGAATATTCTTGCCTTTTACACGTACTATACACCTCAAAATGCACCCCAGGAACAAAAGTACTTTGAACTCATGTAAATTGATTATCTCTCTATACACACATAAACACACACACCAGCCTGCTGCCATTTTGGTTTTTGTGCCTACACTGGTATCGCGTGATCTGCGCTCTAGAAGAGAATCCAGGAATATCTACATGCATCATTCCTTAGGAAATATGGACCAAAGGACTACACGCTTTTTAAAAGATTATAAATATATATTTAAAAAAAATATCTTACCTTGTAGCTGCAAGTATAATGATTACTAATGTTAACTCTAGAAGAGAGTAAGTCTTTGGGTCTGTATCCAGCAGCCTGTGTAAAGATAAATACTTTTTTGGACTTTCATTAGAGATGGAATCAGTTAAACCGTATGCTCTGGTAGCTTTTTTTCTGCACCGAGACGTAGATTAGAAATTTAGATTATAGGAGTTGCTCATTTTTCATGTTTTTCTATTTATTTTTATTAGAGAAGATAATACTTGAACTTGTAAAGAATGAAGGAAATGTACAAAGAGGCAAAGCTGTCCTGATGGTCAATGGGCCTCTTTCCTAAACATGTTTGGCCACTGGATAATATCATTAATCTTTCTCCATTTCACTGTTTGACCGCTGTGGAAAAGTTTAGGAAGAACTGCAAAAAGAGAACCAGAGCTAACATGAAGTGTCTCAAAGTCTGTATCTGACAAGCGACAATCCACAAGTGCAGGTTATTGGACGTAGCATACTTCTCCTGGAAGCTTTTTGTACTCTGAAAGAAAACACTCATTTCTGATGTTCAGCTGACGCTAATGAGACGTCAAGGAAGAGGTGGAGAGACGAAAGCTACTGAAACTGCCAAATGAACAGAACTGATGTGCCACAAAAGGAAAGGGTGACATTTTTGATACTCCATACCCCCTCATTTAATAAGAAGTAGGTCCGTTAAAAGTTCTGTTGAAAGCGCCTTGGATATTTATCAGTTTGTTGAAGCCATTGGTTGTTGCAAACTTCACAAAGCACTAAAAGCACTTGCAGGTGGTCTAACAGAATTTCCATCCAGATCTGTTAATGGGCAAGGCAAATCCAAGTGCAATCACAGCATTGCTTTAAGAACACATTTCTTTGGTGTAATCCAGTGCAATGCCACAGTTTTATCATGCAATCTTGAACCTACCTAAATAATCATCTGTGTTGGACTCAAACCATCTGAACTTACCACGTCATGAGTTACTGCCAGTTCCAGAATTGCACTTTGTGGTAGAAGAATTTAGAAATGTCCATTTGTAATCATTATTTGGAAAAAAAGAAGATAGTTTGCCAATCTTTTGACAATTTCTGCATATACTCCTGAAGCCTCAGATAATACATCATTTTTAAATCTTGAATTGGCATGGAAATCAAATTTTCTTCCCTGCTAAAATGACGATTAAACCAGCCTATAGTATTTAGCCCATCTCAGCTGGCTACCAAGCTCATTTGGTCTGGTTAACTTCCTATTGCATCAAGCGACAACATTCTACACCCATCTGGGTGACTCTAGGCACCATCTACAGTAATACATTTTGATTTCGCTATGTTTAAGCCTCTCAACCACACTAGAAGATTGTTTCACTCCACTAAAAACGGAGACTTACGAAAGCGATGATGTTAGGAAACCGGAAAACTGAGTTTTTCAAATGAAAACGGATTATTGTGGTCGTGACCTTAATCGTCAAAGTTTGTACAGAAAGGGTCAATATGAAATAAATGACGAAGCTAATAAAACATTAGCATGTAGATTGCATGCTATCTTAGCTAGATTTGCCTTTTCAGGAATGCTGGATGATGAAACTCAATATAGTATTGTCAACAGTCAATCATTTTCAGACAGATGGCATCAGTTTTCTCAGGCCTACTCATATTTTTGCACTTCACCTTGTGGGCAGATCTTATTTGCCTTGTTGACAAATGATAAGGTCCTAAAAATAAAACATTTGGCCACAAGAAATCCTTTGACCTAGCCTTTCTAGTTGTAAGATTGGAGGCCTATTACTCTTCTGTGAGTAGATATTAAGATATCAACATTATCCTCATACTTCCATCTTAAAGTTGATCGTTCTGCTTACATAGTGAACACAAATTATCTCTCATGTCATGGGCAGGCACCTATCTAGATAGTAGGTGGGTAGAACTTGGAGTGGACCGAGAAATATAGGTGTCTAGGACCAAATGTGACCTCTTAACCTTCATGCCAGCATATGAAGCGTTGCTTTTATCCTTTAAAAATAAAGCTCTCTCCAGGATCCCAAAGGACCAAAACCATGCAATTTTGCCATGCTGCCTGCCCTTGCAAGGTGATATTTGTCTTTGCTTTGTGTTATGTATGGATAAACATGCTTGAAAAGATACTGTGGTAATGGCCTGCCCATGCGTGGAATCAGAACATTGTTTCAGTGCAGTTCAGCCCATATCTACACATTTCCGCATTCGAGTACAGCTAAACTGGAAAAACTATTCTGTGAACAATTTGAACCTTATTTTTGGTTAATTATCCTTATTTTGGTTCTGTGTTTTTCCTTTTCTTACATCAAATTTTCACCATTGTCACAAAATGTTTTAGTTAATGTCATTTTTTTATTTAACGACATTGTTATTATTGTAGTAATGTTTTTTTCTTAACTCTGTTCAGTCATGAAAACACCAGCTTGCTGGAATATCTGCTAAATCATTACAATTTGCACTAGTTAGAGCTTAAATACTTTCCAATGAGTTTCGTGTGACGGTCTTTCACTAAAGTACCAGGATAATCATTTTGTATGAATAGGATAAGCAACAAATTCCTGTCCCAGAAACAACAACTGCATTTTTCATTAGCTGTACTTGAAGTGAAACCTTTAGATGTTTTAGGAGCTCACTAGGTTTGAAAGTGCCAAATGAAATTTCAAAAGAGTTCATTTTACAGTTGTCTAATAGCCTTAGTGTCTATTCATATATCCATAATTTTTATTTTAATAAAAAAACATCTCATGTTTGGTTACCCTCTGCTTAGAAAAAAATCAGAATGTCAGCAAAGCACACAGATTATTCTTAAGCACTAAAATAGTTTAGCTAAAGCACAGTATTTAAATTAGACCAATGCTCACAATAGCTGTGCAGTTGACACAAGTACATTTCCTCAAATCTCCATTGTAGTATCAAATGTTGTTTTTCATTGTTGTAAGGTTCAGTTCAAATGAGGCCAGAACCCCCTGCCAAGTGTCTGGGTTAAAGTACCATATAAGTGTAGCATTCAACTAGACACCAGAGGAACATGTTAATATATCAGTGTTAAATCAAGTGTTGTCCAATCAAGGCTATTCCCCTTGCTTCAATTCCCAAAAGATGGCATGTAACAGGCAGGGAACATTAGGGTACCTACACGGAAATCTTCACTAGTTTATGGTGCGGATCCCTTGATTTCGCTAGGACACCGAGGAATACACAAGGGTTTTCGAAAGTGCTGTCATGTGACTAAACTTTTCATCTTTTGATGTAGGCATCCATTGACCAATGAGAGTTTTAGAGAAAAAGGGTCTAGTTATGCTTTCGGAAATCCAATCCTCTGTATTCCTATCAAATAAAATATATTATCTGCATCTTTCTACACCTTCTAAACACATCTTATGTATTCCGATTCATCAAATGCACCATTAGAGCTTTCACTGAAGTGTAAGCATCCTTTGAATCAGAAATAGCTTGCAAAGAGAAGAGAGGGCTTCTGTGATTAGTATTTTTCTTCTATTAGTCTCAGTGCCAGCATTGTTAAAAGTGAAGAACATAAAATCTATGAGGTCCAGTTCATCTGTATCGAGTTTGTGTACTCATCAGAGAGATGAGCCTTTGTTTAATTGTATTTCTGTCAAGCATACCATTCTTTGTCTGTTAGCCAGATCTGTGCATTTTAATTTGGGGCTCTTCTCCATTTCCAACTGTGGTGCACTGGAGAGGCATGCGGCATTCGTTAAGCGGCTGTTTGGGGTTCATTAAAGAGCTGCGGAAGTGTAGAACGTTCCAGAGCAAAGAGCCCATCTTCTGCGGATGCCCTCAGGGCTTGATACTCCCCCCAAAATAGCAGCGATAGTCAAGGAAAGGAAGTCAAATGTAATTGACTAAATGTCAAGAATTAATTAAAGGAATCTTTTAGACAGGGAAAAATTAATGCTCCATGTTTAATAGTTTAGATTTTTTTTTTTATATAAAAGGGGATGATCGATATTTCGCTGAATAGCAAAAGGAAATGAGATTGTAAAGAGCATTAGAAATGCATGCAGGCACTAAACCTGAAAGGCCACAGGTCTTTTTTTTTAAACTCTCAGGGCATCAGTGTCAATGATGTCATGGTTTGTGAAACCTCTTGTGTGCCTGACACATCGTCCGAGCCTTTACAATGCAGTACGTCAAGCAAACCACAGCAAATGCCGGTTGGAATTTAAAGAAGTGCAATGTAGAGTGATCTAAGACTCAACTTCATCAAACAGTGGCTTTATTTTGCAGTATGAAATGTATCAGAGAGCATGCTTTGATCTTCTGCAGAATTTTGTGCGAGTAAAAAAGCAAGCAATTACAGAATATGTGCAATCATGTCTGACAACAAATCTACGAATCAAAGCAAAGAAAAAAAGACAATTGTTTTGCATTCCTTCATGTTTTAAAAACGAGATAGCTTAGCTTCGTCAAGTGTGTTGTTAAAATAATCTAAATAGATCGTAGCACAGGGTTGGAGAAACTATTATTAGAAGGTAACTTTTGACTTTGTTCCCTGGTCATTTTGACTTATTTTATTGTATTATAGTCCAGGTTCAGAGATAGATGAATCTAGTTAGTTCTTAAGCTTTTCTACCCTGCCAGGAGTTACATTTGAAGTGTACATTTTGCATATTCAGAGATTACGGACACCTGAATGGAAAGCAGCCCTATAGCAGCGAGTTTGGTCAACTAGGAAGCCAAGGGTACTTTAAAGAAATAGATCATTTAAACGTGAGAATTCAATCATCATTTACTCACCCTCATGTCTTCCTTTCTTCTGTGAAACACAAGGAGATCTTTAGCAGAATGTCAGCGCTTCTGTTTTCCATACAACAAGAAAAGGATGAGGATGAATAAATAATGAAAGCATTCTCACTTTTGGGTGAATTATATCTTTAAAACAGAGACCGAATTCAATTGCGTCATCCTGCAGTCTGTCATTCCTCTGTGTACCCATGATCGTCTTATACATACCATATAGCTTATTTTTCAATTCTGTTTCTTCTTTATAGAATAGATAATGTTTAAAGAGATCACAGACAATGAAAGATGTTGGAATAAAGACAATTAATGATTAATATATTTCACTGAGTTTAAGAGGGGAAAGCTATACAAATTTTAATGAGTATTGCAGAAAAAATATTTTTATTTCTTGTGTCTTTGAGGCACTAATATTAGAATGAATTTCATATTCATAATGGGAAATAGTTGTGTTTATTCTTTGAATTTTAGTATATACGTTTTATTTAAGTTAAAGCTGTAGTTTATCTGAATAATCAATGTGATTAGTTTTTGAACATTGTTACCATGACATTAGTTCCTGCAGGTACACTGTGTCCTAACTAGGCGTGATGCAACAAAAATAGAAACCAAGCAATCGAAATGTCCTGTTGCACTCACAGTTGGTTAGGATGAAACAGCTTTTATCGCTTCTTTATTGCGTGGTGCCTGGTTAGGACAAGGTGTACATCTAACAGCCATTTAGTGAAGAAAGCTCATGCACTGCTAATGACAGTTTTTACGAGATGATGTTTGGGGCCACGTGGTTTACATGAATATATCATCTGCAAAAATTCTTTCTGTAAAAGATTTCTCATTTGAAAATATTCTGTTCTTTTGGGAAAAACTATTTGATACCAGATATTTGCCTTGAAACTTTCTTCATTTTATTATGTCTTGATGTCTTAATTTTGAAGGGATGATGATTTAAAAACATGCACATTCAGATGAAACTGATGAAATTTAGTTACTCATATCTCTCATTGTTCAATGTGCTGGTCTTGTTTTATTTGTATTTTTGATTGTTGATATCAGAGCAATGAGAGAGAGATTTGTGCCAACAACACTGAACATCAATGTCCTCTGAGAGGCGAATGCCTTCAGCTATGCTGCCTAACCTGCTCTAAATCACTAACCTACATGCACATGCAGTTATATGCAATGCCTATTACAGTTTGGCTTTGCAGTGAATGAGGCTGCAAAATATATAGATATAAAGAGCCTCAGATGCAGATATTAATAAGGCCAAATTTCCAAAAACCCATGTGTCTTACAATATGATAATCATAGCTTAAAGGAATAGTTTACTCAAACTAAATTCTGTCTTTGAACTACATGAGAGTGAGTAAATAAACATCTATGCTGTTGCTTTTTTTCCTTGAAACAAAAAAGAGAAATTTTTAAGGATCTTCATGCAGCTTTTTTCCATACAACAGTTTATGGTGACCACATTTGTCAAGCTTCAGAAATTACAAAAAACTCAGCAAAACCACCATAAATGTATCATAACTTTTCTGGCCATACAACTTGTGTGCTATTTTCCAAATTGATAATGAGAATGAAATCACAAACCCCGAAGGGGATGATTTTTTGGCTATTGTATGACTTCAGAAGACTTGGAATATAGTGCAAGAGTCATATGGACTACAATATACTGTTATGTGTTTTACGGCCATTTTTGGAGCTTGGCAGACATTGCCACTATAAAAACATTAAAAAAAATTATGACAGAAATATGACAGGATACAAGTTTGGAGCAACATGAGGGAAAGAAAATGATGACAATTGTCATTTTTGGTGAAATATTCCAGCTAAGATGTCATTGAATAAATATAAATTGGCTGTGTTGATGTTTTTGATGTGAACAAGTTCTCACCTGACATGGGCTTTATTTGCACATTTTCTCATTTACTGCCAATGCTGTTTGGACCAAACTGACATGATGAGCCAGGCACTAATCCATTCATGGTGATCGCAATGTTTTTAATTCAAAGTCAGACAGAATCTCTCAAAGACTCTTGCAGCAGAGAGACAACATTCTCAGCTTGACTCTTATTGCTGTTTCAGTTCTTTTATGCCTTTTTTTTATCTTTGGGTTCACATATCAGAATTACTGACAAAGATATCTTGTCGATTCATTTGTATCACTTGAGTTGAAATGAAATATCTTTCTAATCTTTGGGAAAAAAAAGTTTACTTGAAGAGACTAAAGCTTTTTGATCATGCTGTCTTTTGTTTCTGAAGCAGAACTGTAAGATAGTTAGGGCTCGGCCCGGTTTCCCCTCCCTGCTCATGATCTCTGTAGCTCTAGACGGTTATATTCTGCTTAGACTCTAAATAAAGCACAGTCCAGTAGAGCACGATGCCTCTTCTTCATTATTTCACATCATAAAGATGATTTGGGTGGTGTTGCAATAAAATCTGCGGTGGAATTTAGTCTTTTGAATGTAACAAAAGACGCATTAGCACATGTCATCGTATTAATTGAGATAATGGGTGTTAAACACATCTGAATAGCAAATCAGATGAGAGAGTTGGAAGCAAATTGTTAAAAAGGGCAAATAATGAATAATTAATGAGGAAAGAGAATGGAGAGTGAATTAAACAAAAATATAATTATGTTTTTTCTTCTACCAGTTAGAAATCCATTCTGTTCTAAAAAAAAAAAAAAAAAAAAAAAAACCTGATGTTAATGTTTTATATAATGTAAGACAAGTTCTTATAGTTCAGCATGTTCCGAATGAAAAAACAAAGACATTGCGTTATGGATTAGATGAGGTTTTAGATAAACTGAACCTCTGGGTTCTGCTTTGATGGTATAAAACTATTGTAATGTGCATTTCTTCACTTTCTTACCTAAAAACATCCCCTGTATAAAGTATATAGTGTGTTGTTATAATCTGATAGCAGGTGGCAAAGCAACCTATTCTCATATAATGAACAAATCTATAACAATATTTTTGAACACTGACATTTATGTGCCGAATTCTTAATTTTGCCACAGTTTCCTGGTGAAATTAACATGAGGTGCTACAACATCTGTGCATTTTATTAATTTGCACATCACGAGTACAGCGACTGATTATGATTTTGTAACACTTATTGCGCTATTACTCACACACTGCTGTTATGATATCGAAACACTTTTACTCTAATGCATCATTTGAAAAACTATGCAATTTAATTTGTGTGTTATAGACTCATCTTCATTTACGCACTTATTATAATATGTTTCAGAGAATGCAGAGGCAGGACCCAAATGCAGAGTTGAAAAATAAAAAGGAATTTATTAAATAACACAAGAGCAAAAACACAGACGAGAAACTTCCACGAGGGGGAGAAAAAAACAAACTACCCAAAAGGGGAAAAAGGGTAATCCAGGCTGGGGCAAGGGGAAACAGGACCAGTCGAAACAGGAACCAGGTGGGGGGAAACAGGACTGAAAGGGAAGACGAACACACAAGACTAGAAACAAGACGAACTGGCAATGGACAGCAAACACAAAGAGACTAAAATAGGTAGAGAAATCAACAGGTTAACAAGACAGGGCAGGTGTAACTAATAAACTAATAATGGGCAAACAAGGAGGTGGGACAGAGAGAGACACGCGGTGATACAGAAACAAAACAAAGCCACGTGCTCTCACAAGACAACAAAACACCCGAATGGTATGAGCGCACATCACCAACTGACAAACAAGACGAAAGAATGCATAGCAACGGCAAAATAAAAAGCGATGCCACACATTCTCACACTAAACGATAACTGAAAGTACATCACGAGGCAAACGGCACAAGATGCATGCAACAGGTGACAAAAACAAGACAGGATTTTTTTTTTTCACATTTTAATAGTAATTTTTCATATTATTAATGTCCTGACTATACAATGTGATCAGTTGAATGCAACTTTGGTGAATAAAAGTACCAATATCCTTCCACAACAGCTAAATCTGTACATTATTCCAAACTTTTGGCCGCCAGTAAAATATATATATATTTGGCTAGCTGCCAAAAGTTATAGTATATGACACTACCACATTTCTTAGGTTATTTTTTGACCTGTTGTTTAAGCAAAAACAGACGACATCCAAATATAAAGAAAATTATAGAATTTTTTATAATAATTAAAAATGACAAAAAATTAAATTTATGGAAGTGTGGAACCCCCCCACCCCACTTAAACTATTACAATTTTTTTTTTTTTTGGTGTGTTATACTATTTATAAGAGATATATTGAGGAATACTAAAGTGGTATGGGCACAACTCTAAAAAATGGATGAGGTACAAGGGTGGAATGAGGTCCTGGGTCTCTAAAGACCTGAGGTATGCGTTTAAGGTTTAATGGGGGAAATATTGACCAACTAGTAATTCCGGTGTCTAGTTGACTAGTCTCGTACATCCCTAACTGTTATTAACACACATCTGCCTACACACACTGCAGTTTGAGTATTTAGAGCTGACAATCTGTAATGTCTTATTAATGTATATTAAAAATGTATCTCTTTATGGTTTCTGCAGTGATAATTATGGATGCTGATGTCACTTTAATCCTGAACTTAAACTCGACCTGTCTGTGTTTTAATGGCTGTCATATATGAGTCACTCGTGCTGCAGGAATTATGCGACAGATCCTGTGCAGCTCTCTAGGAGAGGAGCAAATCCCTGGTGACCACACAAACACACACGCATGCTCTAAACATGTCAGACTGTCTCTCTGTCGCACCTGATGCTGACAGCTGAGTGTTACCATCCTCCAGGTGTTCCAAAACTCTCCAACTTGCATGTGTAGGAGGAACCCAAGTTACCTTAAAGAATCTGTTTCTGAATATAAACGTACCAAACCTTTGAATTGGGCTTATCATTGTTTACATTTGCAGGAAAATGTTATTGCACAGAGGTTGTTCTTAAATAGCTCAGTTAGTTCAGACCAACATGAAAATTGTGTCATCGTTTACTCAATCTCATATCATTCCAAACCCATGACTTTCTTTTTCACGTCGAACACAAAAGGCGATGTTTATCAGAATGTTCAGGCTGCTCTATATATAATATAATGAGTAGAATTTCATTTTAATATTGAGATTGCAAACATGCCTTGGCCTCTGAGCACAGTTTGAGACACTGTCGCGATCTCTTTTGAAACTTTAGATGAGATACATAAGATATCACTGGAGTCTTTTTTTCATGAAAATAATCTGAGAAGCAGGAGACTTCAACGAAAGTATTTATTTGCTCTCCGTTTAAACTCATTTCAATCTAGGAGAATCCTAGCTTTTATAGAGAGCTCATCTGTGATTTTTATTTCCTTCATATACATTATATTGTGCCTTTCAAAATTCGGTTTCATAAACCAGTGTTTGTTCAAAAATTAGGCATTTAACACGAGACATGAAACCTCTTCTCTGAAGATGACACTTATTTTTGGAGTATTTGTGTGGTTGTTAACCCCACGACCTCGTAGATCTCTGGGACACTGAGACAAAAGCTCTTCCATGCAGCTTCCTCCTTAAGCATGAAGAATCTTAAATAAAAAGAGCTTGTAAATAAAAAGCAATCTGAAGCAGAGCCCCAGTGGTGAGCAGAGACACACAAAAGCTTTGATTCTATTATGTGTCACAAAAGTGTAATCGATACCCAATCAGGAGAAATACGACACAGCATGTCGACACGGGGGCCTCTGTTGTCAGAGGTTACATCTCCATAGCAACGGACCAGGTGTGGCTGGGCCCGAGATGCTGAGGTATTGATGTCAGTTTTAGAAGCGTTGATGAGAGTCACGAATGGAGGGATAATGAGAGCGAGATATAATTAAAACGAGGGATGCAGAGGAAGAGTATGGATTAGAGGCGAATGAAGAAAGGTTCACATGAGCATCTATCATCCCTCAGTACTCAACAAACAACAAATCTGTGTTTACATAATTACTGACGTGCTTTTGAGCAAATCTCAAGATGGTTTTGATGAAGGCCACCTACTTTATTCTTCTCTGAATTGTGCTTATCTCTTTCATTTGGTCCATCTTTTGCATTAGTTGTGCAGTTCAGTTTATGTCCTGAAAAATGATCTTGTGTCAAATACCCCATAACTTCGTTCTAGGTTTGATCTCACAAAGAAATGTCCAGGCAATATTTCACCCCAACTTTTTAAAGAAAATTAATTTATTATGATTTGCAATTAGTAAAATGATGCCTATTTTGGGATTATTAAGGTCTGTTTGCATTGTGACATTATTTTCATTACAATACAGTTTGAACACTATAATTTCTCTTAATTTGAAAATAAGCCAAAATAACTTCCCTAAATTATTTATTTATTTTTTAAAATAAAAAATCCATATCTGCTGGTGTAACATGCCTTATAATTAAATATTTTTCATCCTTTCATTCTCTCATCTCTCCCATTCATTCATTGACCTTTTTGCATGTATTTTCAATCGCTTTCCATTCCTAATTCATCTACAAACGAATAGCAAAAAACTAAAAGATTATCCAATCAGAATGTATTCCTCTGCTTACAAGCAAAGTGTGGCAACTGTTTCACAAATCACGTCAGAAGCCGTGCTCCTTAGCCGAAGCAGCACGTGAGTCTGAGCTCCACCCTGTCAGGCCTTCAGAATTTCTGCAGAATCCCTCAACACTGCTGTGAATAGGCGTTTAAGGTCAGATTGTCAGATTCTTCAGCCATAAATCAGATTGGCTTATTTGTTCTTGGTGGGTGCAACATTAGGACTTTTCTATTTGTAAATTAGGCTGCTTGAGCATTCAGTGTTGTATCAAGTTTTGAAAAGTAACAATGTACCCTCACAAAACAATTTATTGCAAGCAAAATTTTAATCGCAAATATTATCAGAGAGCTTTTTCTTGGTATTAGACCTCCTAGGTTCTGGCTTTCATGCGTTGATGTGTTTTTAAAATGTATATTGGTATTATTGACTGCTATGTAATGTATGATATGTCTTATTCATTGTGAAACTGTGTTTTCTTAATATCATAAATCACTCTGAAGGCCTAGACTTTAAATGCATGGGCCGCGGCTGTATGTATATATAATTCATTCCCCTTAAAAAGTGGGAGGCACATATACAAACTGTTGTAATTCCTACACCGTTCACCTGATTTGGATGTAAATACCCTCAAATTAAAGCTGTGGTGGTGTATAGAGCCAAAAAGATTAGAATTGTGTCGATGTCCCAATATTTATGGACCTGACTGTATATATATACATGTATATATGAATATGCAGTTTTTGACAAAAGACCATTTTTATGTGTTATGAGCCAGTAAAATTTGATCTGGATTGAGACAGCACGCGTCAGTCAGCAGGCGGTTTCTTTAACGTCATCGTCATTGTCTCTCACTCCATGATCACTTGGATTACTAATACACTACACCTGGCAACAGCTTCAGCATGAGGGTTTATCACAGCTGAGACACACAGTCAATTGTGTAATCACACATACTCCGGGCGCAATTTCTGCATTGTGCGAAGATGTAATCAAAATGGTGGAGGAGAGAATGGTTTCTAAAGTGAATGACTCTTGTGCAGCGGCTAACGTGAAATAATCTGAGGGGAGCTCTGACGGCTATTTTTACATAGAGAAAATAAGATATATTTGACCAAAATTCCCATTATTTTCAGCAAGGTGACTAACAATACACTACTGCTTGGGAGTTGTGACCACTGATATATAAATAGAACTGGATCGCTGATGCAACTTAAAATGCCAGCAGGAGGTGAAGCCACCGGACGTGTTTGAGCAGCCATCTTAGTATGCCCAACCTCTCATAGCGCATCAATGACTTACAGGAGAAAACACCCGTTTCACCGTCTCCGACCTGCGGAATACGACAGTTGCATTTCGCCCTCTAGTGACAATCATGTTTAATGTTTGATTTGCTATTTATGGATAATATTATTTATAAGGGAGAGGATATATGTGGATCGAGATATCAGAGCATTCACCTGCCCCGGTGTTCAGTCTATCATTGCAGCACAATGATCACCAAAGGAAGTGGGAAAACTGTCCACAAGTAGAAAAAGCTGTAATATATGCTTGTCTAGGGTGACAATACATCCTTACCCCCGAAAAGGACTTTAGGGATTTCTAAATCACCTTAAATGCCTGGGATTTGCTAGTTTTCACATTGAAGTGCTCTCTATAGTCAGTTTAATTGATTGTCCTCAGATCAAACCCATATCAGTTTAGTTTTAACCAGCTTTGCTTTGCGTGTCTCCCTCAATCTCAGCGCCCGCTGAACCTGTGATAGAGGGAGAGAGAGCGTGTGCTCTTATTCAAGTGACCACAAGGCACTTTTTGATGAAAACATCAAACAAGTAACTCTGAATGAACACTTCAATTATCACTATAAATAACATTCAGCTGATCTGTTCGCTGATGTAGCTTGTTAGTGGTGGATACTGTTTGATATACAGTAGATATACATAAATTGCTCGGGCTTTAAAGAAACAGGAAAAATTCAAATATAAAATCGGTGAATGAATGACTAATGTTTACTCGTTGAAATTAGATGATTTCCTATTAAGTCAATAGCTAAATTGGAATGTTTGGGAATAGCAATATGGTGGCACAATGGCTTCACTGATATGACGTCATGAGCAATCCAGTTCCATATATATCAGTGGTTCAGGTAATCGCACAAGCTCAGTTGCTCTCTCTCTCTCTCTCTCTCTCTCTCAACACACACACACATCCTTGTTTCTCCAATAACTTGATAGAAACAGCCCAAGCTGTCGTTAGTTCTGAAATTACATTTTAAATTTAGTAACAGAGGCATGTATGCATCTTGTAAACTAGCAACGGCAGATCCTAAACCGTGGCGTAAGAACACCAGAAATGTGGGGGGAGGGGGCGGGGGGGGGGTCCTTAGTTTTTCAAAATATTTTGTTTACTTGTTCTTTGAAATGTTGTATAAAAGAAATATCACACTTGCAATCGTGTGGCCTCATGCTTGCTGCCGAATCATAGCCGTCCTTATGTAGGGCCTTCAGCGCTCTTGCTTGTGTGATATTGCTTTAATTTAACATTTACTGTGGTTGAATTTTATGCTGTTAGTGAATTTAACAGTGCAAACAGCTCTTTATAAAAACCTCATGACCAGCACATCCTCCAGTCCACAGTTGTATTTTACAGTCTTGCACATTTCCTTCCGATTTATGCAATTTCAAAAAGCAGTTTCCACAAATACAAGATGAAATGTGTGAATGCGAGAGCAGGCACGGGCCACGTTATTTACTTCTCATTCTTTCTCTCATTTCAGTGTTATTTAGAGGGTGATATAAAAACGAGTGAGATAAAATATAGAGCAAATGATGGAGAGTTACACAACACACCTGAGACCCCAGTGAATGATGTCATTATTGGAGACTGAGTCTGTATGATGTCATAGAGTTTATGCTTTATTTATGTTCTGTTATTTATGAGACACGTTGTAATGATATGACTTACAGTGTGTGCAATCATTAACCTGAAATCACATTGTCTCCCAGTATTGAACACTATTTGCTTTGTACATTTGGCTAGTTTGTCCAAATTCCCAGTCAACAGTTTAATTCACTATATAAATCAACTGTATATATGCAGCATCACACTCACAATCGTGCTGCCCGTGCTGTTCTTCTGAGCATAAGCATATTGGGGCATGTTGTCATAAAAGGTCAATGTGTTCTCAATGAACATTTATAAAGTCTATAACAAGATAAAATTACTTCATCAGAATTTTAAAACCGATTTGTGTCTGATAGTGAGTCCAACATATAAGACATGTTTGTTGGACGTTTTCAGAATATTCTGTTCTAATTTGATGGTAACAACATCAGTGTTTTACTCTGCTTGTGTCTGTATTAGTGTGTGCAGTATGGTTTGCACTACATAGTGAGTGAGTGGATGCTTTAAGACATGATTAATATTCTAATAAGAAACTTTAATATGAACATTTTTGCTAATTGTAATGATGTAACTTTTATTTATTTATTCATTTTTTTGTCTCTTTTTGTCTGTGCCAATTCATTTGGCACCAGTTGCCTGAGAGCTCATCGCCGTATCATTAAATTTCACTCCGACTCCCCCGTCTGTCCAATGACCTCATCAGCGTTGAGTCCATCATTTAACATATGATTAACATTACACAGCTAATGCATCAATAAACTGCCCACCAATCAATGTGATTTATGTGAACAGTGAACAGAGAGCTGGACGCATGAGGACTGTACGAGCTGAAATCCTACGATGTCAAAGTATTGATACAGATTTCCAGATTCAAAAGCTCTCGATTCAATTTAATTATGATTTTGATTAGATTCAATTCCGATTAATTTGGGTATATTTCAGTTATATTGTCCATTTTGCTTACGTATGAAAGAAATTCTCTCTCAGCTAATTCTGTTAATTATAGGGAACCATCGACCTTCATTTTGGTCTCATTTTAGCTTTTCAAAATGTTCAAATTCCATACATTAAATATGATTTCTTGAAATTATACATACTGTATCTCTTGTACTGTCTCTTTAAGAGTAGTGGCAGTTCAGCGTGCGTCTCACAGAAGTGTTTTGGTTGAGTGCATTTTAAGTCGCACAGTGAGAACTTTGGTCGAGCGATTTACTCACATTGTAGAGGGTTGAGCATAGAGTAAAATATTGTGATTTTAATGAATTGATATTGGCACTTTCAAATTAAGATTGTGATTTAAATCAATATTTTTACACAGTCCTACATTTTACTTCCATAATATGACAAATTTACAAGTAAAACAGGATATTCAGTGAGAAACAAAGTAAGGGCAGACATGATTTTATGCATAAGGAATCGACTAGGTGGTATATAGTGGTCTTTTTATGACAGGTTTTTTAAAAATAAGAGGGCTTGGTGATCAGGAATGTGTATTCGTAAAATTTTGCTTTTATTTTTACTTTAAAGGATGTGACAGAATCATCTCTCTATGATATCGGAAGCAAATAAAAGAGAAAAGCTCAAACAAAAGTTTTGCAATCTGTGACTTTACATTTCTAGACTTTTACTTCGACTTCTAAATCTTTGGCATTTCTCCCTAGAGATTCAAGTTACATTTTTGGGTGTTTGCGCAGCAGGGCAGAGTGATTTAAGAAGACACTTTAAACGTGCAAGACTTAAGTCAGCCAACAAGACACACACACACACACACACACACACACACATACAGTAAGAACTAACAAAAACTGGTGCAGAATCCAACAAGTATGCCACACTAATTCTGGAGAGTGTAAAAGGCTCTCTGACCTGTGCACTCGTGTGTGTGTGTGTGTGTGTCAAATCTGCCAAAACTTCCTATGGGGACATTTAGCCACTTAAATAGGAAATCTGTTAATGATTTGAGCAAATAATGTTTTTATTTTTTCAAAATATACAGTATAAATGAAAAACGTTTTAGGGTTAGTGTATAGCCATGAATAGCTTTATGTATATATACATATATAAAAGTCAATGGTATGTCCTCATTCAGGTAAACTATAGCTATATAAACATGTTTGTATAAATGTAAGGGGATAATGAAATTGTCAGTGGTGATGACTGTGTGCTCTTGATGTTTGTGTGTGTGTAAGAGTTTGTCTCTGAACAGAATGACTTTGTCATCTGAAGGTCAGAGTGACACACACTGAAGAAAAGTAGCTAAATGACTCAGTAAGCAGAATGGAGCGTCTCTGGATCATGATCATTTTTGATGGCGTGACACATTTATGGAAATTCTAAAATGTCCATTGCAACAATTCTTTCTGATTTGATGAAAACATGAAATTGGGGCTTTGATTTCTTTAGCTCAGAAAAATTCCTAGAAAAGCTAATTTTTTGTAAAATGTATGCAAAACTTCTCCAAAAGCAGCCGCCTAAATTCTCGAACACCCTGCAGAATTTAAACTCAGGTCGTTTGGCTAAACCTGTTCATTGCGGCTCGTTAATCTTTGCTGCCATCACCGAGAGACGAATTTGAACAATGGAAGCAGGGCACACCTTCATCCAGTGCCCGGAGGAACATGATGCAACTCACAGGCAAAACCTGCAATACACCCCCCACCCCACCCCACCAGGAACCATAGCAATTTGTTCCAGCTACACTCTTCACAACGGCCGATGTGTGTGTGGGGGGGGGGCTCCGGGTATAATACTTACATCACTTAGCAACAAAATAAATAGACTTCGATATCACTTTTGTTATTTTGCTACTGTTAAATAACATTAAAAAAATACTGCAAAACGTGTTCTTAATCAGTATTTTCATCTTGTTATCCATTAAGAATATCTACATATCTTTAAAACAAGACACATTCACTTGTGAAGCAAAACTGTGTAGTATATTAAGAATTTTTGGAGAATATATCTTGAATTCTCCTGCCATATTTTTTTATGTATTATGAAAAAATTAATTGATTAAACTAAACTCAAGATATATTCTCTGAAAGCAAATCATCTTCTCATAAATAGTAATTTTGTTTAGAGGATTTTGTTTATTTAGTTGTATTGTTAAAAGTATTTTACAATTAAAAAATGACTTATTTATACTAAAAACAAGACAGAAAGTCTGACTAAATGAATTTTCTAGGTTCAATAACTAAGCTCAATTGACAGCATTTGTAGCATAATGTTGATTACCACTGAAAATATTTTCGACTCGTTCATCATTAATAAAAATAACTAAATAATATAAAGTGGTTAAGGTAATGGTATTTACGATGAAAGTGCATAGGGCCAGTCGTTACATTTTAAAACACACATTCTTTCAAATATATTGCCTCAAAATGTAAATATTATGCATGTTAACATTATTTTATTTTTGGTGTATTATTGGTGTTATTTAAATTGCTGTTCTACTTGATTTAGTGTGATAAAATGGTGTACAACGTTTACTGGTGTTGCGTCATCATGACAACATTGTTATAAAATTTGATATAAATTTACATTGATAAGATAAAAATACAAATAAAATGTAAATAAAATTATGTTTGCTAACAAGTATAATGTTTACATCTTGTTGCTATTCTTTTGAAGCATTGTATTTTAAAGTTTATGGATCAGCCCCATTCACTTCCATTGTATGCACCTTACTTTAACCGTGATTTTTGCTTGTGCTTTTTATTTATTTATTTAGTATTGAAATAGCCCTTAAATTTAGCATTTGATGCAAAACTAAATCAGTATTATTTTACACTGGTTTATTTCAGTGGTCTCGGCCTGTAACTTTGTCTGTATCTTAGCAACCTACTCGGCGACAGAGCAAGATCAGAGAGGTTGCTGATTAACCTGTTGCTATGACTACAGTGGAAGGCAATAACTCATAAGATACTTTTAAGCCCTTTCGCTTTAGAGTCCTGATGCTCAGTGCTTCAAACCTCAAAGGTAAATTGAGAAGCATTGCATCAAGGCTGTATCAGACCTGATCTTTCCTCTATCAGATTATATGTACTTTTTGACTTGTGTTATTGCATAGCTTCGTAACAGAGTCAGCAAATATGGATTCAGTCTCTAAAGTGCTATGCCCATCACCTGTGAAGCTGTTGTTTTAGAAGCGAGAAAATACAAAGCTCATTTCTGTCGTTTATCTCTCTGATCGCATGCAACAACACGGCTGACATGCGTCACGTCGCATCTAGTGTTTAGCTGATGTTTTCTAGCAGCAGGTGATTGTATTTATTCAAAACATGTTAGAAATGTGACTTACAGCAGAAACAAAGCAATTTAAACTGCACAGATTTGAAGATGAAAAGAAAATCTATTATGCTAAGCAGAAAACAAACAGTTTTAAAGCTTATTCAGAAAACTGTCAGCATTTTTCGCAATCATGTTATTATCACATGGTTTGCATATGGTAGTTATGCTGCCATACAAACAGATATGTTTTATAACATTTCAATTAGAGAATAAACCAATTAAAGAAGTCATTGCATTTAAGTCAATTAGGGTTGTTTTAATTATCAAGAGTTGCCGGAAGCTGATAATACAAATAAATAAATTATTGATTTATTTATAAAATCATTTTTGACACTCAATATTGAATTTGGATCAATAATGTTAAGTTAGCTATAGACAGCTAAGGTTTTGACTAGTCATAAGAGAAAGTGGCTGATATTTCTTTTAGTTACCTAATATTTTAATAAAATATTTTAACATTGTCATGGTTTTATATAGCTCATGGTTCTTTTGTTCCATTAAAAAGTAATGAACGTGTAAATCAATATATACCATACTAATTCTATACAGAGAAAGACCAGGGCTAGTTTTCACACTTTTTACTTCTTTGAATATTTCTCTGGGTAGGTTTATTTTTTTTAAAGTCAATTTATGCATAGACACATACCTTAATGTCTTAAAAGCTTTTGAACATTTTTACTGTCATTGCCAACAAAAATACAGTTAATTTAACACACGCTTACCCATATAGTGGGGCATATTTTCAGATAATTTTTTGCAACAGAACCTGCCATTAAACTGCCTATTATAAGCATTTCAGCAACTTTCTGAAGATGTTTGCAGGTCAAAAATGACACAAACATACATGTGTGGGATTTTATGGTATTTAGACCTTATTTAGCTCTAAATTACACCATTCATTTTCATATAAAACAAGCACATTTTGTTATCTTCACTTCTTAAAAAAAACTTAATTTCAGTAAATTGAAAGTGTCAAAACATCGCAATTTGTCACACATTGGGGGTCTCTGGTGGCATCTGCTGCAATAAATAATAATAATAATAATAATTACATGAAATAACTGTAGATGACTTAAGTGATCATGCATTGGCTGATCTCTATAAGCTCATGTTCTAACAAACTTAATTTCTAGATATCATCACAAGTTATGCATTGGATATATATTTAGACATCATAAACTATTATTTGTCAAATTGCAGCATTTTTTTCTAAACCCCTTGTGTTGAAGTGCCAGATTTTGCAATGATGCTCCAATATGCTGTCAAACATGACAATGCTCCACATTCAAATCTGATTGTTACAAAAAAAGAGTTGTTATTTTGTCATTTATGTAAAAAATCAGACATCAAAATTGTAGAATAAACTTTTTCAAACAGGGGTCAGACTTTGACCTGTGTGGTAAATAGACAGGTTTGTCTACAACTGTGAACGTGCAAACGTGTGTGTGTGGCAGGTGTGTGTGTGTGTGTGGGGGGGGTTATAGACTCAGCCCTTCATTTATGTGTGTTTATGTTAAGTATTGTGTCTGTTATATTGATTTTAATATTGAAAAGATAAAAAAATCAGTATTTTAGTATTTCCCATTCATTTCTTATGGTGGGTCAAAAAGGGTCCAGAGCATCAAAACTGTTGCTTTTTTCTTTACGACCCCTTAGACATCAAATCAAGTCCAGATTTTTTGTGTGTTTGTTCAGATAGCTAGTGCAGGAAAAGTCACCAAGTCTTGTACCACTCAGATAAAGGATACCATTTTTTTTATTAAAGAAATCAAAATAAAATCAAAACGGGTCCAAAAAGACCCGAAAAGCGCACGGGGATAAATAATTTCATTTGAATTTTTCAAATGAATGCTCTTGGAAGCACATGTAACTTAACCTGAGAGGTCACAATGTTAAACTTCCAAACAAAGTGTTTAAAAATGCAACAAATTCATAAATATGAATATAAAATGAAAGGTAAGGATCTATAAGATATCAAACAAAACATTAAGAACATTTTTAATGATATGTTCCATAATCAAATTTGTGTCCTCACTTTGCGTCAACTCCGTCAGATTTTTTATAAATATATATTTTATATAAATCAGACAATGTCATTGTCAGCTATAACTCTGAGGACCCCTTTCCCACTTCCTGCTCATGGTGGATGCAACAGTAGGAAACATGGTCTGGTAAGTTTTATACTTTTGTTTTAATATATATATACATATATTAAGCAAACATTTCAGCTCCGTCATTCCATTGTGATAGTTTCTGTTAAGAATGGTGAAAATAACTTTGGCATTTTAGTTTAGTTTATAGAGGCAGCTTCAACTAAGTAAAAAAAATGGCTCAAGTGTACAACACGTGGTTAAGATGGAAAAATTTTCAATTTTGTCAACTTAGAATAATGTGAAAAGACAAAAAAAATTATAGAATGTATTTTATTACTTAACTCCTTTACTGAACACTATTATTAGATAATTAAAGACTTTACTCTCTTGTTGGTTGAATCAAATTAAAATAGCATGATGCTTTTTAGTGTGTCTGATGCAGTTGACACAAATTACAGTAAGATGTAAGTTATGAAGTGAATAAATGTCAGTTTTCTGAAAAAGTGTTTTTAAAAGCTGTTCTCTTACATGGACCATAAGTTGAGACTTTTGTCTACAAATATATCCATTTCATATATTATAGGGGAATTTTAATTTGGAAAATTGAATGGGTTCTTAACGTTGTCTGGGGATGAGAATTTTGTGAGGGAGCAGTTGAAATTTCTATGGATGAAAACATGTTTAAACTTCTGTGTAGGTTCACAAGGTCTACTTAACTGCTGTTTTTGCTGAACATTAGCACATCAATGTCTCTCTGTCTTTATTATGTTTGCCTGTCTCTCTCTCTCTCTCTCTCTCTCTCTCTCTCTCTCTCGCCTCGGGCTGTTTGACAGATTTATGCGCAGAGATGTAAATTTATCGAAATGCATTCCACAGTTTCCAAATCCAATTTTCCCTGTCTCTCCATGCTCGTTTTACAGCCTCCACAAACCCCACCTCACATTTACTTTATGACGAACAATGTTCCCTTTTAATGAAACATTGTTTTCACTCCAAATTCCTGATACAACTATGACAGGCTCCATTTTCGCGGCACCAGACACAAATGGAGAAAAATAATAATAATGCATTTCAGTGTGCTAAAGTCATTTTTGTTGTAAACAACACATTCAATTTTCTTTAGAAAAAAACAATAGATGTTTAAACCTTTATCCATGAGACAACCTCAAAATAATTAGAGAATGCTCTCATCTCATCCCGATGCTTTCTCTAAATTAGATGTTTTCAAAATCAAATGACATAAAATGTAAGTTATAATGCATACAAACTGTAATGCTGTCAGTTTATACAGCTGTATATGCACATACTGCCCTCTGTAGGAAACAATAGAAAGTGCATGAGTTTAGATATTGAATCGTCTGTTTAGTCTTTTTATACAACACATCAAAAGCTTCATATCTCCAATTACATACGTATAAATACATAAATAATGCTGAGAAACTCTCACTGTCATTGTGAACATTTTGTATCTTCCTTGATTGTATGATTCTGATGGGATAATTTGGATTTAAGGGCTGTGTGTAAATCTGCCTCCCTGCCTGAAAGTCTCTCTTTCATCCTCTTACTCTGTCATGTCTGTCTCTCTGCCATCATCCTGGACTGAGTGACCTCCCACGTAGCGGGGGTCTGCAGGGGGGTCTGTATCTTGGCAACGCATTTAGCAACCACTTCTTGTAACCATGGATTATAACCTGTTGCCAAGGGAGACAGAGACAGAGGATTGATTTTCAGGAATGGAGTTTACACAATGAATCGGAGAGGAGAGATTTTGTACACAGATTGTAAAGTGCCACACAACTGAAAATGTTTAGTTGTTGCTGATTAAGTTAGATAAATTGCTGCTATTGACCTTTCAGAAGCCACTAAATAACACACCATGTGTTGGAAACCAAATATAAATAGTTCACAATGTTCTTATAGGAATGTCATCCAGTAGAATACAAATTTAAAAGGAAAAAGTTGAATTCTTTCATAATTGACTCTCATGCCATCATGCCATCCCAGATAATGTATGTATGAATTTCTTTCTTCAGCAGTAAACAAATTACATTTTTAGAAAAATATCTTTAGGTCCATACAATGTGAATGGTGATCAGATATTTGTAGCTCAGAAAATCCCCTAAAGGAAACATAAAAGCAATCCATGTGACTCCAGTGTATAAATCCATGTCTTGCAATATGATAGGTCTAGGTCAGAAACAGACTTTTTTTACTTTTTACTCCAAATCTCCATTTTAACTTTCACTTTCAGATGTTAAAGATAAATGTGAGATTTAGGGCCTGTTAACACTTGGCCACTTTATGCGTTTTCAGTGATCGGATAGCTATGCAATCATGAAAAGACCAGGTGTAAATGCCCTCCGGAACGCATTAGAGGTGGATTGCAATCCGATCACTCAAACCAATTCAGGAGGTGGTTTGAGACGCATTCCAGACAAAAATGGTAAAAGTGTAAATGCATCTAGTGTAAATGCATCTGGCTGTTCAAGATACATATGTAAACTTTGCACTGCCCAAACAGCGCTGCGTCAGCATAGGGAAAATGCAAAACATAATATGAGTAATTGTGTTGCACAAAAATAACATCAAATTAAGACACGGATGCACGTTGTAGGAGAGACAGAACATTTTTTTCTCATTTATTATGGTTATTTGATGCAGAGCACTGATGAAACTGAAACTAAACACTGACATGAGAGCAACTGATGCACATGACGCATGTGGTAGTGGGGGTGTTGTCGAGTGCCAGTTTGTGAATGGAGAGATCGAGAGATGAGTATATTAAGGATCATCACCTGTCAATGATTGTCTCTAACAGCTGTTTGTCATTGCTGTGAGAGTGGAGATAGAGTTTAAAGTGAGCCAGATGCCAATAGAAGAGAGAGAGACCCGCACACACACCCGCTGAGCCTGTGTGGCATGAGAGTGTTTAAAGAAAATAGTGTGTGGACGATTCGGCTGCTTCCGCTTCCAATTCCCACTCACCGGAATCGGGGAGTTCTCCCCCAAAACCGCTTCCCCGGCTTTGGGGTTTGCATATTCCTCCCATTCCTGCCTGTCCCTCTCCGCTCTCACTCCCAGGTTGGTGGACCCGCTGGCATGTGCATGAAGTCTGAGCCAGTTTGCTCATGCTGCAGGTAGCCTCGGCATTTCCAGGACCAATGCCCGGTGATGGAGGTGGGGACATTGGTTAATTACCCCGACACTCAACAGGCTGCCTCCGGTCATGCTGGTTTGTACCGCATACCTGTGTCTATTTAGGGGGGGTACATACCAGGCCTTGGTGGATTTGGGTTGCAGCCAAACCTCCATCCATCAATGCCTGGTTCAAGATGAGGCTTTGGGTGAGAGTCACAAGGTGAAGTTTAGGTATGTGCATGGGGATATCCATGATTATCCGGTAGTGACCGTAATGTTTCAATTCCGGGGGCAAAAGCATAGTGTCGAGGCAGCGGTTAGTCCCCGCTTTACCCATCTGCTAATCCAGGGTACGAATTGGTCTGTGTTTACCAAGTTATTAAAGGAAATTTGTGCTGGTGGGTCCTGCAACAAAGTGTCTTGGTGTGGGATTTGTGATGCGCTGCCTGGGGAGGTGGAGCCGGGGCAATCTACGTCAGCTCCGCATCAGGGTGATGTAAGGGAGGGGGAAGTCTTCGCTTCCCCATCCCTTAGAGGATTCCCCACCTGTGATTTCCCTCTAGAGCAGACACGAGACGTGACACTTAGGCACGCCTTCGACCAGGTGAAAGTGGTTGATGGTCAGTGTCTTCAGCTAGACATCGCACTCTCATATCCGTATTTTTCTATTATAAATGATCGATTGTATCGAGTGATGCAGGATGCTCAGACAAAAGATGATACAACCCAGTTGTTGATTCTGAAGAGCCATCTGGAAATGTTATTTCAAACGGCTCATCATAATCCGATTGCTGGTCACTTATGGTGAGAAATAACACTAAACCGTCTAATGGCCCATTTTATTGGCCGGGCATTCACATGTTTGCAGGTTGTGTGCGACATGCAGTGAATGTCAGTTGGTGAATCTGGCGGCCACCCCAAGAGCGCATTTGCACCCGCTTCCTTCAAACAAGGTTCCCTTTGAAAGAATTGGTATGGACCTCGTTGGGCCATTAGAGCGGACAGCATGCGGACATTTCTTTGTGTTGGTTCTGGTGAACTACGCAATGCTATATCTGGAAGCAGTGCCTCTACGCAACGTTACGTATTCTGAACGTCTTCAGAATAATCTCCTGAGTGGGGATTCCAAAAGAAATCCGCACTGATCAAGGCACTACTTTCATGTCACATATGCTACGCGAGCTGTACAAATTATTGGGAATTAAATAGATTCAGACTAGCGTATGCCACCCACAAAGAGATGGCTTATTCGAAAGGTTAATAAAACCCTGAAAAACGTGATTCGTAAGTTTGTGCACGAAGATGCTCTGAATTGGGGTAAGTGGCTTGATCCCCTGTTATTCACAGTATGAGAGGTCCCGAAAGCCTCCATGGGGTCCTCCTCATTTGAATTATAGTATTGGTGTAAGCCTTGCGGTGTCTTACATGTCGTGAGGGAAAATTGGGAGAAAGGACCTTCAAACAGCAAAATTCAATATGTTCTTGACCTGAGAGCAAAATTCCACATGTTGGGACAGCTATCACAGGAGAATTTGCTACAGGCTCAAGAATGTCAAAGCCAGCTGTATAACAGGGGAGCTCGGCTATGGAAATTTATACAGGGAGATAAAGTCTCCCACATCAAGCTCTAAATTGCTCGCAAAGGGGCAAGGGCCCTTTGGGGTCACACGGCGAGACATGGAAGTCGAGGTTATGGTTGAAGTATGAGGTTAATGGATAGGGCCAGAGCATGGCAAATTTACACAACTATTATATTTCTTCTGGAGATATGGATTTAACCACATGAGTCTTATGGATTACTTCAGAAGCTACAAAGGTCTGGCCACCATTCACTTGCATTGTATAAACCTACAGTGCTGAGATAGTCTTCAAAAATCTTTGTTTTTGTTCTGCTGAAGAAAGTCATTAACATCTGGGATGGCACGAAGGTGAGTAAATGATGAGAGAATTTTCATTTTTGGGTGAACTTGCCATTTAAGTGCAAATTGAAAGAAATCGGAACCTTATTTTATTTAATTCATTCATTTTTACCTTCAGAAGAGCTCAGAAAGTGATTGTGGAGAAGTTGATATGCTGTGGTTAGTAAGAACATTAATAGCTTTTTTTATTTTAAATGGAACTAATTTTGTCATGTAGTGTAGTGATTAAAAATCCAGGTTTAACCCTGGAAGGGGCGATCTATGAACTGGATGGGTCCCTTGTCTCCATTGTGCCCTTAAGCAAAACTCTGAGCATTAGATTATCTGCTATATAATCAACAGCTTTTTAATGTTTTGTGTCCTTGTGTGCTTTGTACTGTTATTAATGTCCATGCACTGCATGTAATGTGAATTTATATAGATGAAAAGCATTTAATAAATACAAAATAGGTTCTTGAAATAATGCTGTTCTAAATGTAAATTAATATGTCATTAATATATAAGTAATGTCATTCTAAATCTGTGTTCTGAGAGCTATGGCAAAATTGAGGTCTGTTCCTCACACAATTATAATACTTTTAAATTATTTTATGGTGCTTTTTGTCATTTTTGGTGCTCTGTCCCCATTCACTTTCATGGGATGTAAAATGGAAGTGTGAGCTTGAACATTCTGCTAACTATCTCCTGTTGTGTTCCACACTAGAACGAAAGTCATATGGGTTTGGAGGGACCATACATGACAGTATGTTATTTTCAGTTTTAGGAGAACTAACCCTTTAATATTACAAGTTTTGTCCAGTTTTTAAGTAACCAACATAACATTACACTCATGCACATAAACACACTTTCTCCTGATCTTTCTGTAATGAAGGTCTTTAAACTAAGAGGGCTAACTAACTGCTCATTACACAAACTCCTCTTTCCCCATCATCCCCTGAGCTAAATTACAACACAAACAGTCGGACGGCCTGCAGGGCAGCCGTTGGATATGAAAGCGCTCAGTCTCGCCCGATTCACCCCTGCAGGACTCAGTCTAATGATAACCTACCAGCTCTCTGCGGCGCTAATGCACATGTCCTTGGATACGAAAGGTCAAAGTGTGTGTGTGTGTTCGAACATGTTTTGGCACTTTACTCTCACTCAGATGGTCTTTTTTTTTCCCTGCCTCATTTGCATTATTACAGCTACAACAGCATGACTTGTGTTGAATATTTCCTCCTCACTGGGCCATTTAACAGGTCAGATCTTTAAAATGCCTGAAGACAGTTAACAACATTATTACTCCTCTCTCCTCTTGAGGGAGTACGGTGCACCATGGTATGAGATAGTAGAACAAAAGTACTGAGTGTTTACCTTATTTATGTAATTGCAGTTGCATGGTACTTCAAAGAATATCATAGTAATACTAATAGTATTACCATGATACAATATACTATATATGTGTGTATCTATATAACAAAACTTGCCCCTCTCTCTAATATTAATATATTTAAATGTATATACAGTACATATGTAAGTACATTTGTGAGAAATATGTTTTACTTTTATAATTATAGTCTCACATGAACTTACACAATGTATATCAGGGTAAGATTCTTGCTGGCATGGTGTAGAGTACACTACTAAGAACGATGTTATGGTAGCTTGATGTAAAATATGTATTTAAATTAATAGGTGTCATTAATGTTCCTTTCATTAGGCTACTGTGAAAATTAATACATAACATGCAATAAACTGTTAAGCACTGTATAACTAATATGAGTGTAGTAATGTTTGCGTTAATATATTATCTTGTATTACCATACGAATGAATGGTTATTTGTTTTATTTGTGTACTATAATGTGTTTTTCTGTGTATAGTGAAATTGTTTTCCTACTTAAAAGGCACACAAAAAAAGACATTTGATATAATTACGGGACACGGTTGTCCAGCATCTGCAAAGAGCATCAAAAACTAGCACAGGTGCAATAACATGCAGTATTTTCATAAAGTTGAATTGCACATGTTACATTTAAATGTATATATACATACATATATATCAGTTTAGCAGGGAAATACATTTACAGCAAAAATTATTGTTACTCCAGGGATGCTTGTGCATTAGCATTAGATGCTGGAAAGGTCCTGCTCCATACTGAAACAGTGTACAAAACCATTCGCACATGAAATGAATGTTCTGATTGGTGGATCAGCAGAGTCGGGCTGTCTTTCTTGCGTGTGCCATCAGTTGCGCTCCCGCCTCCCGCTGCTCAGTGTGCATTTATAGAGAATCTCTGTACACTGTTTAAAATAATAACAATAACAATATTTAAAAAACACTATTCACTCCATGGTGTTGCATTACGTCATTAGAAAAAGTTCCAGGTCAAAAGCCTACTCGTACTGATAGCCATGCGTATCATCACTTATTTTAGGTGGGCATACGCAAAATCCTAAGAAAGATACTGTAGGTGGGCATACGGCAGATGCTTGTGTATGCATCTAGACTACATTACAGATACAGTATATTGTAATTTTGGCAGTAGTTTGTTCAATTACATTTGTTTCATTTGTTTGTTCAGTTGTTTAATTTTGAACAAATGCTAAGCAGAGAGTTGTGGACTGAAAAGACTAAGGTGAGTTGCTGGTCTTGGTTGTCCATTAAGCTGGTTCCCACATGTCAGGCATGTCTAGTTTAAAGGGATAGGTCACCCAGAAAATGACAATTCTCTAATTTACTCACCCTCATGCCATCCCAGATGTGTATGACTTCTGCAGAACAAAAATTAAGATTTTTAGTAGAACATTGAAGTCCTTTTTTTTACTATAAATATCCACCTTTGACATGCTCAGACCAGTAGGTGGCTATATGCGCTAAAATGAAAAAAAGAGAAAGATTGTGAAAGTGAAAATGGACACTTACAGTACAAAAAGGACTTTAAAGCTAAACTATGTAACTTTTGGCCCTCTAGTGGTTACAAGTAAAACTGCATGTTCTTCGGCTCTGCTCCTCTGTGCGGATGAATGTGGTTCGAGGCAACAGTGTACACGTGTATATAGGACATCTTATCAGAGCGAATGGACAAATAAATTAAGAAAGAAAGGAAAAGATGTCATCTGAGCAGTTTAGTGCTATATCTTATGCTGTTGTTTTAACTTATTGGAAACATTGATGTTTTGAAATAAATGACGATACAAAAGTTAGGCAACCTTTGTTAGCATTAGGCATAACGATTGCTATTCTGATAAGGTCAAACGTTGCACAAAGTGTTTATAACAGCAGGATATTCTGGCCAAATAGATCATGGTAGTCAATCATTTATAGATTGTCATTGTTACCAACCAGTGGTCAACATAATTTCAAGACTCACATGTCCTCGGCAGGCCTAGGACTAAAGGATTTATTTCTATAAATAATTTCCATTATAAAGAGAAATACACACATGTGCTAGCAAGTGAAATGTTCTGCACCGATTACAGTATAATTATTGTATTTAACCACACACACACACACACACACACACACACACACACACACACACAGACATTTGTATACATAAAACATAAATAAAATATCTTACCTATTAAGCGAACATGCAAAAATCTGTCCAGACAGCTCTAAAATATAAATTATTATCATAGGTTTATCAAAGTATATTTGGTAAAATAACATATTGTTATTTAAAATAAAAAAGAAAATGACATAATGTAGCTTTAAATATTGATTGATTTTCTTTTGTGTGGTATAGTTCTCCAGGCTGGGAGATCATCTGAATCAACTTAAACCAGCTAAGACCTGCGAAACAGCAGATTTATGAGAGTTTGGTAATATAATTCATTATTAATCTAGAGGAACACATGTAGACTTTGGTTCACTATAAAGAGCTGATGTCTGGCCGCAGCCTTTGTTTGGTACTTCAGTCTGAGCCATCCACTCCTTTTCATGTACCTGGATCGTAAACTGATTTGAATTCTAACACAACAGCTCCACCGTGTGGACAGTAATAGGACACACAGTGTTCAGAACGAGGCCGTGTCGCTCCTCGCTGAATGCATATTTATTTATAAATGTTCTCTATGTAATCAGAGCACACTGATTTTAATCACTGCAATCATTCAGTAACTCTGCCCGCAGTGTCTGCGCTTTCAGAGTAGTATGTGTGCTATATGAGATTGCTTAATTATAGCCTATACAGTTTATAGGGTGCTGTTCAGTTGTATGTCCACACGGTGGCAGCAAAATCCACAAAACGAATCTAGGGGATTTGCTAACACAGGAGTCACAGGATGTATAATATACACATTGCTGTCTTGCTTAAGTCCATCTGAAGATGAACTGAAGGTAAATTGCCGCCTGAAGACATAATTCCTCCTTGGTTTGAACAGATTCCACATAAAATCTCTCAGTAAAATGCTTTAGCCATTACTGGTTTAACTGAGAGTCGATTTGTTTTTGCTCAGAGGACATTAAGTGACATGAATACGGGAGAAAAACAGCCAAACAAAATTAGATTTTTAAGGCAATTGTTGTTTGTGTAGTGTTTGGCAGGAATGGCTTGCATTATGCAGTCACTCTTAATACAATCTTGTAACAATACACAAGATTATTTCTTTAATCATTGTCTTGTGTCACACATTCAGCTGCTGATGAGAGTAAAGAGCTCTTATAACAGAAACAAAGCCAGATGAAGATTTCTATAAGCAAAACATGACAAGTGGCTCTCATATATGAATGCTTCCCATTTCCTTTATGCTACCCAAACCCTATTGACAGAGCTTTGGGGGAAAGGATGACTCAGTAAAGAAAGAGTCATTACTCACTCACCCTCATGTTGGACCACACCTTTATGCTGTTATTTTTTTCTGTGGAACACAAAACGAGAATGTTTTGAAGAATCGTCATGCAGCTCTTTTACATAATGCAATAATCGATAGTGACTATTTCTGTAAAGCTAGGAAAAGAAATACAAAGTATCATAAAAGTTGTTTAAATGACTTGTGTTCTATATTCCAAGTCTTCTGAAGTCATACCATAGCTTTGTGTGAGCAACATACCTACATTTTAGTCACGATAATCTTTATACTGTATACTTCACAGTTCACAATTTCTCTTGGGGAGGGGAGGGGGTAATACAAGTAAAATTTACTTTTGGCAGTACTGGCCTTTTGGCTGGAAAATGTATCGGTGTGACTACTTGCACCCCAGTGTAAATAGCATCTGCCTCACAATGCAGCTTTTTGCACCCCAATAGTCAGGTGAAACCACAGAAATATACAACAAACTAGACTTTAGATGTCGCTGCAGTGGCGTGGGGTGTAAAGATGGTGTGAATGTAGTGTTGTCCTAACAACACCGGTTCGATTTTGCCTTTTGTCCCACTCTTTTCCCCATCCAATGTCCTGCTTCCATTCTTAATATTTCATTTTAATATGACTTAAAATAATAGTTCAAAAGGAACATAAATATTGATTTCATCACAGTGATTTGTTCACGGTGAATGTTGGGAAGTGAAGAGAAGGGTTTGATCTGTATGTCGATAGGACTGCTGTAAATTTACAACAGAATACCATGGTGAAAATACAGTTACTGTAGTAAAACCAAGGTTATTTTGTTCTAAGTTTAAGGTTTAGGGGTAGGGGTTAATGTAGTGTGTCTGTGGGACTCTTAATAAACTCAATAAACACACTGCAGTGACGCCTATGTACTCTATGTTAGTATTTAAATATGTGTGCAAATAGTATCTACTATTATTTGTACTAGGGTTGGGGTGCAAATAATATCTGCCACTATTTGCACCAGTGTGCAAATAGCATCTGCCAAAATGTATTAGGAGCCAAGCTAGAACTTGATGAATGGTTTTTATTGCAAGTACGATCATGTGACGAATCAAATCAAAGACCAACACTACAGTGACGGTCTATTAAAGGGATAGTTCACCCAAAAATGTGTCGCTTTAGAAGACATTAATTTAACAGCTGGAGTCATAGCAATGATGTTTATGCTGACTGTCTGAGATTTTTGGACCGTCAAAAGAGGAATCTCCATTCACTTGCATTATAAGGACCTTCTGAGCTAAGACATTTTCTTCAGATGTGTTCTGGTGAAGAAAGAAAATCATACCCATTTATGCATTTGGCAGACATTTACATTTATGCATTTGGCAGACGTTTTTATCCAAAGTGACTTACAGTGCAATTATTACAGGGACAATCCCCCTGGAACAACTTGGAGTTAAGTGCCTTGCTCAAGGGCACAATGGTGGTGGCCGTGGGGTTTGAACCAAGGACCTTCTGATTAACAGCCCTGTGCTTTAGCCACTACTCCACCACCACTCCATACCCACCTGGGATATCATGAAAGTGAGTAAATAATAAGAATGAACTATCCCTTTAAAGATGGAAGTGGTTGTGCAACAAAATGTGTTAATGTATGCGAATGTGAGGTCTACAATGGCAATTTTCAGATTTTTTTTTACAGTGATGTTTTTTCTTTTTTTCTAAACATTCTACTAATTTAAAGGAACGCTTCACCCAAAAATGTAAAATTCTATCATCATTTCCTTACCCTCAGGCTATCCCAGATGTGTATGACTTACTTCTGAAAAACATGAGCAAAGTTTTTCAGATGAATATTTCAACTCTGTAGGTCCATACAACTGAAGAACTCTTAAATAAGATTCTACACAAGAATCTTGTTCACACAGTGCACTTTTAATTGTGCAGAATGTCTTTAAGTTATTAGCAGTTTCAAATATTCATACAATTATCTCAGATTTCCACCAGTTTCCGTTGACTCTGTCCTGCTTTCAGGCGTTAATCAGAGCTTGTTTGATGTGTGTAATCCGCTAATATTGTTCAGGATGTAAACTCTGCCAGGGTTTTATTCAGGGGACATTATCGTGCCTCACAGCTTTGACTCTGCAATTACACCCTCAACTGCACTCATTAATTCAACATGCAGACATTTCTGAGAGAAAAAAATGTCTCTGTGTGAGCTCTGTGAGATGCCTCTCTCTGCCGATGTTGGCCAAACAATCCTGATGCTGTTCTCTGAAGAAGAGAATGGACCAGAGGATCGAGGTTTGGCTGCTCAGCATAGTCCAGTTAGCTCCTGCCAGTAATGTAATCTGGACATGTTGCTACCAAATGTACAGGTACTCTGAAATCAACCCCATGCTGCCGTCCCCCACAAACGCACTGTCAAGTGCCATCTCCAATCAGACATTTTTGCATACATTTTTATTTTCCTGTGGTGCTACTGATATCACATTGCTCAAGAAGCCTCTGAGACACAAGTTCTGGTTCTTTAGAAAACAGGAGATGTTGTATTTCCCTATAAGATTACATTCGATACACTCCACTGATGGTTAGATTTAGGGTTTGTGTTACAGGGTAAAGGCAATAAAATATGCATTTCTGTTGACTTCTGTATAACATCATTTGCATAAATAAAACGTATATTTGGCACCACTATGTGGACCTTTCACTCATAAAATGGAGCTCAAACTTGCCCACAATTGCAGCAACACTTCCAGCTTCAGCCACTGGGGGAAGCATTTGAATTCCAGTAAGCACAGACCGATCTCAGTTGAAGAACTTTCGACCTACTGTTGCTGAATTCACAGTGAGATCAGTCTGCAAAAAACAAATTTTTTGGATATTCAAAAAAATGACAACCAACTAATAAATCACAAATATTTCATTATATTTTTGTAGAAGTTTAGCAATTGACAGATTCTTTGGGTTTGCTGTTCAATGTTTGTTGCCTTTTATGTTAGAGCTCAGCATAGTCACTTGTGAAGGGCCTTCAAGCCTTTTCTGTGCGCAATCTTGTGGTACCAGCAGCCAATCAGTGTTGTAATGGTGTAATGTTTATGAGGTTCCAGACTGATTAGTCACATGAAATAGGTGGCTCAAAAAAAATCAGGCCAAAGGCAAGATAGCAGCATGCAGGTGGCACACTTCCAGGACTGCATGTGCCAGCCGAGCAACTGCTATTGAGTTTAATGGGAATACTTGCAGTTGTCTCTCTCCAGGTTTTATAGAAGTCCTTGGAATCGACAGACAACAAAACTGTGAACAGCAAAGTGGTTCATTTATGTCAAAGCATTTAGTTTTATTTTCTTTGCAAATGATGAAAAAAATGAATTTCTGAGTCGACGTTTTTTATTGTATGAAAAATCCAAAGGCAAGCTTTTTATTTTTATCCCATTTCCTTTGCACTTATCTTTACATAAAATGAAAGTGGTTTGCATAATTTCCAGAACATCCTTTTTTGGATATTCACACTTTACAGTCCATTCATTTCACCTGAATGTATAATCAATCATGGTGCTATTTTTCCGACAGGTCCAGTTTGTGTTGCTGAAGAATGAACACTCAGGCCCGTCCGGCGGGGGAAGAACCGAGCCTGCAGCGCTCCAACATCAGCCCAGTAAATATTCAATTTAAAGGATTCCCAGATAAGGGCGTCTGAAAAACGGAGGCAGCAGCCATTCTTCTAGATAAGAAAAGACGGCACCATCTGCAGAGAGCGAGATAGTGAACTCCTACAACAACCCAAAACCCTCAACCATAGAGAGAGAGAGAGAGAGAGAGAGAGAGAGAGAGAGAGAGAGAGAGAGACTGTTAGAAAGAGCTTTGACAGTATTTAGAAATTCAAAAAAAGGTTTATTTTCACTTTTTCAGAAAGGCTGTAGGCAGTATTAAACACGGCCAGTTGAAAAGAAAAAGAGCAAAATGTTCTTTTTCTCCTTCATCCTCTTCGTTTAATGTAGTCTAGGTGATATTTTATTTCACCTTATGTAGTTTTTGAGGATGAGGGCATGCCATGCACCCTGTCCATGTTGACATCTGCCTAATTTGGCTAGCTACTACCAGGTAAAAGGAGAATTAGTGGCAAAATACTGTAGAGTTTAATTGGAAGCTATGGGAAGCATTTACAAAAATTGATAAGACAATTCATTTTGCATTTCTAAATCTGAACTGTAGCATAGTTGCATTTTATTTGTTGCATTTAGCTTTTTCCCTGCTGTCAGCATCCTGTTGAGAAGCATTGCTTAAAATTTAATATAATATTCACCATCATCAATATTATATTAAAATAATATTTATGCAGGCTGGGTTTCACTAAGACCACACAAGGTGAATGGAAAATGGACTGAGATGTGTCACAGCTAAAGTGGACCAAAATTCGATATTAAGACCAGGTCAAATTTTCAGCCCCTTAAACAAGTTAATCACACTGTGAATCTGACAACAGTAGGTCAAACGTTCTGCTGCTGAAATCGATCAGTGCTTACCGTTTTTTAAATCACTGCCCAACAGTGGCTGATGCTGGAAGTGATGTTGAACGTACGAGTACGTGTGAACTTTCCGGATGTTTCCGATAAAATGTCCACAGAGTAACACTAAAAGTGAGTATGTAATACAGATTTACTCTACACTCTAATTTTTTTAAAACTCCAAACCCAAACCTTAAACCTAACCATGAGTGAAATTAAAATGTCATTTTACAGCAAAAATGCAACCTCAGAATCATGCCCACCATTGTTTACGAGAGCACGATTACTTCCTGGTTCCCACAAGACCAGAACCCTTGTCTTGGAAACTGCTTGTGCAACATTATCAGTAGCAAGAGGAAAATGTGAATCTGAATAGATGAAAAAATGTCTGATGGGCAATGACACTTTTCAGTAATTCCGCAGAATGGGGTTGATTTAAGGGTACACAACTTTCGGAAGCAACACATCGATCGATTCTCTCAGTGTTTAATGTGAGTAATGATGTACTCTTTATCATTTCATCTCATTGATATCATGCTTCACACACATCTAGCTTTCCACACACTGCATGGAATTTCAGTCACCTGCTGGAAGCTTCAAGTTGATGGAATAGTTACTGTGCACTGTGTGATATTCTCTACGAGTGTGTAGTGTGTCCATTAATGTGTGTGCCGTTTACATTGGTGTGCAAGGTGAGCTGCACTGACTCACAGATAAGACGCTCACTCTGATAACACCCCTCAGTCTGTAACCCCCCCAGAGTTTGTTCAATTTGCGTCGAGCTGAAGCCGAAATCACTTACTCCTCATGGCTCTGAGTTTGGTGCCCAATGATGATTCATTTAGTCAGCTGGAAAAAGAAGGATAATGATGTGTCCATCACAGACGAGAGAACTTTAGCGAGACTGTCACAGATCTCTGCAGGGCCAAACAAAAGGGTTTTAACATCAGCATAAAATGAAAATGGACATTATTTGCTTTCGTAGTACTCGATCCTGCTCTTATTGAGCATGATTCATCAGTCTGCATTATTCCGAAATAACGTCTTTTGGTTGATATCACCTAGGCCAAGCGAGCCAAATGGCCAAATACAAATATAGATATTGTTTTAGACTGCAGGGCAGTCAATGCAGCCCTTACAAAATCTTGCCAATATTTAACACAATTTAATTCCAGTTGGCATTAATATAATCAATGTTGCAGTAATAATGATAAGGCATTTGAAAAAGAAGCATTATCATCGAGATACGTTGAAATGTTCTGGAGGGTAAACTTGACCATCTGCCTCCAGAAAAAAAAAACAGGTGGTGGTTCAGGAAGGGAGTAGTCCTCCACAATCCACATAAATTATTATTATTATTTTTATGGAACGCTGCTTTTCACCATCCAATCAATTAACCTATGAACACAATCAATAGCCTGTTTGTATATTCTCTGTCGATCTGCAATACTCCAGATTGTGAAAGTAAAATGGGCTGCGAATACTTTTCATGTTGAATTTAACAACCTGAGAGGACAATGGTATGCTGAACAAAAGTCTCCAATCAGTACTTTTATCGTTTAGAAAGTCTATTTGGGGAAAAGATCTGCACAATTAGATTCCTGTGGCTGTTTTTGTGCACACATATTAAAAGCACGTCTGAGGCATTTTGATAAATTGAAAGCATTAAGTAGTTTTCAGCCCTCAAGAGATTTTCATTACGATCAAGAGAAACATCCTGAGGTTACGCACAGAGAAACGCACAAACTCAGTCGTGGCTCAGTGCAGGAGACCCTCGCAGACATCTTAACGCTAACGGGTTGAAATGATGAATGTTTCTTCTGAACGCTGTGGGGAGAATCTTCCCTTATAGAGAGACAATCTGTGATGTTGTTTGTAGAAAAGAGCAGATTGTGATTTTGATGAAGTGAATCTGTCAGATCCACTGAGAGTGTGTGAAAGTTGGTTATCTCTCTGTGTCATGGTCACACACACACAAACACATGCTTGTCTTTGACTTCTCTACTCACAAGGGAAATGTGGACATCTTTGAAAGTACACCAGAAACACTGGTCTTTACTTGGATATGTGGTGATCTCTTTACGTTATTTTAGGACTTTTTGTTTGAAAATCTTCAAACATTCTGGTTAGGGTTTTTTCTAAAGCCCCAACACTAAGTATTAATCTTTTGCAATTAATGCAGCCCAAACCGCTTAACAAACAGACTAATTATAATCTTAGGTGTGCTCGCTTTTTTTTTTTTTTTTAAGCTCACTTTTTAAGAAAATTTAAAGTGTGAAAATCTTGAAAGTGTGAAAACGTAGCAAAATAAATAAATTTTCAAATGACAATGGATTAGTGTGGACATGACCTCATATCTCATGTTTGTCTATTTTTGTTGTGATCGGGTCTATGTCCACTTAGTATTGACAACATCCATAACACCCATACATTTAATTATTCCTTTAAATGTTAATAATAATAATAATTATTATTATTATTTTGTTCATGTGGACCACAGAACTGTTTGGTGCATATTATTTTTGTGAGACAAAATAAAAATGTTTTTTTAACTCATAAAAATGCTTTGCCTGTCATTTTACTGACTATGATGGAAATTGCTTTTTTTTTTTTTTTTGGAAATAACAGATTAAATATTTCTCAGCCATGAGCAATAGACTAGAAGTTTGCTTTTACAGAAGATTCCATATTTCTGATTAGCCTCAGATGTAAAAGATTCCATCCAGCTTGTATTTTGTTGGCGACATTATGTAATAGAGTAAAAGAGTGATACAAAGCTTATCAGTGTGAATGTAATTAAATCAGCTATCTCTCAAACAAAATCCCCTCAAAGGCATTTATTAGGATCCCAGCGCACTGTGATACGACGTGATGCTTTAATAAAAACTGAACGCTTTGTCTGGATGAAAGCACAGCCTGTTTTACTCATGACAGTGAAGACACATAGCTGCATTTTTTGGCCATTAAAAAAAAACAACTAAAAAAAAAAACACAGTATGCAAGTGCTTTATTTACACATAAATTTGCAGGGACATGAATTTTTTTTTTATAGTGCTATAGAATGAAGCCCCAAATAAATGTTAATAGTTGTGTTCAAAATATATGACTATTGCTGCAATATATAGAATGTATATTATGCACAATGTGCAGATATTCTGAATGGATTGAATAACAGATGGCTCACCACATCTGCCAAAATGTGCAGTTCACCATAGAGCATACTGTGTGAAATACAGTATCCAACAATGCAATGCGCTCATCTTGACCTTCAATTTCTAGTGTGACGCAGTGGCGGATCTAGGCATGCCAAAAGTAGTATTTCATTGCGAACATAGCTGATTTTCTGGTCTACTGTGAATTGCATGCTTTATGTGTTTGATTTTGCTGTGGTATGATGTAACAAGGAAACAGAAAAGCATATCGTAATGTATCTCAAACTCCATGACAAGCGGCCGCTCATACTGGAAAAACAAAACTAGATGCAGCACCACAAAAAAAGAGCAGAATGCAGGCGTCTTGAGACACGTTTTTAAAAGTTGTGTTTTTTTCTTAACTTGACTGGTGCACCTGCGTGAGATGCTAAAAAGCAGTGAGATGTGGAGCAACGGTCAAAGACGTCTGTCTAGATCATGTTTACATAGAAAAACATTGAAAAAACAATTTGGACAGAAAAACCAAAATGTGTTTAGTTTGAACAGTCCCTAACAAAAAATGTATAATGCAAAATGTTTTAGTCTGTATTTTTCAGAGAGCATTAAGAGCATTTTTCATTAGAGCAATTAAGAAACTCTAAAAGCATTCATAATTGATACTGAAATCATTCCAGTCTCAATTCAGTGTCGATCTGAAGATGAACTCTCTGAGAGATGGTTTGAAGGGTCAGTTTTTCGCCACTGGATTTGCCTCAGAATAAATCAAAATAGTTTTTCGTAAAAACATTTACATTTATTAACATTGCCATGATTTGCATAGACCCAGCAATATGATAAATTACATGGGCTGAATAAGGAAATTGACCTTTGGGTATCTAAATCCCTCTTGAATTCTAATGGTTTCTTGAGCCAGACAACAATATACCACAGCACAAATCAAAGTGGCCAAAACAAACCATGTTTATCCTCACTGTAAGTTAACCTGTGTTTAATGTAGTTGGGGTTGTATTTCCTTTAACCTCAAGTAGTTTTGCTCATGATTTTTTAAGGGATGAGTGCATTTCACACAACCTATCCATGTTGCCTAATTTGGCTAGTTTCTGACGATGAAATCTGATCGGACACACATGACAAAAAACATTCTTAACAGACATCTTTGTCTTGAAAACTTGTTTATTCATTGATTTATTTTGCGTTCCTAATTATGCATAATTATATTGTCATTTGCATTGTATTATTTGCATTCAGCATTGTTTTTCCCAGCTGAACCTATCAGAACCCAGTTTTGGGTTGTGACACAGCAGTTAAGAATCTCTGCTTTAGGCCTTATCAGAAAGTTCCTGATTGTCTTTGTTGTACATTGTTGTACCCATAATGCTTAAAGACAGGATCTTTTTCCTGGTGGCTCCATCAAAGAGTCAATAGAGTCCAGAGGTCTTTTCTCCACTGTCTGTGAAGCTTCTTCTCTTGTTCTCTCATTCTCGTTGTCAGGGGGCTGGTAACCAGGTTCCAGGGGGTCCAGAGGGTCTTTAGAGAGCAGGATGCTGATTGAGGGAAGTGTTCGGTGGACGGTCATCTCCGAGTCGTCTCCTTCCTGACTCTCCCAGACCTCTCTTAAGCCCTTGTACTGCAGTTTAGTCATCTGGTGAAGACCACCTATCTTTCTTTTCATGATCTCGGCACATGTGATGGTTTTAGTGACAGCCCGGCCTGAGCCGCTGAACACGACCTGTCTCAATCCGGTCTGACCGCTGGTCCCGGTGTCATCCTGCATCCGTGCCATGGCGAAACCCATGAGGTTACGAATTTTACTTCCCTCCTTCACCCTCATTTCCAGCACGCCCGCTGGCAACCCGGGAAATGGACACAAGATGTCCTCCTCGGTCCGACATACTTTCTTAAAGCCTGTGTGACCCTGCTTGAGGCCACTGCTTGACAGTTGCAGAGGCGGTAAGGTGGAGACACATTGGGCGTTTCTAGCCTGTCCCTGAACGGACAGGCATGCGTCCCGATGGGTGCTAAGCTCCATTGGAGACTGTTTGAACACTTTGAGTCTCGGGAGTGATTTCTGGAAGAGCCCACAGCAAACAGGTAATCATTCCTTCATATTAAATGCTCAAATGACACACTATTCCGCCGTTTTATCCGTGATTAGCACCCTACTGGTGAATCACTTCCATGAAAGGACAAACCAGAGAAGAGAGTCCAGAACCATGACTGCAGAAGTCTTATGACATGATATATTTAAAACAAAACTCATGTTGTAAAGTTTTATATATTTTGAAAAGCTGCAAGCCTTTACCCACGTGTCCTTTGAAACGCAACGTCCAACATCACTTGTCTGGTCTTTAAAAGAGCTGTTAAATTTGACAACATCCAGGCTTGTAAGTTTCAGAAATGAAAAGGCAAATCCTCAGAGTGCGTAAGGTTTCAGACAGCACATTTACTTCTTTGGGATGATCCAGGATAAATACATTTCTCCTTGTCTCTCTTTCAGTCCTCTTTACTCACCTGCATGCTCTTTCACTTTGCGGATGTGAGCGCTGGACTGCATCACTGTCTTTCTCTTTTTCTCCTCTTCTTCCACGTGCTGGCTGGGTTAAATGAGGCTGGAATTGCTCTGTATCTCTCCCGGCACCCGTGCTGCCTCATAAATGCGAGGGAGAGAGGGAGTGCCAGCCCTCTTAAAGTCACAGCAACCCCAGATTAACAATCTCATTTAATAAGCACACAGATCTGATGTGGGTGATTCTTCAATTGGGTAATGTCTGTGTCATCTAAGACAATGATGTTTCCTCATTTTTAAGTGTTGAAAGGTTACATTTGCCAGAATTTCTCAATTTTGAGCTTTTTCCTTAGCCCAAACTTTTAAAATAAATAAAATTATATTTTGAATGAGTTTGTTATTTATTCATTTATTAATATATATTTTTAGAACAATGAATCACTGTCTCAAAAAGTAAGTTAGGACATAAAGTTCACACTAAGGGCTTAGCAACTTCTAGTTAGTTTGTAACAAAGTCAGTGCTTAATTTGGTTGCACCACCTGTTCGTAATGCAAGACTTAACTAGTAGGTCATAAGCTCTCCGTAAAGCAATGCGTAGTCGCATAATATGAAGTTTACCTGTATTGATCCAATAAACAGCCTTCAAGTATTAAAAAGCCATGCATTTCAGTTCAACCTTGCTACGGCTGATGTTCAAACCTTGTTTGCTCACGTCAGCTGCAATAAATTGTATCCCCATTGAAATATGATAAATATCACGTACCAAAACTAGATTTAATTAATGGTATTTCATTTAACACCCCCTCTCCCTTTTACTTTAGTACAATGAGTGTTATTACAAATCGTAATTTTTTTTATAAAAAATAAATACAAATATTACACATGTATGTTCGGGTCATTTTTGACCCGCGAACATCATAAGTGTAACTCGCAAATGAACAGTACACAAGGGTTAAATCCATATCTTCAGAAGCAATATGATAGGTGTGGGTGAGAAACAGATCAATATTTAAGCCATTTTATATGATAAATTCTCCTCCCTTTCCTCCTCTCCTCCCGCGCTTTCATATCAACAAGACTTGACTACTGCAACTCTGTTTTTTATTTGTCTGAATAAGTCTGCTCGAAGGTCTCACATAACACCAGTCTTACTAGATCTCCATTGGCTCCCTGTAAAATTCAGGATTGATTTTAAGATTTTAGTGCTGACTTTCAGAGCCTTAAATGGTCAGGCCCCACATTACATCCTGGACCTTTTGAAGCTGTATTCCTCTGACCGCACTCTCCGGTCCTCTGGCCAGAACTTGCTTGTAGTCCCTAAGACTCGTTATAAGACCCGAGGGGACATGTCATTTCAGTCTGTAGCTCCCAGACTGTGGAACGCCCTGCCCCTGTCCATGCGTCTGGCAGACACTGTTGCCTCTTTTAAAAAGGCTCTGAAAACATGTTTATTTAAGAAGGCTTTTGGTTGATGGGTTTTCACTATTGTCACTTTAATCTTACATATGTATATACATTTTATACTGTTTGTTTTTACTTATCCTCCTGTACAGCACTTTGTGATTTTATCTGTGAAAAGTGCTTTATAAATAAACTTTACATACTTACTTACTTACTTACTCCCTGCCCAGTCGATCTCCATTTTCTACTTTCACTTTTGCATTCTCCTTCTGTTTTTGGAGATTCATATTTTTCATGCATATCACCCCCTACTGGGCAGGTAGAAGACTTTATAATGAATAATGACCTGTTTGATCCTATTGATCTGTTTCTTACACACACCTATTATTTTGTGTCTGAACACATGGATTAAACCACTGGAGTCATATGGATACATTTTTTATTATTTTTAATTTTAGTATCAACTTCTTCAAATGTGAAAAATGTCAAATCAGTTGAAGGTTGATCAAGGCCATGATCTGATTTATATTCTAGAACATGCACAAATGTTTTTTAACATCGTATGAAGGAGTTTCACTTTTCAAGATTTCAAGTTGTCAAAGTGCCCCCTTATTAAATAATCACCAATACAGAACTCTACAGAGGATTCTGTTCCTTTAAAAACAAGCCAACAGCTCTGAAGCAACTTTGTCTTTCCGTTTAGAGGACGTTCCGGTGCGAGAGCTCGAAAAACGCTGACAATTAAAGCACAGCTCTGGAACACAGAGCTGCTTGCGTGCAGAAATACACATTTTCATCAGGAGAATAAATGTGTGAATGAAATGAGCTGGAATTTAATTGAAAACATCATTCACAGAGCTGCTCACAGTCCGGCTGTTAAACTGTGCTGCACTCGGCCTCTGCCCCGCTACATGCATTTGGCCATTTTCATTTGCATAATGTGATGTTAATGGTCTTTATATAGGAGGAATCTTGGGAAAGGTTTCTTGAGCAGGGAATAAAGTGCATGATAGATTTTAATCACCTGCACACATGAGAGTTATTTGGCAACATCCTTCCTTTTCATCCCTGATTTATTTTAAACCATTTGTAAAATCATAATTAACCTATGATCTTTCATGAGTTTTTTATTATTATTATGATTATTCCGGTGTAAAGCACATTTAATTACCACTCTCTTTTAAGTGTTTTATATATATGAACTTATCTTGTTGCAAGCATCACTATTACTCACACTTAGTTACACTTACTTACAATAGTTCACACAAAGATTCAAATTTTGTCATAATTTACTCACACTCATGTCATTCCAAACCTGTATGACTTTTCAACCTGGAATACAAAAAGAGATGTTAGGCAGAATGTTTTGGAATGACAGCCTCATTCAATTACTTTCATTACAGCATTTGTGCAATGGACATGAATGCCACAAATCACATGGCTTGTTGAGGAAAGGTGTGTTATTTGTTCTTTGAACAATCTGACTTTTTTTCTTTACCTGATGGACAATAAAACAGACCAGAAACCTCATAGACATGCATTGAAGTAGCCTAGCCACATCTGGAGAACAGGATATCATATACAGCCATGGTCAAAAGTATTGGCAGTGACATACATTTTGTGTTTTGCAAATGTTTCTTCTTCAGTTGTTGTGGTGTTGATTCACATTGTTTCTAGATTATTGTGCAGAGTGATCAGATACATTTTAAATAATTGCAAAAACTTCATTGGCCAAAAAATGAACTTTATCACAAAAACCCAAATTTCAGAGTTTTTTTGGCCAGTGATATAATTTCACTAATCATATCAGCAGCACCTGGGAAAGTGTGAATGAGTACAAGTCAGGTGAAATCACTCTATCATACTGATTGGATTATAAGAACAGTCTGATTGCAATAAAAGGAGGGAATATGTGCTTCCAATCATTGTGTTCTTGTTCACAATGGTTACCCCTAAAGGAAGAGATGCAGCCATCATTGTTTGCATCAAAATGGCCTCACATGCAAGGAAATTGCTGCAAAGAATATTGCACCTGAAAGAACCATTTACCGGATCATCAAGAACTTCAAGGAGAGAGGTTCAACTGCAGTGAAGAAGGCTTCAGGATGTCCCAGAGTGTCCAGCAAGCGCCAGGACCGTCTCCTCCTGACGAGTCAGCTACGGAATCGCGTCAACAACCATGTAGAGCAGGGGTGCCCAATACGTCGATCGCGATCGACTGGTCGATCGCAGAGCCAATGACGGTAGCTCACAGAACTAAAAAAAAAAAAATAAAAAAAAAAAATAAAAAAAATAAAAACATTTTTTAAAAAAACCGCGCCTTTTCAGAAAAGCAATCCATCCTATCATGTCATTACATTACCATGTGCCCGCTGATTGACGTGTAGACAGGCCAGTCTGCTGGTTGCTAGAAAGTTTTTTTTTACACGTTACCATAACAACCATAAACATAAATGCGCCATTGCCAACGGTTTTACCGTTGCTTTTCGCTATTGCTCGTTTATTATCTGTAGTGTAGACAGACATAAATTATACCACAATGAATGAGGAAATAAAAGAATTAAAAAAAGCAAAGACTTACCATTTCCATCAGGAATGGGAAGATGACTTCTTATTCACGATGTCATACTCAAAGTGTGTCTGTCTGATCTGTCGATCCAGCATTAAACTTCCAAAGAAGGGGAATGTAGAGAGACACTTTAGAATGGTTCATCGAACCTTTGATACAGACTTTCCTCCAAGCAGTGAATTAAGAAAGAGAAAGGTGAGGGATTTGAAATCTCAGCTTCTTGGACAGCAGTCTCTTTTCACTCGGCCAACAGCGAAGCGAAGGCCGCAACAGAGGCATCGTTCCGGTGAGTCGGACGATCGTTAGGCACAAAAAGTCTTTCCAGGATGGAGTAATGGTGAAGGAAGCCTTCATTGAGGCTGCGGATTCTTTGTTTAAAGACTTTACGAACAAAACAGAAATAATGTCTGCAGTCAAAGCTGTTCAGCTGACAAGAAATACAGTGACCAGACGATGCGAAATGATGGGCGACAACTTAGTGCAGCAGCTTGCTAAGGACATTGACTGTTGCGAGTGCTTCTCGCTACAGATGGACGAGTCTACGGACATCACAGACAAAGCCCAATTGTGCATTTTTATTCGAATGGTCTTCCACGACATGACTGCAAAAGAGGAACTTTTAGCAGTTCTGCATATGAACGCACACACACGAGGGGGTGACACCTTTGAGATATTCAAACACTTTATCGACAAGAATAAGATTCCAGTGTGCAAATTGGTGTCAATCACCACCGACGGTGCACCTTCCATGATCGGCCGCTCTAATGGATTTGTTGCCAAATGCCGCGAGGATGAAGCGTTTCCTGATTTTTTAAGTTATCATTGTATTATACACCAACAAGCGTTGTGTGCGAAAATGTTGAACATGAAAGAAATTATGGACGTAGCAAACAAAGTAGCCTGCTCTATCCGTGCTAGATCTCTTCAAAGACGACTGTTCCGCTTGCATCTTGAGGAGGCTGGCAGCGACCACTCAGACCTACTGCTTCACACGGACGTAAGGTGGTTGAGTAGGGGAAATTCCTGCAACGATTCCGCGATCTCCTTCCCGAGGTAAAGCAGTTCCTACATGACAACAAACATGCGGAATACACGCAACTTAATGATGATCGTTGGCTGCTTGATTTGGCGTTTTTAACTGATCTGGCGAACTTGCTCAATGAGCTGAACGTGGAATTACAGGGCAAAGACAAAATCGTGATCGATATGATAAGCACAGTAAACGCCTTCAAGGGAAAACTTAAACTGCTTTCTTCAAAGATCCAACGCCATGATCTGGGGAACTTTAGAAACCTTGCATCTGAGCTGAATAATCAAGGGAAGGACTTAACAGAGATTGACAGTGCATGTTATGCAGAACAGATTGACACCGTCCTGTCAGACTTTGACAGGAGATTTCAAGACTTCGCCGTACTCGAGCCAGTTGCCACATTTATGTGCTTCCCTTTTGTGGAGAATGCTGAGGTCGATGTCCTTGCTTCCAAAATCGCAACAATGTTTCAGCTCAGTTCTGCTGAAGTTGAAGATGAGATCTTGACACTACAAGCGGATATTAACTTGAAGTCTAGGGCCCATGAACAATTCTGGAGTTTACTCACAGAAGAAAAGTATCCCAACATAAGAAAATGTGCAACATCACTGACTGCAATGTTTGGGTCTACTTACTTGTGCTGAATCGACCTTTTCACATATGAAATTTATCAAATCCAAATACCGCTCCACCCTGACCGACGATCATTTGGAGGCCTGTCTTAGACTGGCTATCAGTAGCTATTGCCCGCACTATGCATCCCTGGTGGACTCCATCCAATGCAAGTCATCATCTGAATGAGGTACTGACCACTGATGTGAACATGCCATGTGTATGCAAGAAAATAACTACATGCAACTTATTGTACATAAAGTTAATTCATTGTCTGAAAGTTTCAATGTTTGAACAGTGAATTGTAGTGTGATATAGTGTGTAATGTAGGCCAAATGCCACTGTATATGTATGTATGTTAAAAGAAAATTCTAGTGTTAAAAAAAGTTACATTTCAATGTGAGTGAGTGTGTGTGTGTGTTGCCTGAATGGGTAAAGTTGCATTCCAATGTGTGGATTTTGATGTACTGTAAATGCACTGAATTGTATGGGAAATGTAATGTAAGTGCCACTGTGTATGAAATCACATGCATGTTGATTAGCTTCTATTGTGGACTATGTTACTTTTGTTACTGTATTTTTAGTGTAGGTAGGGAAATTAAACTCAATCATAAATTAATAATGATTTAAGTGTGAAACATTAAAGCAAACTAGCAGCCAATATGACACTGTGTGTTTGTTTTGATACATTAAAAAAGACACGTAATGTAATGTGAGTAGTAGATCATTCTGACCTAGTCACTTAAAAGGTAGATCACCATTCAGAAAAGCACGGGCACCCCTGATGTAGAGCTTACACAATACTGGCAATATTGCATGCACAGTGAGGCGAAGACTTTTGGACAATGGTCTGGTGTCAAGAAGATCAAGAAATCAAGAAAAATTTCAAGGACAGACTGAAATTCTGCAGGAAGTACAAAGATTGGACATCAGAAGACTGGTGGAAAGATATTTTCTCTAATGAAGCCCCATTCCGACTGTTTGGGACATCTGGAAAATCGATAGTCCGGAGAAGAAAAGGTGAACGCTACCATAAGTCCTGTGTCCTGCCAACAGTGAAGCATCCTGAGACCATCCATGTGTGGGGTTGCTTTTCATCCAAGGGAGTGGGCTCTCTTACAATTCTGCCCAAAAACACAGCCATGAATAAAGAATGGTATCAAGAGCAACTTCTCCCAACGATCCAGGAGCGATTTGGTGATGATCCTTGCATTTTTCAGCATGATGGAGCACCATGTCACAAGACAAGAGTGATAATGATATGGCTCAGAGATCATTACCTTGACATTTTAGATCAGTGGCTAGGCAACTTCCCGGATCTCAATCCCCTAGAGAACCTGTGGTCAATCCTCAAAAGGAAGCCCACAAATTGTGATCAACTCCGAGCACTACTAAGGCAAGAATGGATCGCCATCAGTCAGGATTTGGCCCAGAAGCTGATATGCAGCATGCCAGAGTGAATTGCAGAGGTTATGAAGAACAAGAATCAAAACTGTATATATTGACTCTTTGCATATATTGAATGTTTTTGCCAATAAAAGCCTTTAAAACTCATGAAATGCTTCTCATTGTTTTCCAGTGTACCATAGAAACATGTGAAAAAATTATCTACAAATACTAAAGCAGCAAACTTTGTAAAACACAAAATGTATGTCACTGCCAATACTTTTGGCCACGGCTGTAGACTTGGACTTGTTTGAATTGTTTGTTCTGGACAACCATCCAGAACACTCTAAAGACTGCATAGCAACATGCTTAAAAACCACTTAGAACAACTTAGCAACCGCATAGCGAAATCCTGGCATCTACCCATCTAGCAACCACAAAGCAATGTGCTAAAAAACACCCACAGCACCTTAACAAAATCTGCTTTATTTTTCTTCTCTCTTTTTTTTTTTACTTGGTTTGAGAGCCGCAGTGGAGGGGAAGATTTTCAGTGAATTAGACCTTTTGGTTGAATTTGTTTTCTGTTCCTCACACGCAGCTATTGGGTTCAGAAGACTTGGAATAATTCATAAGAACTAATTTGATGGTGCTTTTATGGTGTTTTTTGATGGCTTTGGAGCTTAGCACTATTCGTCCCTTTTCGCTTTCACTCTATGTAAAAGAGCAGCATGAACATTGATATAAACAGCTCCTTTTTGTGTTCCACATAAAAAATAGCTGCATACGAGTTTGGAATAACATGAGGGTGAGTAATCATTTTCGTTCAATTACATGTTGTGGGAAAACAAAAATTCTGTGTGCCAAATATTTCACTTCAGATATAGTCAGTATTGCTCACTTTTTTCAAATAAAAAAAACACTATCTTGATGTTTTTTCCAAATAAACACAGATCAACAATTACACTTTCCTCTCTCTTAATGCGTTAGCACAGTGACAAAGTGCAGCTCACTAAAACCCTCATATAATTTGCTGTATATTTCCTCTCAGTGTGGATCAGTGATCCGTGATATTCTACTTTGAGTAATTTGGGTTTTTCAGTTCTCTGGTTAGCTTTGTGTGCACTGTCATTTAACCACAGTCTCAGCATGGACAGCAGAGGTACTCCGGCCCGTTTCCACCAGACAACAGGCGGGACAGAATGAGAGGTGAGCAAATGAGAGAAGACAGATCATTCAGGCTGAACCAATGCACTGTCTAAGAGAGAAAGACTCAGGGAGAGAAACTGAAAAAAAAAGCACAGAGAGAGAGAGAGTGTTAGTATTTTTTTCATACACACATTATTCCCAAGTGAAAAAAGGCAATATAAAAACAGTTTAATTTTATGCAATTCATTTGATTAATGACAATTAAATGAACAGTTCACCCCAAACTATAATATTATGTCATCATTTATTCACCCTCATGCTGTTCCAAACCATAAGACTTTCTTCCGTGCAACACACAAGGTACATTTTTTGAGAATGTCCTGTTAATACATTTTTCATTTTAATAAAAGTGAATAAACACATGTTCTTTCGAGCTCCAAAATAGCACTAAAGCACCATTTTCAAAGTATCAAATAGCCTATTCCAAAATGCTTTAAGTCAAATATAATTTGCATTACCACATGTTCAAACTTGAGTTGTGATCAGTAACAACACACACAGCAACCAATGACATCTGGCATTTGTGATGTCAAAACTGCCATTTTATTATACAAGTAAACCGGCATGGTCTCATGAAATTTACGTGTGCATTGCAATGTTTTTGCAAAACTGAAATGACAAGCTTGACTGCAGTTTTCAAATTAAATGTCCAGTGGAGGGCTCCAGAACCGAGCGAAGTGAAGTTGTAATCAGACTTGTAAAGGTTTATAAGGTGAATTTTAGATGGAGTTTTTAAAGGGGTCATGACATGCTCTTTTTTATATTATTTTATTCTCTTCCCTGAGGTCCACTTGTTAGTATTTTTTTTTAAACCAAAACATAATAATATATATAAATAATATCGTCATATATAATAATTTTCCATCCTGTCTCTGGTTTTCTGTCTGAAAACTCAGTTTCAAGATATCTGGCCCTTTAAGACTTCAATGTAAATGCCCACTGTTCTGATTTGCTAACATCGTGCAGCCTTTCCAAAGCATTAATATTTTAAACGAATAAACCTGAACAAACTTCAAGTTTACGCAATATTAAAAAAACCAAATTTCAGGGTTCACATATAACGGACACCCTGAAATATAATGTTTTTTAATCATGCAGCACCATAAACAATCAAACAGTCATGACATATGAAATATTCATGAATGAAATTGTTTATTTACGTCTGGCCACAGCAGAATGAGACGCGTTTTAAAAAGTTGCAATTGTACCTCTCTTAAATTACGGCGCACATCAACAAAAACGCATCAGAAAGATCAAAGACGTTCATATAGTGCATGTGTACAAAAGACAAAAAATTTTAAATGGCACAGATGGTTGCAAAAACAGTCCATGTCCTGTGAAGTCTTCAAATTAGCACAACAGCAAGAGAGCAAACAACCAACAGGATGAAAAAGAATGGGGGTCTCCTTTTTAGTGTAATAACTCGACATGTCATCTTTTAAAAGTGGCCTGAGATGTATGATAATGGTCAAAGCCGTTCATCTAGTGTAGAAAAACATTTAAATCCAGATAGGCACATGAAGGTGTCTAGTGTAATGATCCGTTCACATAAAGCATGAAGTAACTTTTCGCCTCGCATTGCTCGTATGAGTTTGATCTCTAGATTATGAAATATTATACATTTGTGTTTAAACTTGCGTTCGTGCAAATAACGCGAACCTGCGAATATTCCCCCTTCTCTTCCGGAAAAGGACAGGAGGAGGGGCTTCTACGACTTGGTTCATAGTGAAGTACAACCAATAGCTGGAATCATGTAGACGTGCATATTTTCAGAACTTACCAGGTAGTCCAACTTCCTCGCTCACATTCCTCCAAGCGATGTCTTTTTCCATCCGGTCTCTGTACATGTATGCCCGGGTGCCCACACACCGCTACAACAATTGTTTCATACATTTTTCCAGATTTCTTCTGTCAGTGACATCCAGACAATCTCAATGCTGATAGGCTTTCACGAAACGTGTCATGCGGATTTCTCGCTCGAGTTGAAAAATGTAAACTTGCGCGAATACGCAAATGTAGCGATTTCGCATATTCGAGTTGTGGCATTCACTTCAATCGCGCCGCCCAGCGTGAATTTGCGTCTATTCTCATCTTTGTATTGACTTTGCATGTTATTGCGCCGTGTGAAACGCTCGCTTCGCATTGTATGTAATCTCTCATGATAGGCCCATCTCTCTCCTCTTCACCTGTGTGAGTATGAGTGTCTGAGCACCAGAGGGTGGGGAAAAGGGTGCAATGACGAAAACTAGGCATTGATGTCTTGCCAAAGAGGTAGTCCACAAATTACAAACCAGCCGTTTCTAGAGCCTGATTTACAACCTATAGCTGGAATCATGTAGACGTGCATATTTTCAGAACTTACCAGGTAGTCCAACTTCCTCGCTCACATTCCTCCAAGCGATGTCTTTTTCCGTCAGGTCTCTGTACATGTGTCAGGAATCAGTCAAGCTCGTTCCAATCCACCACTCAAAGATCACTCTCCCCAGAATACTAATCACACACACCTGGTCATCATCTATCACATCATTAATCAGCTCATAAGAACACTCACCACGATTCCAGTCTTTGTCAAGCCTCCAACAGGAACAGACCGTTTCTTCTTGCATCCTGAAATCTCCGTCAACTCTGAATTCCTGAGTATCCTATTTTCCTTACCTGATTCATGCTAACCCTATGCACTGTTGTTCTGCCATCTCCAGATCTCCCACCCGATTCCTGAGCCCATGTCCGAGATCTGATCAAATGGCCCCGATCACCCCTAGAAGAGAAGAGGGGTTAACGAACTGATACTGAGTGATATTACTACGTTGGAAGTTATCTGGCTTACCTGTTGTTCTCTGTACATCCAACGATCTTCACCTGCACCCGAAGATTCACCATATACTTACCTTACACGATTATCACCTGAAATAAACAGCATTTGAATCACTTACCTCCGATCTCCTGGTCTCTACCCTGACAACATGTATGACGTTGTGACATACAAAAAAATAAAAAATATGGGTTGCAGTGTGAGGCGCATGCAGTGGATGTGAATGAGGCCAGTCCACAAATGTTAAAATACTCACAGTTTCAAAAGAATAGCCACAAGACGAAAACATTATATACTGATTTTTAGTGTGGTAAAATTACTAACTACCCTTTTCTGTGTAGTTAAATCCAATGGTACACTTTTGTTGCAAAATTACGTAGCTTTGTAACCTTGAAACGATTAAAAGAAATATGATTTAAACAACTTTACAGCTCATATAATAAGAATTTTAATAGAATTATAAGCTTCACATTTCTGCTTTTAAACTCTACAAGAATTGACCTCACTGTAACCCTGATTTTATTTTTTGTAATAAAAAGAAAAAAAAAGAAATGGTAATGATTTTTGTGATACTCAACATTGTCACAATTGCTATCAATTGAGCTAAACTTGTATTGATCCCGGAATGATCCTTTAAATTTTGGTTCGTTCTTCACACAAATATATTGTATGGCTATTTGAATGATATATTATTGTATAATTTATGGCCTTTTTTTAAAATACATGCTACGTTTTTGTGCTTTTTGTCATTTTTGGAGCTTGGCAGTATCTATCCATTCACTTTCATTGTATGAAAAACAGCAACATAAATTTTCAATATATTCACAACTTAATAATGCATGTTTAATTCAGTAAGTGGTGTGTAGTTATTATTTTGGAAATAAAAAGGTTTATTTTGCACTTGAAATCAAATTTGTGCCAAAAAATATTAATCATAACATTTAACATTTATCTTAACAAGTTGTGCACATTGCTTTTTATGATACAGTATACCACACATTGTGCTCTGTTGTATACAGCACATTTTAGCAAATTAATTGTCATCTGGGTTATCCATACAGAATGCAGAATATCTGCATACTTTGCATGCTATACTTACTACATACTACAGAAATAGTAAGTGTAACATAGCCGCTTGGTATATCAAACAAGCCTGTGTAATACTCCAGAGATAACATGTCAGTATGTCAAGACCAGAATAGAGTTTTCCACTTTAACAGTCAGAACATTGTTAAAAGCATCGTTAAATTGTAAATACTGTACATGCTCAGTAGTAACAGCAGACATTAATGACAGCAAAGCCTGTCATTGTAAAACATTCAAACCTCTACATATTTATCTGTATTTCTCATGATTATTGACTAGCAATCATAAATTGATCAATCATCGTGGCATATTTTTGCCTTTCATCTCACTAAAACAATTTGCTTCTCGTTTAGATTTCAATTTGTTTTTAAATATGATAAACTCTTCATTCAACACAACATTATCCACAGCAGGAAACATTGCAATGAATGCCACCACTTAGATAGTGTGTGTCTGTGGGGGTTAAATGATCGTTTGGCAGTTTGGGGGAAATTACCCTCATCGCTCATAAGGAGATACACAGCTGCCTACGGGGGAGAGAGAGAGAGAGAGATGATACTATTTGTGGTAAAAGGAAAAAATTAGATCGTATGAATATATAATAGGCTGGGGAGATAACAGTCAAACCAAATTGATAACACTATTTCTACTGCAAAATACATTAACATCATATAATGAACTGCAGTGAGTGTTTCAAAATGACATGAAGATTTGAGGCTAATTTGTCTTTTCAGTCCTCCTAGATTAAGTAGTTTAGCCCATCAATCATAAAAACGGCACCATATAGCACCTGTTCACACATGCTTTCTACAACAACAGCACAATTTCATACTAAAGCTCTCACAGTATTATCCAACATGATCTCATGAGTACTCTTCTCTATTTGTACTAAAATGTGGTTCTAGCATTCGTACATTTCCTTACATTTGCATAGACGTTGAAACTTATATTTGATATTGACAGCATCTAAAACTTACACCGTTTCAAGTACGATCCACTTTAAGACGTGCGAATGTTTACAAATCCTTTTTGAATCCATTAATATTGAAGTCATAGAATTAATCTGGTGATATTATTGTATTTATATTCAATGAGATAACTATATTTAATGATAACTATATTTAATGCGGTTGATGCATTTATCTAATTTGACATTATAATGGTTTGATTTTGTCCTGTCTGATTTCTGGTGCTGTATTCAACTTTAACCAAGACAAAACTTTATAAAGTTTAAATGAGTAAATATGCTGTGGAAAAGTGGTTATGTTAAGAGTAGTGGTCGGGTTTCTAGACTCAAAAAATATTTTAAGATTTCAATTTTCTTACAAATTTCCATCAAACTGAATTGTCATTTTTTAACTAAATTAAAAAATATATATTTTAAATTGTAATTTAAATTAGTGAAAGATTACCCAGTTCAACTTGATGGTAATTTGTTGTGAAATTGAAATGTGTAAATCCTAAAAATAGGCTTAATTATTTTTTGAGTGTAAAATATCTACAAAATAGTAAATATTTATAGTTTCTATAGCTGTATATGTCTTTAAATATTACATTGTAGAAGCTTTCAATATATAAAAATGGTACTTTTCAGGTATGTATACCTATGAATAATAATAGGACGAGGCTGTACGATCAAATGGTAAAATGCTTAACCTACTGTACAAATGTCTTATAGTTGTCTTTGAATATTAAGCTTGGACTGGATAAATTATTTTAACATATAAAAAAATACCCACATCCCTTTTAAGTTTTATTAAAAGAGCTGCAAACTTCTGGCAACCAATGGCAGCAAACTGTTTGGTTTGCCATAAAAAAATGGCAAGATTACCACAAATAAACAGTTTTTTGAGAGTTAATCAAGATAACCAAGAATCCCACATCCTTTCTGAATCAAGCAGGTTGAGGTGAAATTAAACGATTTCTTTATCAAATTGCCATCAGGAATGAAAGGCCATCAGTCTGTTTGTAGAACTCCAGGGCAAATAAATACAGAGCAAACATCGAAAAGACACTCTCCCATCAATAACTACCCCTGAAGCCCTGCATAAAGAACTGTGACACGTCTGAGGAGAGAAAACTGGATCAGGGAAGACAGGATTGAGGGAGAGAGAATGGAGGAAGCCAGGGGCAGCAGGGGTATAATTAACTTTCTATAACACTAGTGACACCTTAAAGCCCCCCATTGGCTTCGATCGTCCCTCAGGACTGCAATGCAGATACACGCATCAAATACACACTGACAATACACTTTTATCAGGACAACAAACACTGAGAGAGAGCATTTATAGTGTATTTAAATCCTAACTGCTCGCACAGAGATAATGATTCATAATTTAAGATGTTCAACAAATACTTTGTCAACAGATGCAGATGCAATAACAGGTAAACAACCCAAACATTTGATTCCGCCTCAGTAAGTTTGAATTCATCAGAACAACATTTCACACCATTCACTGCAGTAAGTCAAAATGCATGTTTTCTATTTTCTTTAAAGATGACTCGTGCATGTCAATGTGGAGAGTTTCATTTAATGGCCCTTCAGTGTAATTGTCATTACCTGATAATGGCAGACACATGCAGAGAGTCAGGACAACTCTAATGGAATTTATTACATTACTTTGATCAATTAAATGAAAAACAATTAGAGCTTCATGCAAAAAAGCAAATGGCTCATTAATGATTCCCTGATAAGTGATTGTTTAGAGCAGAAATGATGCATATATCATTTGAATCATAACTATCACATTATTTAAAGAAACTTTTATCAAGATTCAGCAAACATATTGCATATTGAGGAACATATTACCAGTCTTTCATATCAGTAAACTAAGGGTAAACATTACCATAAGCAATACCATTGGGTTTGGCTATGGGTGCTAAAATATCTATCAATTTGTCTGTTAAGGTACAGTGTTGAACATTAAAAACAAGTAAATCAACACCAAATCAAGCAAACAATTTGTTATTAAGAGTATTTAAAGCAATGTTCAGGGTTTTCAGCTTAAGCTCTGGCTTAAGCTGTTGTGTGTTCACTGTGAAGTGTAAAAATTATAAAATGTAATCATTAATAAAAGTTAATAAAGGGCTTTAATTGACATAATATGTTAGTTTATCATCCCCACCTATGGGGAACATTTTAACATTTCACTTCCCTTCTTTCTGGTTAGATAACCCCCAAAAAAGTATATGCTGTAGTATATGTTTGGCTTGAATATTGGAGGGGTGGGGGGTTGCAGCGTGATGCATTTGCATGTTTCCATTGATCATGGTATAAATAAAGGGGGGGTTGGGGATTGTATTTGCTTGTTTTGATTACTGGGGGAGGTAATCCCCCCCACCCCCTCGAAATCTACGCCCCTGACTGTATTCATGAAACAAGACTACATATTTGTACCAGATGTGTAAAATTAATGTGAAAGAAAAGAAAAACTCTCCACAAAGTCAAGAAAACCAAAAAATTTGGTTTGTGCCCTGCTTTCCATTACACATTCTTTGACTTAATAATTTAACAATATATGAAAACCTGTTATAAAGTTGCTTACTAACTGCAAAGAGATCAATGGAAAGGAGGAGGTGAGAACCGGCTTGACGATATAAATAATGGCTTAATGATAAACTTAAAAGACAACATAAACACACACATGACGGAAATGTCCGTAAACGATCTCTCTCTCCCGCATGATCCCCTGCAGTCGACCTTTATCCCTCACGGAGGCATAATTAACCTAATACGGGACCGGGTGTGTAGGATCCCGGCCCCACCCTCCGCCCTGCCACACTAACCTTGTCTCCATGTCAGAATTTTGTACACATGGAGTTTGCTCCTGTGGAGAGGTGCCTAAGTAACAACAAGCCTCACCACTGGCAATGACAATTAGACTCGCTCGCAGAGGTATTCAGGCACACCTGATGTCTATAATCAACGTGGGAAACACAGGGATAAAAGCCATCAAGAGAAACAGTTGAACAAGTAGTTGGTGTGAAATATATCTTTAGCTCGCTGATAAACGTGAATGCTCAACACAAAGTATGTTCCAATAACAGTTACAATAACATCAAGCTCTGGTTCCTGGTCTGAATAGGTGGGGATAATGATAGATCTCCCCGTTCCACTAATGTTGGGGAGAGACTGGCCAGGATATGAAGCACTCCTGCTGTCGACAAAGTAGCCAGTCCCCCGAAGACCTTTTAGACCACAACGTGCCCAGACTGCACTGGTGTCAACAGAAAGTGAGAGAGAGGGTGAGTCAAACAATAGAAATCTTAATGTGTTGTCTGATCTGTGCCAATTGGTGATGACAGAAGGATCCTTTGTAAGAGAACACAGAGAAGATAAGAGATTGAGAAACTCCTGGGGACAAGTCAGTTTGGTGGAATGAGAACAACAGCATTCCCCTCAACTTTTGGTGGTTCTATGTACAAAGGCAGAAACACTGATGGACCTGGCCCATTCCCACCCCATGGCAGGCCACCTGGGAGCTGAAAACGCCCTGCAGGGTACACCCTTCATCTCTTGACTAATGAAAGATCTATGCAAACTCCTCAAAATAAAACAACTGCACACCTCAATATACCAGTCACAGACAGATGGTCTGGTGGAATGCTTTAATCAGACTCTGAAACAGATGCATCGGCAGGTGATCGCTGAGGATGGGTGTGACCTCCTTCTACCATATGTACTCTTTGGGGTAAGAAAACTGCCACAAGCTTCAACAGGTTTAACTCCATTTTAATTGTTTAACCCAGGAGCTTTTTAGATGTAGCACTGGAATTCTGGGAACAGCAGCCATCAACATTCCACAAGTCCATCAAGCACATAAGGAACACAAAATACTGAATTTAATGGGTCATGCTGCTCGTGAAAAAGCACCTCGTGGAGGCCCAGCACGCACAACAACAAACATACAACAGACCGGCACAGGTACGTGAGTTTCACCCAGGTAACTGGGTCCTGTTATTGTTAACAAATGCATCATGTAAATTCCTCGCATCTTGGCAGGGCTCGTACACCATAGTGGAGCAGGTGGGACACATGACCTATCGGCTCAGGCATCCAGGGAGAAGGAAGGCAGAACAAATCTACCACATCAATCTCCTCAAGCGCTGGGTGAGGCAGGAAATCAACCAGCCCTACCAGCAATGGAAGGACCCCTGGTTGTGGATTTAGGAAAAAATCTGTCAGCAGCCCAGCAAAAGGAAATGGAGGCCCTGGTCAGTCAATTTAAGGACATTTTCTCGTAGTTCCCTGGGCAGACAGAGATAATATCACACAACATTTGCACACCACCAGGACTAGTGGCACCCATATCGAGTTCCTGAAGCCTGCCAGCAAGCCATTTAGGAGGAGTTTAGAAGAGTCTAAAACTCAACATGATTGAAGCATCCAAGAGCCCATGGTCCAGCCCAATCGGTATGGTCCCAAAGAGGGATGGCACCTTCCGCTTCTGTAATGACTTTAGGAAACTATATGATGTATCAAGCTTCGACAGCTATCCCATGCCTCGGGTAGATATACTCATTGAAAGGATAGGGAGAGCCTGTTTTATTTCAACCTTGGGCTTGACCGAGAAGTATACATCAGTCAGAAGCTGAACCCAGCCCGATATGCTGTTATATGGAGATAGAGACCCTAGCAATAAAGTGGGCAGGCCTGGAGTTGCAGTACTACTTGTTTGAGAGGTCCTTTACATTAATCACAGATCCCGCACCTCTTCAATGGATGGCCCGGGCAAAGAATATGGATGCCTGTGTGACGAGATGGTTCTTGGTTCTTGATGTCTAATAAGCAATGTGGGAAACACAGGAGTACAAGCCAGAGAGAGAAACAGTTGGACAAGAAGTCGCTCACATATTCTTTCTATGTGTTCACAGACAGAGACTAAAAGGAAGCAGACTCAGATGAGGAGCGAGTCTCACCTCTCTGCTAACGTCACCCAATTCCCATCACACTGCACGAAGGGACCTTCATCTTCACCTACCCCGCACACTTCTCCACAACCATATTTCAACCAATAAAACAACCCTCCGTAGGTAAAAGTGTACCTCGTCTGTGTTGTGTCAAGTTTGTGCCCAACGAATCCTGCTACACTCCATGTAATCTTTACATGTGCTTTAAAAATATGGTTTAAAATTTAAACCTTCTGGTACACTTTCCCCTTTGACAACCATTGTAAGTGAATATACTATAAACAAAACTTTTGTACTGATGGAGTCAAAATCTTTTTCTTTGATTACCGACTACAAATCATAGATGCTGTCCGTAGTGCTTAAGTGGTTTCAAATACAAAACATTACGGTAAAACTGTAAATAACTACTGGTGGTAAAGACTCAATTGAAGTAGGTTAGTTTCTTTTTCTTTATTTACATTTGTTTTTGTTGTTGTTGCTCTCGTCGGTCAGAAGAACTGTTTTAACTGCACTAGAGCTCCATAGGAGTGACTGTCATCCCAAACCTCATGTAAAGTTGTGCTATTCAGCATGTATCAAGATAGCAAAGAGCTCCTTAGAGAGAGAGTGTGTGTATCTACTCCCCTGCAGTGGCCGTTCGTACTGGGTCACTTCTTTCTTCGTCACGCTTGTAGAGATGCTAGGTCATCTAACACAGCATGCTCAGAGGGAAATGTCAAGTGTGTGTGTGAGAGAGAGAGACATTTTCCATCATATAATTTACAGTAGGAGCAGCAGTTTTAATCTAAATTCTCCTCTCAGCAGTTTTGTTGAAGCTTAAAAAGAGGTGATGTGGAATTTTCTTTGTTAAAATATTTCCTTCCTCCTTAATATGTAGAGACAACTGCAAGCAGGGTTGTGGAGTAACGAAATACATGGGATTACGTATTTAAAATATAAGTAACTGTATTCCACTACAGTTACAATTTAAATAATTGGTATTTAGAATACAGTTACATTCCAATAGTACTGAAGAGATCACTTTGCATTTTATTGTAATTTGTTTGATTTAATATTTAGTCCTTTCAGATGGAAAAATGTATACATTTAAATGATGCGATCCAAAGTTAATTTGAACAGTGGTGAAACACTTTCTTAAGATGTTACATTCATACAAGCAGACAGTAAGAAGTAAGATTGAAAAAAGTTTGGAGCAGAAGAAATAGAAATAAACCTTGTGTAAATTGTCAGCTTTACGCTAAGCTAAAATGTTATTTCTAGCCATTTTACACATGTTCTAATATGGTACCAGGCACGATCATGTTCCCCTTCTGTCACTCACTCGATGTTGTGTCAATGTAGTGACACTAGGGGTTGCTCTTTGGAGCCCCAGACATCTCTGATCTTTGAGAAAAGGCCAATGGCAATGTTGCGGTCGCGGATTTCCCAAGGGAAACTGGGCTCCCACCCAGTAGGCCGTCCTCGGCATGGAGCCACCCGCAGAAAGCAAATGCCACCCATCTCATGGCCGGTCGCCAAGAACCCAAGAAAAGGCTTCAAAGCGTCTTTTAAAAAAGTGGTGTCGACTTCTTCCTCTCCCGTCCCAGGCTCTTCCGGGAGTGGTCATAAGGAGCCAGGTAAGTGCATTGATTTTCCTGTTGATAAAATGCGTCTTCCTTGGGCAGAGGCCTCTCTGTCCCTGGTCGTCATGTTTGAAGTAACTCCTCCCCCTTCGGGTAGGATCTACCATGGGACCCTTCCACATGACATGCTTCTGACTGGACTCGGTCTAAAGGTCCCCTCTCCGGGTGGGGTGTGGTCTCCGTGGTGTCCTCCTCTTTAGAGGAAAAAGAGAAGAGGCCGCAGCTGGGTCAGCAGGTCCTTATTTTTTGAGAAGTTGACTTGTCCGCGAGGTTCAGGCGCAGTTTGACACCTACAAGTGCGTTGGGGGTAGTTACATGGAGGCCTGATGCGCTGGCTATGAGACACACAGAGCTTTGCCCGTCTCGCACCGCCAGTCCATGTAATGGTAGTTGTGGCATTTTCCGTAGGGACCCCTTGTGTCACTTCATCAACACAACGTCGAGTGAGTGACAGAAGGGGAACGTCATGTTACTAATATAACCTCCATTCCCTGATGGAGGGAACAAGACTTTGTGTCCCTCCTGCCACAACACTGAACTACCCGTTGAAATGGCCAGGACCTTGTCTCGGCTCCTCAGTGCGAAACCTGAATGAGTGGTTGCATTCCAGCTCATTATATACCTGTATGTCCGGGGGAGTGGCATGCAAATTCAACTCTCACAATTTCATTGTCCATTTCTCAAAGATAGTGTCACTACATCGACACAACGTCTCATTCCCTCCATTAGGGAACGGAGGTTACGTTATTAACCATGACGTAAGACCTTTGATATTAGGGCAAAAATCGTCCATCCATCCATCCATCCATCCATCGTCAACCGCTTATCCTGTGTACAGGGTCGCGGGGGCAAAAATCGTATTCTTGATAATTATTTTTGTATTGTTTTCCTGTATAAAAATTAAAAAAATCCTTAAAACAAGATCAATTTGATTTTTCTTGTTTTAGAAACAACACTGCATATGATATTTAGGTTTTTCAGAGAATGTATTTGTAACGTGTGTATTTTGTCTTAGTGTACTGGCAGAATTGTAATAGTCAAAACAAGTGAAAAAATCTACCAGTGCTGAAGAAGTAATCCAAAGAATTTAGAATACATTACTAACCTTGAGTAATCTAACGGAATACATTACAAATTACATTTTACAGCATGTGTTCTGTAATCAGTAGTGGAATACATTTCAAAAGTAACCCTCCCAACCCTGCAAGTAAACCATTCGTAGGTTGATTCCTACAAAAGTGTAAACACTGTGGCTCTGTGGAGCTGTCATATCATTGCTCTGCTTGTGTGAGCATCCTGACCAGCCTGACACAGCAATAATGGCCGACCAATGCCGTGAGTTTGATGTGGAACTCGACCAATAAAAGATGGGAGTGTTTGGGAAAGCTGTATGAATACAATCATTATTTTGCCAATTCTGTTTGGTGACACTACTGGTGCAGAAATTACATGCCTCACCTTCCTCCCACACCTTCAAGTCTGGGTTAGCACTGCACAAGGGCACTTTGTTAGTAAGAAAAATTAAACTTCAGGTTTCAAAACTTTATAAAATTTCTGCCCTGAATGTGTAATTCAGTATGTAAATTGGTTGTCTTTGTGTGGAAAAAATTAGCAGATTTGGCCCGTTATTTTAATTGCAATGAGGAGCAAATCCCCCATAATGCCATGCTTTAGAATAGAGCCATAATTGCAGGAGTGTAATTGCACACCAATATTCTGCAGCTCACCGTGTGTCGCGCGTGTGTGTGTGTGTGTGTGTGTGTGTGTGTGTGTGTGTGTGTGTGTGTGTGTGTGTGTGTAACTGTCAACAGTGAAGAGCTCAATAATTAGAAACTGGGGAGAAATGAGGTGGCAATTTTACGTCTGTAATTATCAAAATCCAACAGAAGAGCTGTAACAGTTTGCTGAGGCAGAGCCTATGTTCAGAATGCAATAGTGTCATTCTGCTTGCTGTGCAGACAGTGTACACTGCATGCCTACTGAAACAGTATGTAGTATGCAACGACAAACATTCCAAACACTACTATTCTACATTGTTGTTGTATGACGTCATTGTATTGCAAGTTTGTTTCAGTGAGTGCCCTTCAGTTATTATCTCTGAAATAAAAACAATTTATTTAGTATATTCAGTTTATTTATTTATATAAGTAAAGCATTCTTATCAAATTTTGTGAGAAAAAAAAGGCTGTCAATCGATTACAATTTTTTATTAAATTAATTACATGACAGGCATGCCAATTAATTCATTGAATTAATAAAAATTAATTGCATACATCCATATTTATAAATGCCCCAAAGTAAAGATAGTGCAATATAAGTTGTACATAATAATTCTAATATTTATAAATACATTGTACTATACATTTCATAATATATATGATATTGTAATTTAGATTTAAATATATTGCTTTATATGTTATACATAATGATAACATATTTATAAATACAATAATACAAGTAAAATGCAAATACATTTTGATTGAAATATACTGCATTATTGTGACAAAAAAGTAAAGAATTTACTACCGTAGACAATACATTAGTAGCAATATATTAGATGTCAATTTATTGTTTGTTTTATTCCCTTTCATTGAAGCCTACAGTCAACAGTAATCTATTTTACAATTGAGTTGGTCAATCTGTCCTGGTCTCGCGTGTTCTTGTGTTCTGTGTGACTTATTTTTAATTCTCGTCTAAGTACATGTGCATCAGATGGACACTTTTGGAGCATCTCAGTGGAATTCAGCATCATAAATGCCACGTTTTTTGGAATGCTTTGTCCAGTTAAATGTAGTTGAAACTTCAAAAATCGCTACTCAAGATCCTGCATTCTTCCTCGTTCTGTCAAGAATGCATCCTGTGTGACTGGCTCTCATTCTGTTGCTGCGCTGCTTGTAAGGCATGCTGACCTCCCCCTACTGATGATGCTGATGAAAACACAAAGTCACTTTAAGCTTGAATAGCTCTGATCAAGAGCGTAGATTTGGCTTGAATGTGGGTTGAATGCAGCGTAAAGCATTTACCCATGTTTCCATTGATCTTGATATAAGTTTTACTTGCTTGTTTTGGCTCCGATAGGAAAGTTAATACTTTTATTACGGAAATTACATACGGGTCAGGGAGCATGCACATAAAACATTTTAAGCACATAATTTTTTTAAATACAATTATTTTCACTAAATTAACGCATTAAATCAACAGCCCTAGTAAAAATTCGTTTTTGCTATTTTTTGCAGTCTGATAAAATAATGGGTCAAGAGAAAGAAAATGACTTATGGTTTAAATGGTCACTGTGCATGTGGATTTACAACGATATAAGTGTATGTAATTAATGACAGAACCTTCATTTTTGGATGAGCAATTGTTTTAAATTAGGGTGTATCCCAAATGGATATAAGTGAATATTATAAATAGGAAGTTTACTTTTAAGAGGGCGAGCGAACAAGTGTTTATAAGAGCAGAAATAATGCGAGCAAGGACGTGTCGAATCCGTGTGTCCTTCGGTATCCACTTTAACAACTCTCTGCGGCACTCAGGCAATCAGCTGCTCCAATTTACTGCTGATTTTAATTTTGGATGAGTGATCTAATTCCCTGCAGTCAGAGGATCTGGCAACCACCAGAAGATGCATACAAATCAGCTTTAAGGTCAACAAGCTGGGAATGAGCAGATTAAAGCCTATTTACCGCTAGTAAATGTCCACTCCCCTGCATTTTCACACCTGCTTTTCAAACACACAACACTGCAGTTATCATGAGAGCTGCACATCTAAAGGTTCACACATTGGCAGAGAAACTCTAATATCATGGCCTTCTGTAGACATTTCTAGCATTAAATGTCAATAATGCTATTTATTCCAGTTAATTTTTCTATCCATATCTTGAATGCCATATTTAAATTCAAATTATCCCAAAAGACCTCTAAAAATTCTTAAAACTCTGCTGAAAAGCTGGGAGTAGGGTGTGAATATTCTCTCACCTCCCCACAAGCATTATCGAATGGTCTTTGTCACGGCTGGCAGAGCATTTGTGCTGATGGAATAAAAAAAAAAAAATGCCTTTCACAGATTGAAAAAAAAAAAAGGTTGTGTTCAGCCTGTGATCGGTATTGGAGAAGCATTTTGTGGTAGAAAAGTGCAGCAGAGAGTGTCTTAAATACAAGGCAATCACGGTGTCAAGCAAAAAGACAAAGTGTGTGTGTGTGTGTGTGTGTGTGTGTGTGTGTGTGTGTGTGTGTGTGTGTGTGTGTGTGTGTGTGTGCACTGCAGCGAACATGTCTAGGATGGTAATCAGAGGTGAACCCAAACAAAGTGGAGTTCTTGAAACCCTTTTCTATTTCATATTGACAGCACGTCTTCACGCAGTATAAAAGCTATAATTTAAAACTCATATGCTGCTCGCCTTTTATTTTTCACAGCTGATCTGAACACACAATCTCCCTCTCTCTGTCCGGTCAGATCTGTACACTTACACTCTGGCTATTAACCATGTCTGAATCTATACTAAAAGTGCACTAGGTGTCAAATGGGAAGCTAGCCATGCAGGGTTGTGCACCATTAGAATAAAGCTGTTCAGGTTGTAGCCCTAAAGCCCCAATGAAAATGAACATTTTCGTGTTATGTGCTCCCTCTGGAATTTTCAATGGGTTTTTAGAACCAAGATTTTGGTTTGTTAAGCACGTATTATATTCACATCTTTGTAGTTTTATTCCATATTTAGCATTTTCAAAATTCCAACAAGGGGAATCGACATCTTGCTTCAGAAAGTTAATGTACCCTGAGAACACACTCTCATTACGATACGTCCCTATAGTGACTTTTTGCCAGCATCACCGAAACATCTGTCTTGGTATATATTTTTTAAATCTCACTCTAATGCCGTATTCAAATAATTTGGACTTATCCCAAAGCTACAGTACATTTAAAATACTCTCATCATTTAGTCATTGCTTTATTTTTATTATTATTATTATATTTTGCTTTTATACTCATTGTTTTGTTTGCCGTAGGACACAAAGGGAGTTTTCAGAATGTCTTAGTTGCAGGTTGAAAAATGAAAACAACAAGGTAAAAATTATTATAAAAATTGGGGTTTTGGTTAGGGGGATCTAAAATATTGATATGATAGTAAATATAACTAAAAAAACTAAATTTAACAAAACTATAATTTTATTTATCCCCTTTTCTCCCAATTTGGAATGCCCAATTCCCACTACTTAGTAGGTCCTCATTGTGGCGTGGTTACTCACCTCAATCCGGGTGGCAGAGGACAAGTCTCAGTTGCCTCCGCCTCTGAGACAGTCAATCTGCACATCTTATCACGTGGCTCGTTGTGCATGACACCACGGAGACTCCCAGCATGTGGAGGCTCATGCTACTCTCTGCAATCCACATGCAACTTTCCATGCCCCCCCATTGAGAGCGAGAACTGCTAATCGGGACCACAAGGAGGTTACCCATGTGACTCTACCCTCCCTAGCAACCGGGCCAACTTAGTTGCTTAAGAGACCTGGCTGGAGTCACTCAGCACACCTTGCAACTCCAGGGGTGGTGGTCAGCATCAATACTCGCTGCACTACCAGGCCCCACAAATCTAATATATTTATAAGTATAATGTAACATATTGTGTTTAAACAAGCATGTTAAATCTGAAGATGGCTGAACCTATGACGAATTTGCCCAAACTGCGGTGAGAAAGAAATGACAATGCCTTATGATGCTTTCAAAAAGTCGCTGTGGGGATGTTTTCATTATGAAACTGCCCCTTACACTGTCTCAAGTGTATACAATTTTTATAAAATCTATTCTACATATAAGAGAATAAGTAGACCTAATTGTGGCCAATTTAATTCAAAATCATTGATAGAACTGCAGTCGATTTAAAATAAAATATATTTTGCCTATTTCTGCTCTAATGTAATGTCTAGTGTTTCTGTGGACGGTGAGAGTCTTTGCAGTGGTGCTGGTTGGGTGGGTGGCTGTGTAATCTTGCAGCCCAGTTTAATGGCACCCTGTCAAGGCTACAGCTCCTTTCAAAGTGCTTCCTAAATAAGCAGCTATTGTAGAGCTTCAGCAGAGGAGACACGGAATGCTGAAAAAGCCATCATTGTGCCGGGAAAGAGGAGGAGAAGAAAGGGAGTATGGAGAGAGGGGGAGAAGAGAGGAGAAGATTGCAGGGCGATCTGCTGTGTTAGATATTTTGAGTGTCGTCTTAACAGCAGACCATTCCTCCTATTGTTCTGCTCTTTAAATGATAGAAAGCACAGACCATCCAGTCCTCTTTTCTATTCCATTTCAGTATCAAAGTACTCATTGGCCTGATTGTTTTGCACATAATATCTATCTATCTATCTATCTATCTATCTATCTATCTATCTATCTATCTATCTATCTATCTATCTATCTATCTATCTATCTATCTATCTATCTATCTGTCTGAAGTGTCCATCTCTTTCTTTCTTTCTCTCTGTTCATGGCTGGCGAGTCACAGAATGTCTGGCGTATATATATATATATATATATATATTCTTTACCGGGCACTGATAAGTTGTTCACAAACAGACCAAGAACCTGAATTAAGAAAGTACATAGAGTCAATTTTGACTTTAAATCAATCTCTCTCATTTTCATGCAAGAGCCAACTCTCTGTACATTTTAGCTCTGACCTATAAACTGTCTTTTTCTTCAACCATTTTGTTCTGTCTGTCTGTCATGGATGGCTGGCTCTGCATCCTGCTCTCTCTCTCTCTCTCTGTGTGTGTGTGTGTGTGTGTGTGTGTGTGTGTGTGTGTGTGTGTGTGTGTGTGTGTGTGTGTGTGTGTGTGTGTGTGTTCTGCACTTTAATTACTCCGTATTCAGCCGCTCTAATAGAAGTAATGATGAAAGTGATTAGACCTGGACAGGCCTGAATAGGACTGCAAATGGAGCAAAAGATGGAAAGATAAGTGGATGAATGGAAGGATAGAGAAAGAGAAGAGGAAAACAAGAGAGTAGAGGTGAATATCATTTGAGCACAATACAGTATAATAACGAGCTGCTGCAATTTGTTGTTATAAAGTCCTATTCAAATCCTTTGCGTATGAATGGAAGTAAATGGAGCACGTAGTGTAGTGTGTCCATGGCTTAAAACCGACTGCAGCATGTATGTAAATGTGTGCAGAGGTGAACATCTGACCTCTCCTCCTGCTAAATGAACAAAAGAAACAAAGAAACAAAGAAACAATGAAACAAAGAGGATGAGGAAGTTAAAGGAGAGGAGAGGAAGGGCAGAAGAGATGTTTAAACTCTCTCGGCACGTTCATGCATCACAGCCAAAGGGGTGAGAAGAGACGATTAGATGAGACGTGAAGGTATGACGGGAATGAGAGTGCGCACAGACGAGACGAATGATCTGCAAACACATACACACACACACACACACACACACACACACACACACACAAACACACAGGATGAGGTGCTGGTACAGTTCTGTGGTTTGTGGTCATTCATCACTCAGTGATCTGCAGTCATGGCCTGCTGTCACAGTACCCCACACCCCAATCCCATCTCCCCACACACACTTCAGAAAACCCCTACACACACACACACCAAATGTCATATGGTATAAATAATATTACACTACATAATGTTATTAATATTCACCATGATAGGATGTATTAATTGGCTTAAGATTCCATTTGTAAAATAATTAGTTTATGTGGGATGTATTGACCTTCAGATCAGATATTCAGTAGAGTATTTCCAAAATGTTGTAATAAACTGGAACTTCCAAGTCAAAACTAATGTACTTTGTAGTGATTGCCATTGATCTCAGTTCTTCCACTTCCACAGTGAGTTAAAAGCGAAACATAAAATTGACGTAGTTGGCAGATAACAAGAACATCAACTCAATAGTGTTTGTTGGCCTTTTGGTGTCGCAGTAACAAGACCATTTATTGTTCTACAGTATGTGAAAATACTTTTCAAAATTCATAATGACAGAGATTAAGTGACAGCACTTCAGTGAATGCGCAGGAAATGTGAACGGTGACTTCTTAAAGTCCTAATGACCATCATAAATAACGGTTAACAGACACGCCAACCAACGCAAATACACCCATAGCAGCGTGTGACATCTCAATTAGTGGCGCAATCAAATAAAATCCATCAAATCAGCGACAGTGAGCACTGATACAAGCTCATGTCTAATGGACATCCGACACCACTGACATCACTGCAGCCTATCAGAAATTAAGTCTATGTTCAGAATAGGATACTAACACACACTATTGCTGCAGTATATAGTATGTATATATGCATAGGATGCACAGTATTCAAATCTTGAATGAATTAAACATGCTAATTAATAAGGTCTACTGTTATAAATATAATTAACATGTATGCAGTATTCAATAAGTCATATTCAATAAGTCGTAAGCTAAAATTCCATTCAAACTTGGCGAGTGAAAGGCTGTTTTTACTCCAGATGTTAGCAATCCGTCAGGAGCTGTCGCTGCTTTGACATTAGCATCGAGTGGCAGATTTTTGGCTGGCAGCAGTATTCATCTAACCCAGCAATCACACACACACATGCATCAACAGCAAGGCAGCATTTGGCCAGCTAGAACATTAAAGCTCATCATTTATTGCCAGTTTCTGTCCCAAAATTTCACCCTCCAACAGAATGTGATTTCAACGCACTGCAGGCCTCTCGTGTTTGAATAGATGCTTGAGCTCGAGATGTTTAGTGAGTTAATGGCACCAGAGATGTGCAGTTCATCGGTGCGTTCTGAGGGTTGCCAGATCCTCTCCACATAAGTAGCCAATTAGCACAAATTATTCAAATGAGCGAAAGCGAGTTCGTGAGGGTGGGGTCTCAACTCATCTGAACACTTGAAAGATCTGTGGAACTGAATAATAAACACTCAGATCTTAATAAATATATACATTTGCATAAATACACAGTGGTGTTGTTGGTTCTAAGTAAATCTGTATTAGCTATTTATTAACTGTGAAGAGTGCTTGTACCGAGTGCATGAATGTTTCACCCTCCTGGAGAAATTGCACAAATCTTTTTCCATTTCACCCACTTTCAGGGTTTTCCCACCTCCGAAATCCCAATTTAACCCCTACCTAACCCTAAACTTTCCTTAAAAAAATGAACCATGGTTTTACCACATTAAACATAGTATCGCCATGGTATTTTGTAGTAAAATCATAGTAACCAAAAAATGAAACTATATATACTATAAATAATACTATATTAACACCATATACCATGGTTATTTGCATTAAAACTATGGCTTCCTCCAAAAAGCATGATATTACTATAATAAAACCATGGTTAATTTTACCCAGATCAAACCTTTCACAGGGTCACTCAGCACACCCTGGATTCGAACTCGCAACTCCAGGGTTGATAGTCAGCGTCAATACTTGCTGAGCTACCCATGCCCCAGGAGACACTATATTCACGCACGCACGCACGCACGTTGTCGTGACACACTGTTGTTTGCTTTGTTTCTCCCCTGTCATCTGTTCCTCCTGGACTACACTTCCCATAATTCCCTGCCCTCATCACTGCCAGCTCTCCTTGATTGTCCTCTCCTGTGTTTCATTAACTCATTATCAATTGTGTATTTAATGCCCTGTTGTTTGCTTAGTCTTTGTCAGTTGTTATGTGTTTTGATCCCCTGTGTATGATCAGTACCCTTTGGGAATGTTTCCTGTTTTCCCATCATGGATGTTTAATTTGTTCCTGTGTTTTCCCCGTTATTTTGTACTTGGTTTTTTCATCCCATTAAACTCTTTTTAGCCGCACTTAGATCCAGCTCTCGTTACTTCCTTCCTAACGTTATGTCAACTGTTACAGAACAACTGACCACAAAATGGATCTAGCGGCTTACTTCACTGAACTAAGCCAGACGTTTTTGTCAATAAGGGAGTTTTCCCACTTTTTTTTTCACTGTTGCTGTTCACACTGGATTTGATGATGCCACTCTCAAATCCATTTACAAGACTCACTACACGCCAATGGAGGGAATTGCCAGACTCTGGAGATTACACGTGGGAGAAATATGTGAGGCTAATACTTGATACACTTTCTACAGAGGATCTTCCTCTCTCAATCCCGGTTCCAGCTTCTGAGTCAACCACTTCTGAGGTTGCTCCACACCATGTGACATCCACATCTGAGTCCGCTCCATGCCAAATCAAAAGTTTACATACTCTTGAATGTTTGGCCTTGTTACAGACACACAAGGTAATACGCACAGGTTTAAATGGCAATTAAAGGTTAAATTTCCCACACCTGTGTCTTTTTAAATTGCAATTAGTGTCTGTGTATAAATAGTCAATGAGTTTGTTAGCTCTCACGTGGATGCACTGAGCAGGCTATATACTGAGCCAATGGAACTTTACAAAGATGGAAAAGGATATAAAAAGATATCCAAATGCCAGTTAGTACTGTTCAATCACTTATTAAGAAGTGAGAAATTCGGGGATCGCTTGATGCTAATCCAAGGTCAGGTAGACCAAGATAGATTTTAGCCAAAACTACCAGAAGAATTGTTTGAATACAAAGACTTTCAACAGGTAACCTCAGCAGAAATACAGGCTGCTCTGGAAAAAGACGGTGTGGTTGTTTCAAGGAGCATAATATGACGAAACTTGAACAAACATTAACTGCATGGTCGAGTTGCCAGAAAGAAGCCTTTACTGCCCAAATGCCACAAAAAAGCCTGGTTACAATATGCTCGACAACAACTTGACATGCATCACAGCTTCTGGCACTGTAATTTGGAGTGGCGAGACCAAAATATAGCTTTATGGTCACAACCATACATGCTACGTTTGGAGGTGGGTCAGCAAGGCCTATATCCCCACTGTGAAGCATGGTGGTGTTTCACTGATGTTTTGGGGGGGGGGGGGGGGGGGGGGTGAGCTCTAAAGGCACGGGGAATCTTGTGAAAATTGATGGCAAGATGAATGCAGCATGTTATCAGTTTTGCTAGCTCGCTCATGTTTTCTTTAAAAATGGTACATATATTACCAGTTCTCCATGGGTGTGTAAACTTTTGCACACAACTGTAGACCAAAAAAGATTCCTTTATGTTTGAAGTGAAAATTTTAAGTTGGACACATGGGGTAATACAGTATGCCCCCAGTTGGTGGTGTATGTATTATTTAATTTTTAAATGTTTTTGTGTATTAATTGTGTGCATTAGATATACATTTAAAACATGTTCAGTATAACCTGCAGGTTAATTGAGTTTGTATTTAATCTGATTTCATAGTATTACTATTATAGCATCCCTTCAATTAATTTTATGGGCTTCTATTATTTACAGGTCTGTACATGGTAGATATTGAAATATTAATAAGATTGTATAACCTTTGTACATTGAAATTACATCATTTGAATAGAAATTGTTGATTTAACATGATATAATTTAATGTGTAAATATGTGTTTACAGTACATATAGTTTGGAGATAAGGACATACAGTGACTAAACCTTAAAAGGTTATGATACCATCCAAAAGGATGGCTTTGTTCCTTGACCCCATGGGAGAAAGTTTGTTAAATCTGACACCATGCCAGGATGTAACAAGGCAGTGGAAGTTGTTAATCTACAAAATGTGCTTTTTGTGTGCTAAATCAATTTCTTGCTAAATAAAATCAGTTTACAATAATGATGATTTACATATGTTAAGGTTTTTTTTGTGACACAAGGAATGCAAGGTGGTCAGGCGATACACTGCCTTACTCAAAACAAGATGGCACATCCTGTAGTGTCTTTGCTTTGGAAGTAAGTGATGCAAAATAGCTGATGTATGTTATCCTCCTAAACTGTCAGTCCCCTAAAGCATGATCTTGGGAAACACAATGTTAAATAATTAAGGTGTATATTGTCTGCTGATGTCTAATTTATTATTTTTTTTAGAATTCCTTAATTTCTTAAGTGAGTTAAGGATGGAAATCGCCATCACTCCTCTCCAAAACAGTATGTTTAATGAAATTAGAGAGAACTGATTTTCCAGTGTGCTTAAATTTGTTTAGCAGAACTTCACCTGTACCATTTAGATTTAAAAGGTTATTTTACAATGCATAGTGAACATTGATGAAGTTAGAGCATTCGTGTTATCCATCTCACTTTAATTGGTTATTTTTAGATGACCTGAGCCAGCTGTGCCATGCCTGTGGGGAGGAAAGTGGTGATAATATCTGGGTAAGTACCCAGTCCACCAACAGTTACAGTGTCTGTCCGTAACATTGGTTAAAGGTCATAGGTTTTTACTTAATTTCAGTTTGTCTGTGACTGCTGCAATCAGTGGTACCACCAACCATAGCCATAGCATGGTAATCTGAGCCCCCTGACTGTATATTGCTCTGGGCCCCTTTCCTATAATAAAATACATTTTAGAATTTGTTGTGGGGCCCCCTGGACCTTTGGGCCCGTTGAATTGTTACCACCTTTCACCCCACTAGCTATGACCCTGACCACCAATCATGTGTTCAGGGACATCAAAATGGCATTTTTTGTGTCCTGCCTGTTACAATTATGCAGATGTGAAGGACACATTAAAGCTAGCTTAATGATCATTTGAATCAAATTATGTATAGGACATACAGTATAGTGTTGCTTTTGTTAATAGACCAAACCTATTTTTATGACTTTATGAGCATCAAGGCATGATGAATGAATGAGGATGAGGGAGGTAGAATCCAGGAAGGTAGGTTCTGAAAAGATACATTCACTTGTTTGTTTTGGTGTCTTAATGAAAGTAATAGATCTGTTGCCACATAATTATTAAGAATAAATAATAATAACATCTTAAGGTACATTTTGCACTTTAAATGTTTTGAGATGCACAAGTCAAACAGTCACTGCTCAACACAAGATCAGAGAAGACGTGTGCATACATTTGTTGTCCATGATTAATTTAGTCTGCGGCCCTCCAACAGCCTTTTTTAGTATAATTGGAATCTTATTTAAGTGAACAATTTTAAACAGATTTGGCAAAAGTTATGAAAAAGTATAAAAATAAATAAATAAAAAAGATACTTTAGGTGGAAAATCTTTTTTAATATGGAAAATTACCTTTTAAAGCACCTGTCAACAGGCAGATGTATTGAGACCTGTGGTCACTGAAGCGTCAGTGAATTTCTGTGTGTTTCTGCTGCCATCTAGCGGTGACACACCTCAATATCAAACCATGATTTTTTTTACATAGAAAAAAGATAAATGTTTCATTTGAAATACTCAGACGAGGTGCCTGAAATTCAAACCCAACTATCCTAAACATTATTTAAGGAATTAGTGCTTTTATATTCACTTCAGAAAATATCCTCCAAAACAAAAGCTCTGAGGATATATACAGGTGAAACTCGAAAAATTTGAATATCGTGCAAAAGTTCATTAATTTAAGTAATTCAACTTAAAAGGTGAAACTAATATATTATATAGACTAATTACAAGCAAAGTAAGATATTTCAAGCCTTTATTTGATATAATTTTGATGATTATGGCTTACAGCTTATGAAAACCCCAAATTCAGAATCTCAGAAAATTAGAATATTGTGAAAAGGTTCAGTATTGTAGGCTCAAAGTGTCACACTCTAATCAGCTAATTAATCCAAAACACCTGCAAAGGGTTCCTGAGCCTTTAAATGGTCTCTCAGTCTGGTTCAGTTGAATTCACAATCATGGGAAAGACTGCTGACCTGACAGTTGTGCAGAAAACCATCATTGACACCCTCCACAAGGAGGGAAAGCCTCAAAAGGTAATTGCAAAAGAAGTTGGATGTTCTCAAAGTGCTGTATCAAAGCACATTAATAGAAAGTTAAGTGGAAGGGAAAAGTGTGGAAGAAAAAGGTGCACAAGCAGCAGGGATGACTGTAGCCTGGAGAGGATTGTCAGGAAAAGGCCATTCAAATGTGTGGGGAGCTTCACAAGGAGTGAACTGAGGCTGGAGTTACTGCATCAAGAGCCACCACACACAGACGGGTCCTGGACATGGGCTTCAAATGTCAAACGCCTTACCTGGGCTAAAGAAAAAAGAACTGGTCTGTTGCTCAGTGGTCCAAAGTCCTCTTTTCTGATGAGAGCAAATTTTGCATCTCATTTGGAAACCAAGGTCCCAGAGTCTGGAGGAAGAATGGAGAGGCACACAATCCAAGATGCTTGAAGTCCAGTGTGAAGTTTCCACAGTCTGTGTTGGTTTGGGGAGCCATGTCATCGGCTGGTGTTGGTCCACTGTGCTTTATTAAGTCCAGAGTCAACGCAGCCGTCTACCGGGACATTTAAGAGCACTTCATGCTTCCTTCAGCAGACAAGCTTTATGAAGATGCTGACTTCATTTTCCAGCAGGACTTGGCACCTGCCAACACTGCCAAAAGTACCAAAACCTGGTTTAATGACCATGGTATTACTGTGCTTGATTGGCCAGCAAACTCGCCTGACCTGAACCCCATAGAGAATCTATGGGGCATTGCCAAGAGAAAGATGAGAGACATGAGACCAAACAATGCAGAAGAGCTGAAGGCCGCTATTGAAGCATCTTGGTCTTCCATAACACCTCAGCAGTGCCACAGGCTGATAGCATCCATGCCACGCCGCATTGAGGCAGTAATTAATGCAAAAGGGGCCCAAACCAAGTACTGAGTACATATGCATGATTATACTTTTCAGAGGGCTGACATTTCTGTATTTAAAATCCTTTTTTTTTATTGATTTCATGTAATATTCTAATTTTCTGAGATTCTGAATTTGGGGTTTTCATAAGCTGTAAGCCATAATCATCAAAATTATATCAAATAAAGGCTTGAAATATCTTACTTTGCTTGTAATGAGTCTATATAATATATTAGTTTCACCTTTTAAGTTGAATTACTTAAATTAATGAACTTTTGCACGATATTCTAATTTTTCGAGTTTCACCTGTATGAATCAGAATCAGCTTTATTGCCAAGTATGCAATATATATTATATATATAATTATGTTTATTATTATTATTGAATGTTAATTTATGCATATATTAGTATTCATATTTTTTTTTTCTTAATGCATTTATCCCCTTGTAATTTTTTTATTTGTTTTGAGTGAAATCATTTTTTTTAACAAGCCCCGCCCCTTTTATGCGTCATCTCTTTGCGCTACCACCATGCGTAATCTCCGTGCGCCTCGTCCTGTTTGGACCCGCAGTTTTGGCCGCACATCTGTGCATCATGTTTTCAGCCGCAGTTTTGCGCGCATCTGCCGCCGGTATCAGGAGTTTGACTCGAACACGTCCCGTTTACACAGGTAAACACAGACAACAGCGCGAGGAAACACATGTTGTGAGGGTTTCATTCATAGAGATCACAGCCGTTACGCTTTGAGGTCAAAGACAGTCTGAGTTTCACTTGATCACAGATTTCAGCCGGTGTCTAATGAGTTTATTGATCATTAACTGATTTTAATCGATTCGCTTGTGTTTAGCTACATGAGTGTGTCGTTGTGATTATAGATCATCGTGTTTGTCCTTGTATTGACCCGCCGCACACATTGGATTCACTTTCTGTTTAGGCGCATAGGACACTCATTTTACATCAAATACAGTATATGCATTGATTATTTGAACTGTAATCTAACAAGAAGTACCATGATGTTATTGTTTTTAGCTATGGCTATTAAATCTGTACCTGCCACAGTAGGTTTTTGTAAGGGTAATGTATATGCATTAATTAAAAAAATGTATAACTTTGTTATGGAGTGTTGTGATTGTGTCTCGTCTTTCGTGATCTACAGAAATCTTCCTGTGTTTGACTTTTAAAGGTGCACTCAGTAATTTTTCCCCCTTTAAAAAGTTTTACTTCTAAAGAAATGAATTGTAATTTTGAAACATATTAATTAAATTATGAGCACTCGCATGAAATGAAGACTCCCGTCATATCTGCGACCTTATAAATGCCATTGTAATCTACAAGGAGAGGGTCTGCTCATGGGGGTGGCCATGTTATGATCACATGCCCAGCTGAATACTACTCTCTTTATCTCAGTAACCGCCCTGCAATTGGACACTTTAACTCCAGGCTGACTGTGACTAGTGAATTTCTACAATGTCATCGGTTGCTAAAAGAAAATATTTTTCTATGTAATAACTTGCTCTGATTAAATGTTCACAATAAGACCAGGATGTTGTATTCAGACTTTAAAGGTGGATTCAGTAATTATTTTTATGTGTCATCTTGGACACCTAGGATGGAACATGAATCCATAATAACTTGTTACAATATTGCTTTTCAGTTGACATTACCTTGGTCTATCTACAAAATGCCCAGTTTGTGTGAATTTTTATTTACACTATTACATATCTAGGGTCTTCAATGACCCTTTACACTTTAGGTAATCAAGCAGTTATAAAAAATTTAGTTATTTTTTTGTTACAATATTCAGAAGAGAAAGGTTGAGGAATACTAAAGATGAATGGGCATAACTAGGAATTAGCAACTAATTAGCCAGATTTATATGCTTATAAGTGGTTGTGTAAAGTTGTTTTACATTATGGATTTGACAACTGTCATTTTTCCTCTCTGATTTATCTGGTCTTCTCTCTTTTTTTAGCTCCTGCTGCAGTACGATGTTACTCTCATGCTAAAGCAGAAACGGATGAGGAGTTTGACTCACGCTGGGTGACGTACTTCAGCAAACCTGACCTCGACACCTGGGAGCTGCGTAAAGGTGATAAAAACAAAACAGACAAATAACACTGTAAAGAAGATGAAAAATCGATAGCTGTGTCTACAAATATTAGTTTTTGATTGTGTAATATTAATGTGAGCAAATGTGTTTTTTCTTTCTCAGGTATGAACACACTGATTGGATATGACCTTGTTCCTGAACCGAAGATTTTGGACTCTGCTCTGCGTGCTTGCAGACGGTTGGATGATCTGGCCAGCGCGATTCGCATCTTAGAGGCCATTAAGGTGAGACGAGCGCAAGTTTGTTTTCCTGTGCTTCTGTATTAATTAATTCATAACATAATTAAAATGTGTCTTTAATGGTTTTGTATCTGTTATATATTTGGATTTAGTCTTTAAGCTGGCCCCAGTATTTCTTTGGAATCAGACAGCTGTGGCCTCTTATGTTCACACTTACTGAACAAAGTCATTCATGTTTATTTGCAAATTTGGCTAATCTGTGTACGTTTTCTTGGATAAAATCCTCAGTGGGTAGAAGGTTCATTGTTTTTGAGTGCGAGTTTGTGAGTGTAATCAGTCCCTTGTGTCTTCTCATTAACATGAAGTGCACACTTTTGTAATTCCCTGCAATGTTTTGTCAGGATAAATCGGGCCCTCATAAGGAGATTTACCCATATCTGATCCAGGAACTCAGTCCAACACTGCAGGAGCTGGGTATTTCCACTCCAGAAGAGCTGGGCATTGATAAAGTGTGAATGCCACATACACAGTGAGTTAGGTTGTGCTGTACATAATTGATTCAGTTGTGGGGATTCGCCCACATGGGGGACACAAATATTAAACAGACACAAAAGTGATGAATGGTGAAAATAAACCAATAGCAGAAACAGAGTTCCTTGATAAACCTGGAGTTTCTTTAAAATGCCAAACCAATTTCAGAACTACCCTGATTATACTAGAAATGTTTAAAACACTTTTTGTAATGAAACATTATTTTCAAAGATTATTTCACTTTTAACACATCAAATTCTACCAGGTAAAAGCATATAGAACAGCTGTGATAATTAAATTGACTCATCATAATATTGTAATATTGTTTGTCTATTTTTTGTCTTTTTGAAACAAATGTTTTAAATGTCTTTCTTTCTGTTTCAGGGGTTTTATGTGAAATTAATGAGGTTTCAGCTCATCATTTTGTGAAATTCAGGAAGTCAAAGTGTGTCCCGTCCTGTATAAAATAATAATGGACATAATAAACCAAGCAATACTGAATCAGCCTGTGTTGTTGTTAATGACCATCCATTTCCAGTGTGATGAATGAACCAGTAGTAATATCAACCATCATTTTATCATCTTTATCAAAATCATCTTTACTGCCAAATATGCTTACACATACAAGGAATTTGTTTTGGTGACAAGCTTCCAGTGCACAACAATACAATACAGCAACAAGACACAACAAGATAATAATGCAAAATAGAGTACAAATTGAATAGAAAATAAAGTGTATATATAGAACACACAATAAGACAATATATTCAGTACATAGTGCAAATACAAATTTTTGGCTCATCTAATCAGGCTGATAAGGTTAGAATTGTTTACACATCATTTGATTAAAAATACATAATAGAAACAATATTTATTTTCAAGAAGATGTGAAAAGGATAGTTCACCTAAAAATTAAAATTCTCTCATCATTTACTCACTCTCTTGCCACCCCAGATGTGTATAACTTTCTTCTGCAGAACACAAATTAAGATATTTGGAAAAATATTTCAGCTCTGTAGGTCCATACAATGCAAGTGAATGTTGATCAGCAATTTAAAGCTCCAGAAAGCACATACAGTCATAGTAAAAGTAATCCATATGACTTCAGTGGTTAATGTCTTCTTAAGTGATGTGATTGCTTTGGGTAAGAAAAAGATGATACTTAAGTCCTTTTAAATATAATTGTTTACTCTCACTCTCCAATTCGGTTCATGTGAGGACCGAGTTCATGGAGCCTCTTGAGTGACATAAGCGCGTTGGCATGTTCAAATGAAAGCAAAACCAATAACGCTTGTGAACAGCAATCTGTTGTAAATAAATCAGACTGCACTTCCATTTGTATTGCCTCACTTCTCACGTGAACATACCCGTCCTGTTTGCATCACATGAGTGGCTGTGTGAATTGGGTCCCATAATGAATGTGCATTATAGAGTGACTGGAAGTAAACAATTACGGTGAAAAGGACACAAATATTGATCCGTTTCTCACCCAAAACGATTGTATCGCTTTAGAAGACATTACTTTAACCACTGGAGTCACGCATAGGTTGTCTTTAATATTCTTGTCTAAGCTGTTTGGAGCTTTAAAGTGCTGATTACCAGCCACATGCGTTGTATGGACCTACAGAGCTGAGATATTCTCCTAGAACTCTTAGTGTTCAGCAGAAGAAAGAAAGTCATCTGGAATTGCATGAGGGCAAGTAAATAATGAGATAATTTGTGTTTTGGGGTGGACTTTTCCTTAAATTAGACATCACTCACTGAATTGAATTTGTGGTGTAGTGGGTTCATGTGACTACGATGTTTGCAATATTTATTAAAATATTTTATTGAACCTAAACCTTAAAAATTTTAAGCTACATGCGTACTGTTTCAAATACAATAAAAAAAAAATCCTTTCTGGGCATGGCCAGAAATGTTTAGAATTATCTGTGTACTGTTTCACACACAGACAGAAAGAGTTGGCATTTTACAATGAACGCTGATACGGTCATGAGAGGCTGCAGTACCACTGGAGCGCCTGTGAGTGGCAGTAGTGCGATAAGCGGCGATGGGTGTAACGTCAGATGAAGAAGAATCTGTTTACTGTCGCGTTAGCATAAGTTTAATCTGTGAATTTTAAGACATGATTTCATATTTCAACTTTCACTTCGAGACACACACATGAACGACATGAAGGAGAGCGCAGAGCAGGGCACTTTCTCCGACGACGAGTCTCCAGTGGCGAGGATGAAGGTCATTTTAATTTATTTTTAAAAGTGTTTGTAGCTCAAATCTTAAGCTGATGTTCGATTCCACTTTTCATAATCATAAAAATACACACAATACTCGTTGAAATTCTAATGATGTGTCTGGGCAGAGGATAACGAACAGTAAAGCTTTATTAGCAGCTATTTTATATGCTGTCATATAAAATATGTATATGTTTTGTGTTTCTGATTGAGAATTTTGTCAAATCAGACATATTTTCATCTTTTTCCTGCTGAAAGTTTAATTATCAGTGTGTTTTTGTATCTAAGGGGTGATTCAGGTGGATTTCATACATTTGTAAACCAGGAATCTGTACAGAATATCTAAATCTTCATAAGTAATGTGTCATCAGTAAATTATATTTGGTTTATTTTCCAAAGAAATTATAAGTCACATAAGGATTTCGACTTGCTCAAAAGAACAGTCATACAAACAGCTATATTTAGTTATCATGACATTACTCGCACAATATATACACATTGCACAAAATACAGTATGACACAAAATATACTGTACAGAATATTCTCTTAATGGATTTGGTGTGATGATATATAGATAAAGATTGCAATTGTTATGAGCAGGGAATATAGAACAGAATATGATATGAAGTTGTTGTTACCTTATTTGATGGACAAACTGTCACATGTCAGTATGTTGATCCAAACATTTACAAATCATGTTTAATCATAAGAGTGATGCAAGCAGTGAGCAGCCACAGATAGGTGACAAGAGAATCAAAGTGATGGAGAAGAGAGGACCGTATATCATGTCAAAAGCACCTGCATTACACATGAAACTCCGTAAGTACTGATGAAAATGCATAAGTATTCAATATACGATTTGCTTTAAAATGCTTTTTTTCATAGTGTGTAAACCAAGATTATATAATCTATTTTTTAGTAATTATTAATTAAGTAATTATTACTATATAGATAGATAGAAGGTGCAATGCATAGATGTGCTCTGTGTTCAGAGATGTGTTGTTGTGTTTATCTCCTGTCATGTTCAGATGTCATTATTTAACATGTGTATTGTGTGATTGTGCTGTATGTCTCTGTATTGTTTTATTTGCAGAGAAACACAGAGACTCGGCCAGAAGAGCTCTGCAGAACAGAGGCTTTAGCTCGGGTAGGCCTGGGCTTCATCAACTCCGACACAAACCAAAAAAGTGAGTCCTGTATGCTGTGTTTTAAAATATGCTGCTGTCATTTTCTAAAATACATTTGATCTACCTCCGGTTTTCATGAGTCAAGAATATGCATTATAATTGAGATTTTTCCTTTCATAGAAACTCTTTTGAAAGGTGTGGTGAAAACTCAATAGTAACAGGCACCCGCTTGTTTTATTTACGTCTCTTGCAGTAAATCGATTTGGTTTGTATGGTGAATCAAGGAGTAGTCTATTATCAATGATTAACGTGTGTTTGATTGTGAGAGGTCAGGTGTGTTTCACAGTCACATTGATCAAACCCATTTGTATTTCTCCTCCAAGTCAAACATACTGACTGTAAAAGAGGCAAGAGACCATGTGTTTATCGGGATAAACATGCCAGTTTTTACTTTTAAAATATTTTTCCATTGTTATGATCTTTTTCCTTATTGACATTTATGAATTTTGTATTATTGTGTAATTCTTCTGTTTGCAGTGTGAAGTTTAATAAGGGATATGCTGCTGTGAGTCAGACAGCTGAAGATTCACTCATCTCTCTGGATTCAGACAGGTATGTCAGCCTCTCAGTTATTAAAATCTGTTCAGAAAGTGTATGAATGTTATAATTAATTGTGTGCTGTTTAATCTCCTTAGTGATACAGAGCTGGATTGTTCATCTGGATATTCCTCAGCTGAGGTGAGACGCTACAAACAAGCCTGATTATAGATACACATATAGAACACTTTTTTGTGTGTGTGGAGGAAATTATCTGTAGATTTCTGTGGAATATGCTCAAGTGTGCTAAAGTGAGGTTTTATCTTTTGGGGGTCTGAAAGCATAATCAAATTAGAAAAAAATATTTAATATGCCAACATGGGGGCATGTGAATTTATGGATGTTTTAATCTGTGCCCTTTCTGTGGAATTTTGCTTGGCCTTATTGCATGCACTCCTATTCATTCATATGTATTGAGTAGTCGGATAACATTTCATTAAGCAGAAATCTTCTGTCCTGAACGGCTGCACTCATTTCTCTGGATTACTAGTGCTTAGATTTGAACTTTTAATATTTATGTTAGCAGTGTCTGTCATCACACACCCAATTTATAGTATCTTCTGCTGTTGCTGACTAACTTGGCTGCCAATAACTGACTTAGAGCATTTACTCTTCCCCAATAATTGCTGACAAGTGTTATGTGCGCAAAAAAAAATATATTCACAGAATTTACAAAAGATGTATGTGCTCATAAGTTTGTGTTAAATATGTTTCTGAACCCTGCTTATTTTTTATGCAGAACAAAATTAAGCTATAACATACAGTTTTGTCACTCAATATCTTATGATGAACTTGATTCAATGTTCCTCAAACAGCTACGAGGATCTATAGTTCCTCTGGTGCGAAAATGATGAAAAGCACTAGTCCCAGGGAAAAGTCCCTAAAATGGTTTAAGTCCCTGCAGTGGGAAAGGGCCTAATCATGGATAGTGGTTCCACATGTTTGAAATAAGTTTTAAAATGACCATGTAAATTCAACTGAAATAATTCAAGTAAAGGGTGGTAGAGTTAATTCAATGAGTGTTGGTGGCGTAGTTGTCTAAAGCACAGGACCGGTAAGCAGAAGGTTGCCGGTACGATTCCTCGACCACCACTGTGTCCTTGAGCAAGGCACTTAACTCCAGGGGGATTGTTCCTGTAATAAGTACACTGTAAGTCGCTTTGGATAAAAGCAACTGATAAATGTAAATTAAGAGGGAACCTACCTTAATCAAGTAAACATAACAAGCTTTATTCGTTTGCTGGTGGGAAGCAGTAATAAGTGCATCTTGGTCACCATGCAATGATTAGCACAGCATTTTACTTGAGATGTTGAATACTTAATATGTATTGGTCATCAACCTAGTCTCAAGATCCTCTCTTCACCATGATGGTAACTCCCAAAACTGCAACTCAACAGAAATTCTTCTAAATCTCTACATAACAATACAGTAATCATTAACAAGTCTACCCCTTTATATCTTTATATCTAGTACAAAGACACATTCAATAATGCTTCATTTTAATATGTATTCTTCCTGTCGAGTCCCATACAAAGCATGCTGGGAATTTGACATTTTCAGTTTCAGTTAACAAAACAATAAATATTCATGTTGTTCCTACGCACATGGTTAAGTAAAGTTGACAAGACACTTTTTTGTTGTTGAATCACCTAAGTTTCCTTGGTGTATTTTTATTATTATTATTATTATTATATAAAAATATTATACTAAAAAAAGTACAGACATAGATCAATCATAATTTCTGCAGAGTTCCCACAGTCTTGGGAAAACCTGGAAATATCAGGACATTTTATAATAGGGATTTCCTGGCCTAGAAATCATGGACATTTTCTAAATCTTAAAAAGTATTTGGAAAATCTTGGAAATGTCTATAGTGAATACATTTTTACTAGTGTAGTCTAGTCTGTACAATATTTCAATTGCTAGCAAGTGTTCTTTGTGTGTGCAATCTCTAAAAATATATAGATTTTTAAATCCTTATCCAGTAATCCGAACACCTAGAAATATCATGGAATTGAATTGGTGTGGTAACCCTGCTTCTGATTGAAAGCGTCCACATGCAGATTTTACACACATATGTTTACACACATATGTGCCATTCAGTTGGTTAGTGAATTAGACTTGATGTCTGTCCCATCAAGCTCAAACAGTCTCTTCTGTTCTGCTCAGGTGCATCCAGACCTGAGTAGACAGCTGTTGAAGGACGGATATCACCTGGATGAAATACCTGATGATGAAGACCTGGACCTGATCCCCCCTAAAGCCTTGACCTCCTCTATGTGCTGCTGTTCAGATGCGTCATCCTGTTGCGTGCAGTGATCGAACCCACAACACATGCACTAAACACTCAGGATATTCGGTTTGGCCACCATGTTAAACTTCAGTGCTGTCACTCCCAGTTGTGAAATGGAGAAGAAACATTCAATTTGAGTTCTTCTGATGTATTTAAAACCACAGTGATTTGGAGAATTTTTTTTGAATCAAGGCTACTTTTAAAGGAATAATTTACCCCAAAATGGATATTGTCGCCATTTTCTCACCCTCACGTTGTTCCAAATCTGTATGGCTTTCTTTGAAACACAAAAGGATGTTATGCAGAATGTTCGAGTGTCTTTTGCATACAATACAATTTGACAGTGAATACTGTAAAGCTCCTAAATAAAAAAACTAAAACAAATAGGTACCATAAGTATGACTGGTGTGTTACATTCCAACTCTTCTGAAGGCAAATGTTAGCTTTGTGTGAGGAACAAACCAAAGTTGCATAATTCATTATTCGTTGAAATGCTTCCCCTCCAATGAAGCTCTCAAATCTCATTCGCACTTCCACATATTCAAATGAAGTGATCAGTCATCTGACAAGTTAGAACCAATGACATCCACCAATGATGTCAAACGCGGTGTAGATTTTCAGTGAATAACGATTTAAAATCAGGTCTGTCCGTCATACAAAGCTATTGCATTCGACTTCAGAAGACTTGGAATATAGCACACAAGTCATATGGACTACTTTTTGATGCATTTATGGTACTTTTTGTCCATTTTGGAGCTTTGGAACAAAGTTATTGTTATTGTATGCCACTGTTTACCATACATTGTCAAAAATGTTTAATTTTGTGTTCTACATAAGAATATCATACAGGTTTGGAACAACACAAGGGTGAGTAAATGATGACAGAATTCTATATTGGATGAATCACTATGTTTTTGCTGTCACTATTTTTGATTGAGACAGCAGCTGTTAGTGGTTTTGTTTTTTAAAAAAAAAACATTTGTTGGTTCAGAAAGCTCAACGTCAACTAGTATGACTTGAAACAAATGCCCATAATTCCATCTCATAATCAGCACATTGTTTGAGGAAGTGGAGTGTTCCTGATATAGAGAAACCGGACATTACATACTGTTGAGACAAACAGAATTTATAGGTGGGTGTGTATGTCTTTGCAGAGCTCATGTTTGCTTTACTACTCTGCTTTGGAGATTTGGACTGGGTGATATCCAGTCTCTGTGTTAAAAGTTTGTTTATTAACTTTTTTTTTATCTTTTATTTGTGAATTGCTCCTTTTCAAATATATGCTTTAAAAATTTGTAATTTGCACACACAAAAAAAGTGTTACTTAAGTATTGTACTATTTTTCTGTTACTCCCAAAGAGAAAACACCTGCTTCTGCTTAATTGTATAGCGGCTGGTGAATTTACATTTGTTGTATTTGTTTATGACATGAAGTATGTTTAGATCTATGCTGTGAGAGATTGTGCTATTTTATATTCAGTTTATAATTTGTATTATCATGTATTTGTATTTTCCCCTGAAAAAAAAATGGAGAATTGTTTTTTCTTGAGTATTAGTGGTGTGTGCACGTGCGTGCGTGCGTGTGTGTATCAGACTGGACAATCTGCAACACTATGCAACAAAACATTCATTTTCACTTTGCTGCCACAATGAATCAGTTACTGACTTCACATGCAATAACTTAAAATACATTTATCTTCTTGTAAGAAAACTATTATTTGTATTTAACTGTTTTGTGAAATTAAAGGAAACATACCAAAACTATAGCGATGTTAATGCTTTTATTAATGACTGTTGAATGTTTATATCGAGAACTGAATATCAGCATGGACTCAGAACGTGGATGTCTGAAGATTATTTATGTTTGCACAAAACAGAATGTCAAGCCAACTTAAACGAAAAATAAATTTCCAAGTGACTGTAAAATTGTGCCCACTACATACGAACACTAGAGGGCGCGCTTGTGTAACAGTGACTGGCTCCATTGACATTTACAGGCTTTAAGTTTAAACAATTATTTTGATTCCCGAATTTACAATTTTTTTTTTTTTTAGCTATATTCATTTGATTATTTTAGAATAATTAAAAACTCACTCATTATCAACAACAGGTCTTGCTTGACGCACAAATAAACATGTTCATCAGGTTGTGCTCAAAACCTAGAAAGCTACCTACCTATACAGCATTTTGGGGGCATTATTTGCGCCCAAGATGCTTTTTGGTCTCTAAGAATTTCCGCGGACCGTTTCTTGACAGACTTATTAAATATAATGTATTTTTTATATAAAAAAATAAAAAGATTTTTCTAGTTTATGTTTTATTTAATTGTTGTTTTAATAATTTAATATAATTTTCAAAATACCAAACGCACATGTATTATTCGTGTGTGCGTGAGTGAGTGCGTGCGTGCGTGCGTGAGTGAGTGAACTCATTCAGTCGCTCTCGCGGGGAGGAGGTTGATCGGAGTGGCGAGGGGAGGAAACGCCAAAGACAGAGAGACGGGAACGGAAGGGAGTTGTGATCTGAACGCCAGGCGGGTCGGAGATCTGTGATCGGGTCCTGCTCATTTACCGAGAGATATCAGCGGCCGAACGCGCACCGGATTCACAAGCACTCGGTGGACAAACGGAGAGTGCCGCCGGTGCGCGTGCATGATTTATCGACGGGACAGTGACTGAGAGAGACATTGAGGAGCGGAGGGATGGTGGACAACACCGGCAGCAGTAAAACACAGATGGTGAGCAGACCATTCAATCGCCTTTAGGAGAGGATTTTAAAATGGTATGTTTCATCCTGACTAGTCATGGGAAATCCACAAAATTTTAAAAAGTCATGGGAATTTTTGTAATTAATTTAATATGTGTCTAATTATGCATTTCTTTAAATTGTTTCACTTAAATATTGCTCTCGTTAAGTGCATTTACTCGTGAGTCGAAGTGATGTTCGTTTTGTCAGTGAATCGTTCATTAATTAGTTTTTTTCCGATTTTTTTTTTTTTTTTTTTAATCATTCAGGAATTACGAGCCACTGTAAAGGTAATGCAAATGAAAAAAAAATTGCCGAATGAAGAACCGACTTCATTTGAGTCGGTTCTTTTCAACGAATCGAACCGATTCACTATTTGGTTTAAAATTATTTTTCCAGTAATCATAAACGACTAGAAGGCTAATGGAAATTCATTAATTGGTCTAAAAGTGTGTAAAAACGGCAAGACAAATTATGCTTTTAAAACTCTGAAAAGTGTAAAGTTACTAAGTGTCATGTATTATTTTAAATGTTAGAATATTTTTAACATTAGTCTCTTGCTGCAGCTTTGAACATCCTGATGTGCTCTTAATCAAACACAGATAGGTCCCTAATAAATGTCTTCAAGGGACCTTTTATTCACAGTTTAGCGCCACATTAGATTTTTGACGTGAATGAAAACAATGCTGTGAGCGATAGACTTCCAGTCTTTTCATTGATTTGTACTGCTGTTAAAAGTGTTTTGGATCGTTCCGCCGATGAAACATTGAAAAAAACATGTTTCTAAGAAATAACAGGGGACAAAACACTTTAGAAAACACAAGCTGTGGGAAATGAGATGTCGTTTAGGAGCTTTATAAGATGCCATTGGAGAGACTGTAAGTCTATCCCTCACAGCCTTGTTTCAAATAAATATGACGCCACGTTGAATAATGTCTAAAAAAAAAAAACACTGTATCGTCACAATTAATGTGTAAAAGACACAAACACACATTTGTTTTTATGTCATAGTGGGGATAAAATGGTCAGAGAAACAACATTTTATTCTAACCTTGTGCCATGTTTGTCATAGATGTTTTTTTTTTTAATGCATTATTTAGTACCTTTTATGAAGTAGTTTTTTGCATGATTGTGTGACCTATAATGTTGGTATGTTTAGGCTTAACTATCATTGTGGGGGCACTGGCACAACACACACACACTGTTCTGCACCAGATGCATCTGAATGCACAAACATGCTGCTTTCATTAAAGGCTTGTGCTTTGATCACAAATTTTAACTGTTTTTAGACCTGTTGAATTCCCTTAAACCACATTTATTCTGAAGAATGGCTGTTTTGTACTCTAGTATGAAACTGAGTTTTACTTCATGTCTGATTTGTTTAGACTCAAGAGCATCTCATCAGATTTTTTGACAGTCATGGAATCTGCCTAGATAAAAATGTTTTACGTGTTTAAGCATTTCATATGTCTGTATGTTTGAAACTTTTTTTATGCTATTTTTGCAATAGCATAACTTGAGTTAAATTAATCTAGACAAAGCACTGTATTACAAAAATTAAGATTACACCAATCTATCCAGATTAACCTGCATATCTAAAAACTCAGTTTGACAGTCATTATTGATGTGTAATATTTTTTATTTATTTTTGTGATTTTTTTCTCCCCTTTTTCTCCCATATTTTGAATGCCCAATTCCCAATGCGCTATTAAGTCCTTGTTGTGGCGTAGTGACTCTTCTCAATCTGGGTGGGGGAGGACAAATCTCAGTTGCCTCCACGTCTGAGACCGTCAATCCGCGCATCTTATCACGAGGCTTGTTGAGGGCGTTACCGTGGAGTCATAGCGTGTGTTGAGGCTTCACGCCATTTTCCGCGGCATCCACGCACAACTCCCCACGTGCCTCACTGAGAGCAAGAACCACATTATAGCAACCACAAGGAGGTTACCCCATGTGACTCTACCCTCCCTAGAAACCGGCCAATTTGGTTGCTAAGGAGACCTGACTAGAGTCACTTAGCACTCCCTGGATTCGAACTCGCGACTCCAGGGGTGGTAGTCAGCGTCTTTACTTGCTGAGCTACCCAGGCCCCCCACAATATGTTTAATATTTAATTTATTGATTATTGAATATAGGACCAGTTAGCTTTAGTTTTGTTTGCTTTTTTTGCAGGTTGCATATCATAACAGGCAGGGCCATCAATTTGATTTTCAAGTGCTTTAAGATAAAAACACTGATATTTAGTTTATAATGTTTATTTTTCTGATGGACATACAGATTTTGACAGGTTATTAAAGTATGTTGTATTTTGCAGGGCAAACCACATGTGACTAATTATTATTTTTTTCCAGATGTTCTGAGAAATGGGTTAATATTTGTTTTCGGGAAATATAGGTGTTTTGTCCTACAGTTGTTCAATGTTGTTCCATGACAAGATTTCAAGTTTCAGTTTTAATGTGCTTTATTGGCATGCAACATGACAAATAATCGTACATTTGTCTTGCTAAAGTGTTTGCAATTTAGATGTGTGCAAAACATTTAGCAAATTAACATAAATAAATTATGTGAAATAACATATTCATAAAAGTTTCTCACACATTTTAAGTTAAGCATTTTAAGACCCTATCAAAACAAAATTAGTATTGTTTTGCTTTTAGTCCAAGTCTATTAGCTTTCTATGTGTAAATCAGTGTACTTCTAAAAGTTGACAAAATTAATTTTCTTATCAGATATACACATTAAAAAATTGTGGATAAATGGGCCAAAAATGTATGACATCATCTTGTACTCAAATATTTTGTCCAATAAAATGCTCCCTAGAATAAGATTGTTTCTTCTGCTAATACCACCTGCCTCTGACTAGCTTTAACAAGTAGCAAATCATGGCTCATGGCTGTGATGTAAACTAAAGGCTATTGGCTTTTTAAAGGTGCACTCAGTTATTTTTTCCTCATTAAACATTTTCATCATTTACTCCAAAAGAAATGATGTACAGTTAGTCCAAGATGCACCATTAAAAAACAAAAAGGATAGCCCTTTGATATATCCTGTCCCAACTTTCTGTTTCAGTTCAAATATGTCATCACAGGACAGTGAACTGCACTCGTGAAGCCATTTCATGGGGTCTTTGAAGCTTTAAGGATGTGACTGTAATTTGAATGCTTTTTTTACAGCACATCATTTATGTCTCTGTCTCTCAGGAGGGTGGTTTGGGGGGTGGGTACCCTCAGAGTGGTCCAGCTGGGTTGAAGCTAGAGGCAATGATGGAGCAACTTCAGCGCCAACAGCAGGCACGATTGGACATGGAGCGGAAGGAGCGGAGTTTGCATGAAGCTCACATCATGTATGCACAGCAGTTTGCGGCTCAGCAGGCCATTCTGGCTGCCGCCCGAGCTTCTGGGGCTGGCTTCATGGGCAAGGGCCTTGGCACAGGGGCTGCGGGACCCCCGGGGGTCGGGCAGCTGTCTCGAGTGTCTAATCAGTGCAGTGTGGACTCAGAACGAGAGGATGAGGAGGAACGGGGCAGAGACTCGGGTGAGGAAGATGAGGATGATGAGATGTTGGAGGGAGATGAAGGCAGCGAAGAAGATGACGTGGCGGCCAGTGGACTGGAGTTTCTCAGAAAGCAGAAGCTGGCACTGCAGCAGGGAGCTGCCCGGATTCCTACATGTCCGTTCGGGGACTCGCCAGCTCCAGCAGGAGCCCAGAGAGCTCCATCACCCCCTCTCAGGGTGAAACAGGAGCCCGATGATGATCTCTCACCTGTGGAGCGGCCATCAACGTCTTCTCCTAACGACCAAGCAGACTGGAGCTTTGACGAGCATTTTAAACAGGTAAGAAAACTGCTTTTGTTCTGCTAAAGGAACCTCATTTTGCAAATCTAATTCAGAATCGGGTGAATCTCGCAAACCTGTCAAGAACATGTTAAGGTTTTTATTTTTAGGACAGTTAAAGGATTAGTTCACCAAAAAAATTTAAGTTCTTTCATTATTTACTCACCCTCATGCCATTCCAGATATGTGGGACTTTTTTTTCTTCTGCAGAACACAAATTAAAGATTTTTAGAAAAATATTTCAGCTCTTTAGGTCCATACATTGCAAGTTAATGGTGATCAGACCTTTGTATCCCCATAAAACACGTAAAGGAAACGTAAAAGTAATCCATATCACTCCAGCATTTAAATCCATATCTTCAGAGGTGATATAATAGGTGTGGGTGAGAAACAGAACAATATTTTAGACCTTTTTTACTCTAAATCTCCACTTTAAGTGAAATTAAACAGGCACCACATGTAACATTCAGATGTAAAAGAGAAAGTGAAGTTGGAGATTTTTAGTAAAAAATGGATTTCAATTCAATGTTCTGATTCTCAACCACACCTATTATATTGCTTCTGAAGATATAGATTTAACCACTGGAGTTTGATGGATTACTTCTGTTTTCTTTGTTATTTGTGGAGCTACAAATGTCTGAACACCATTCACTTGCACAAGGACCAAGAGAGCTGACATAGTCTAAAAGTCTGAGATGGCATGAGGGTGAGTAAATGATGAGAGAATTTTCATTTTTGGGTGAACTATACTTTAAGGTTTAGTTCTTCATCTTAATATTATTTTCTTGACAATTTAGCACATTTATTCCCAAATCCTCTTTATTATAGTGTGGAAAAAATACATAATTACTTAAATGGTAAAATATTAATTAAAGCTGTCATGCGATTTAATTTTTATTTAATTAATTACATGATGTATTTACTGAGAATGGCCCCCAAATAAAGATAATTTAGTCTATAATACGACCCCAATTCCGAAAAAGTTGGGACAGTACCGAAAATGCTAATTAAAAAAAAAAGGAGTGGACCAGAGAACACGACGGCTGTTTTTTCTAAAACTATTTTAAATTTGGACATGTTGGGCCATGAAACATGATTCCACTTGTCTACTCTCCATCTCAGAGAGGTTAGCAGCGCTTCTGGACAGTGTTAGGTGTAGGGCTTCTGCTTTTCAAAGTAAAGCTTTGATCTGTGGATGCAGCAGCGAATGGTGTTGACTAACAAAGGTTTACCAAAGTGTTTCTGAACCCATGTCATGATATCTGTTACATAAGAAAGATGTTTTTAAGACGTCACTGTCTGAGGGATCGGAGATTATGCTCCTTTAGAAGTGGTTTTCCAGCAGGACAAACCACATACTGCCCGGATTACAAGTGAATGGTTGCGTATGCAGAGAGTGCAGGTGCTAGATTGTCATGAATGCAGTCCTGACACGTCTCCAATTGAGAAAGTGTGGTGCATTATGAACCTCACAATATGGCAATGAATGTTCACTGTGCAGCTGAATACCTGCATAATGGATAAATGTGGGAAATTCTGCTTGTTTAACTTACTGAAAAAACATTAATTGCTTTAATTTGTTTAATGCATTCATTTTTACAAACATTTATCGCACTAAATTAACACATTAAATTGACAGCCCAATTGTTTTTACCCAATGCTAGCATCTATTATACTGTCTGTAGTGCGTACTGATTTTAGTTTAAAAAAATCACACAGAATCACTGTTGAGAATAATCAGAAGAATAAAAAAACATTGAAATGAGAAATAAACAAAGCAATGCAAAAAATCTTAGTGGTCCAAAAATACAGTAGGTTGGATTTTCTTACTTGCTAAATTTCTTCTTTTTGTTTCTTTTGATTTTTGGATGAAATATGACTTGGAAATGTTTTTTCCGCCTGATCAGCTGTCTGGCAGACAGATGTTGCCTATTTGTATCTGGAAGTAGTTTTATGCTTTTAAGCAACAGGTTAAATACTTAGGGAGCACAGTCGGGATTGGATTACTGTACACTGTCTCTGTAATGGTTTCATTTTGAATGAGTTCTCCCTCTCGCCCTCTTAGCACCTTTCTGCATGTTTCTGTGTGCATTTATGGTACGTGTTAGAAGTGGTGTAGTAACTGCGCTTCAGGAGAAAGATCTGCCCTCATGTTGTTGCTCTCTGGAAGTGTTGCTGGCACACAGCCTGACATTTAGCAGCACTTATTTGTTCTGTCTCACTGCTGCCAAATGCTGACTCAAGTTTGGCTTGTGTCCAGACTACATCAAGAAAGTTTGGCCCAGTTTTGTCAGTTAGCATGTGGGAGTCGCAGCAGGAGTGTTTGTGCACGCGTGCAGTGGGTGGGGTATGAGGGGGAAGTTGTACAGTAGCTGCAGCTCTCTACAAGGTGATCTGAGACATTTAAAGTCAACATGAAATATTGTTTGCTGCTTACTTTACTTTGGGTGGGTTTTAATTTTTGATTTTCAGAAACTGATTGGATGGTGTAGAATGGTCTCTATTTAACAGGTGGTTTAAGGGAGGGGTTAAAAAAGCAGAGGGCTTGGTGACATCAGCCGAAAAGGAAAGTTGTTTTAGAGGTGGAGCAAATTATTACATTTTGATGAAAGATGCCAAAGCAGACACACAATAATAACATAAGTATGCATTAAGAAAGTATACAAGCAATTTTGATTTCATGTTTCCTTTAAAGTGAAGCTAAATCTATTGATGCTGTGTTGTAGGCATGAGCTTTATGCCCGAGACTATATGTGTGCTGTTGCTGCCAGCGAACCATCAAGAGATCTGTCCACATGAAGAGTGTATGATGTGATTAAAGCGGGTGTGGAAGCATCCTATTTATAGAGGAAAGGCTGCCACGTTCATTTAGTCTTTCCTAATATAGAACAGCAGTGTGGAAACAGACGATCCCAACAGTGAAGGGAGAGAGAGGGAGAGACTAGCGAATAAGACAAAGAGACAGGAAAGGGAAGTTGTTACGTGTTCAGAAGTTGTAATTATGATGTGATGTGCGTTCAAGTGATTTGGCTCGGCAATTTCCTATATCTTTTTCACTTGGTGACCTGTACAGCAAGCTTTTTAGCAATATCGTTTCACAATAAAGTGCAAATAATGCACATTTTGTGTGTAATTGATGCTTTTTTTTATAGATTTATATTATTCTTTTGCAAAACTAATTTTCAGCCATCCTGAAATCGACCCCATTCTGTTGAGTTACTGACTAGCGCCATCTCCCATCACACCTTTTTCCATCAATTCAAATGTGTTTACTTTTTCTTGCTGCTTAAGCAGCCTTGGAGATACGAGTGCCACAGAAACCATAATCGATGATGAGCATGATTTTACAGGTTGCATTTCTCTTCTAAAAGAGGAGTCCATACATTCAACAACACTTACAACTTCGGCACCGGCGGCAATGCTTTGAATATTGGTAAGCATAGACCAATTTCAGCTGAAGACATTTCGACATACTGTCTGCAAATTCACTGTGAGATCAGCCTGTGCAAAATGTGTACAAATTAAATTTAACAGTCAACTTCACAATGAAAATTTGATGCTTCTGTCATGACATCCCCACAACTTGTCTCTCAAATTTCCTGTGCACTCGCTGTTCATGTGCACTTATCTCATAATTATGATCATTACAGCATTACAGTTTCTGATGGATAAATAACATTAGATTATGAAATCATTTATGCAACACTAATCAGACTGTCAGTATTACAATGTAAAGCAGAGGTGCAGGATTTCTGAGCAAAAAGGGAAATACAGATGGTGAGACAGGGGGATGGGAGACATCATTGTGCTTTGAGACAGCTCTGTCTCTCTCGCTCTCTCTCTTTGTATCCTGTCTTTTATGCATTCTTTCATTATGTGCGGAAAGCAGTATATAATGACACCTCATCACGAATGCAGTTTCATGTTGCGTGGTGGATGGGGGCGGGGAGGGTTTCTGAGACAGCTGGACAACACGCACTCATTTTAATGGCGTTTCTGTGCAAGATGGAGACTCTGTTTTAATCACCACTGCAGATATTTTTCCTGATATGATCTGACAGGATGTAGTGTTGCAATGAGACGATGTCTGATTTATTGATCAAAAATCATGAATAAATCGCATGCTGGTCTATGGATTGTCATGTTGGATTCTTCTGGTTGGCTGGTGTGTTAATGTTTATGTCTCGTAAACAGTAAATTAACTACTTAAGTATATGTTATAGATCGTATAGTTCCACATTTTTGTGAGCTGTGTTTTAGCAAGTCAGTCCACTGTCAGCCATCTTTGGAATGGTCTCGGGACACTATTTCCAGTCATGGCAGTGCAACTCCTATCTACTTGAATTGGGAAAGACCGAAATCTCAAAATAAGTTGGTCAAGATTATGATCAAAAAACATATTTTAAATCAGCAATAAAACTTGACAATACTGGAATCATAAATTGTGCTTCTTTACCTCATATTATGTTAAAAAACAACATTTTCCCGGCTTGTATAGCTAATGCGTATTCTTAAGTTGATTAACAGGCAATGTCTGTATCTAAAAGGTGATTGGCTCTTTTACCTGTAAGGCGGGACGTCCTTTCTACATCTGTTGACCGCTGGGCGTTCAAATATCTCCCATTCTTTTTAATAGAAGTTGCCAAAACTACTCGCACTGAGCATGATACATACACCTCAATGAAAGTGAAGCGCACTGTTGTATTGTGTGTCAATGTATTTTAATGCATTATGCACCAATTTGACAATACAGAGTTAGCAGAAAAAATTTATGTGTTAGGAATGAGAGTTCAATTTGTCCATAATTTTCTTCAAGTCAGTAAATGAACAAATTCAGTTCAATTAAAAAATATCAATGGAAAATTCAATTCAACAAGTGTGGCAGTGAGTGTAAGAGGTTAATGACTCATGCGAGTGTATGTGTGATAGTGTGGCTTTGTGGGGGTTTTGTCATTGATGTATGAGTGCTGACCTCACCCCTCTTCTCTCCTAAATAATTGTTAAACAAGAGAATGGACAAAGGTGTCGTGTGCTGTGTTCAGTAGGGAGGGTCCAGCGATCTGTGAGGGCCTTTCTCTTGCCTGGCGTGGGCCGCAGTGGGACGTACAGGTCAGCTGACCCTGATAATCCTCCGGTCTGTCCCTGGGGTCCAGAGGGACAGACCAAGTTTCAGTCCATCCAACAGCAGTTGAGATCCGTGCCCCTTTGTAATCCGACAGTGATTAATAAAGTTTTAATAACACCTGCTGAATGCATATGCTTACAGCAAAGTGTTTTGCTGGTGGTTGAAGAGTAAATGTATCCCTTCTTTTGTTGTACATACTGTCATTTTCATGTATTGTGGTCAGTATGTGGCCTTCTCTGTTAGTGATAGGCCGATATATCAGCTGGTTCACTTAATCGGTTGATATTGAGACATTCAGCATTCAGCCTATAAACTGAGATAAACTTCAGTGATTAAAGGGGTGGTCCAGGTTAAATACAATTCAGCTCAATCGATAGTATTTGTGGCATAATCTGGATTACCAAAAAAATTCTTTTGATTTGTCCCTTGTTTATTTAAAAATAATAATAATAATGAAGTAGATTGGGCCTGCATAAACGCTAAAATTAATCCATATCACTCCAGCATTTAAATCCATATCTTCAGAGATAATAGGTGTGTGTGAGAAACAGAACAATATTTTAGACCTTTTTTACTCTAAATCTCCACTTTAAGTGAAATTAAACAGGCACCACATGTAAAAGAGAAAGTGAAGGTTGAAATTGAGATTGAGTAAAAAAAGGAATTAAATCTTGTTCTGTTTGTCAACCACACCAATTATATTGCACATCATGTATGTAAATATTATACATATTTAACATGATTGTAGTGTCATAAAATCTGTTATTTACTGGTGTTAGGGCATTAACCATATTACAGGGCTTATCAGCGTTATGTCGTCATGCCAACAAAGTTGTAATAAATATATTTGTAGTGCAAGTGCCTTACTGTAACCACTATTTTTGCTTTTTAAATAATGAACCAGGTTCAGGTCGAAATAAGTCAACGTTATGCCACATGCTGTTGATTTAATTTTAACTTAATTGCACAGAACCCAGAACATCCCTTTAACAGTAATATTTTAGTTTCTTAAATGTACAGACCGCTTTGTTAATGGATAATGCACATTTCCTGATTTGAAAATAGTAAGCATGGTGTTTATATCAAATCGTATTTTTGTCTTTTACTGTAGAAATGCATTTGTCACACCACAGTACTATTTAAGTGAATGGCAAAAAAGGTTCAAGAAGTGGTGCCCACTTACACCTTACAATATATACTTTCCATTATATACATATGTAAAATATGCTTTTTATATATATATTAAAAATGAAGTTCATGGGCATGTGAAACTCCATATTGGTTGAGCACAATAGTTTCCTCTCATATACTCAGCTGAGCAGTGTCCATCTCAGTGCCTCGTCACCCCCCTCCCCAACACCACAGCTCAGCGTGTTGCATTATTTAAGCATTACATGGGCTGTACAGAGAGAGGAAGTGGGGCTGAGCAGCTAAGCATTGATCGATGCGGATTGTGTAATCATTTACGTCTCATGCATGATGAATGCGCGGGGTGGGGGTTTGGGTGTCTTCACGTGCATTTTAGGTTTCTGTGCGAACTGTTGCAATCAGATGGGTCGAAATTTAAACAAAAGTAGGAGGTGCTTGATGTGACACCTGTTTTTTGTTTTTCAGTCTGGTGACCTAGTTTGAGTGACTGATATTGTTATTGTAAAGTTTATTTTAAATTCAAATCAACTAGGCTAATTTTTATTTTATTTTTTGCACTCGACCATTTCACTTCTGTCTCACGCACATTCTGCAGTTAAAAGCTCATTTATTATTTATTCGTTGTCCCTATCATTCAGGACGGATACTTGCAAAGGATCAGTGACCGTAATTAATTAAATGAACACATATGAGAAATCTTATTTAATGATTTTTATTTATACACAACAATACAACTTGTAGCACTAATACACAGCAATATTTATCTAGATATATTTTTACCTAAAGGAATAGTTCACCCAAAAATGAAAATTCACTCATTATTTATTCACCCTCATGAGATGAGGTGTGTGTGGCTTTCTTTCTTCACCGGGAAACATGGTGATTTAGAGTTAAAAAAATGACTTGCATATTGATCTTTTTCGCACCAAAAGCATTCGTGTCGCTTTAGAAGACATCGAATGTCAAAATCCGCATCTACCTTGCATTTTAAAGACCTAATGAGCCAAGACATTTTTTTTTTTTCTTCAAATGTGTTCTGGTGAAGAAAGAAAGTCATACACACCTGGGATATCATGAGGGTGAGTAAATTATGTGAGAATGTTCATTTTTCAGTGAACGAAGCATTGTCATGTAGATGCAAGATAAGGGTCTTCCATGAGCGTTTTTGAGAGATATCGCAAACAAATCAGAGTTGTGAAATGTAAAATTTGAAATGTAAAATTTCAGGGACCGCTAATAGAAATGAATCACTCTCCCTGTCTCTTGTCTGGATTTTTGCTAATGACATTTCAATCAAAATTTTAACTGGCACACAACTGGCCAACTGACACTGTCTTTTGGAAACATGATAGCCAAATCAAACTTGAATTGAAGTCAGTGTGTTATTCACAATTCGTTGCTTAATTTCTTATGTCATACATTTTAAGGCTGGGTGTCTATACAGATTTCATGAGTTGATTCATATTTTGATATGCTTGAATTCTTATTCAGTTGGGTATATTTCAGATATAATGTTGACTATTTGCTTATGTTAAATAAATTCTCTCCCAGCTAATGCTGTAAAATATAAAGGGAACCTTCTAACTTGGTACATAGAAAAAGTTATTTAACAGATATAATAATCAACAAAACCAAACCTGAAATAAGCTTTAATATAAACTAAAAGAGTGATCTTGGCATTTTGAGAAACTCTATTGGGATTGTTCAAATGAATATCATGATTAATCCGAAACTTTTGATTGTTACATTGCCCAATTAGATATGAAATATATCTCACACCCAGCAATACTAGCACATCATAAAACTGTTTGGAGGATCTTTGAGGATCTTTTGACAAATGTTGTAGATTCTCTGCTAGAGGCGTGTTGTATTCAGTACCTCAGTTATATTTGAATGCTTTATTTTCATAATCCAGCCTCTCCCATTAAATGTGGCATAACCAGACAGCCTCTGGCAGGGCCGAACTCCATGTTTACCCAGTTTAATAGCATGCTAAGTTGACTGCACTGAGGGATTGTGGGCTGTTTATGTGGTTTGATGTTCTGTGGGCCCAGTATTTGCGGCATTAAACTTAAACGTCCAATGGTTGCATTTTTTGCACAGGTCTTTTTCATTACTGCAGAAATGAACATACTTGTCGAAAGACTGAATACATTTCTCTTGTTTCTCTACACTATTTATAACACTGTAGATATATCCATTTAAACATGAGAGCAACAAAGAAAAATGGAGTAATGTGAAAAAATAGAGCGGGACGTGTCCCAAACATGTTAAGCCGAGAAGAACTTGTTATTAAGAGGTGATTGTTAGGAACAACACAAAGTAGAATTTAGTTGTTTACTGTTATGTTGGATCTTGCTGCATTAATGGAGAATTCAACTGATCTCAGGTCACAGGTGTGCAAAAACTCCTTCGAATGTGGCTCATTCAATCAGAACTTAGATTAAGAACACTGCATTTTATAACATTATTTTTACTGTTTTACTGAGTCTTTTGTTTTTAACAAGTGTTTCCTAATGTGAGGCTGTTTTTGTATATATATACAGTTGAAGTCAGAAGTTATCATACACTTAGGCTGAAGTCATTATAACTCATTTTTTAACCAGTCCACAGATTTAATATTAGCAAACTATAGTCATTTAGGACATACATATTTCCAACAATTGTTTATAGATAGATTGTTTCACTTTTAATTAACTTTATCAAAATTCCAGTGGGTCAGATGTTAACTGCCTTTAAGTAGCTTGGAAAATTCCAGACAATGATGTCAAATATTTAGACCATTTTTAGACCTTTAGGCAACTATTTTAAGGCCTACCCTCAAATTCAGTGCCTTTTTGCTTGACATCATGGGAAAATCAAAATAAATCACCCAAGACCTCAGAAAGAAATTGTGGATCCCCACAAGTCTGGTTTATCCTTGGGAGCAGTTTCCAAACACCTGAAGGTGCCACGTTCATCTGTACAAACAGTAGTACGCAAGTATAAACACCATGGGTCCATACAGCCATCATACCGCTCAGGAAGGAGACACATTTCTCCTAGAGATGAACGTACAGTTGAAGACAAAATGATTAGCCCCCCTATGAAATTTCAATTATTTTTCAAGTATTTCCCAAGCGATGTTTAACAGAGCGAGAGGATTTTAACACAGTATTTCTTATTATATTTTTCCTCTGGAGAAAGCCTTATTTATTTAAACTTGGCTGGAAAAAAATAATTATTTAAAAAAATTGCAAAACTGCTAAGGTCAATATTATTAGCCACCTTAAGAATTTATCTGTTTGATTGCTACAGGACAAACCACTGTTATCCAGTGATTGCCTAATTGACCGATCTCACCTAATTAACCTAATTAATCCCCCAAGCATTTAAATTGCACTTCAAATTGAGGATTAGTATCTTGCAAAACAACTAGTGAAGTAATATAAAACTGTCATCATGGCAAAGACAAAAGAAATTTGTTTAGACTTGAGAAAAATTATTGTTAATGCTCACAAAGCAGGAGAAGGATAGTTTATCAAAGCATATTCAGGTATCAAGAACTGTCATGAGAAGTATTATCAAGAAGTTTGAAGAGACCCACACAGTGGAGAACAAGACTGGCAGAGGCAGGAAGCAAAAGATTTCAAAAACCTTGGAAACAAAACTGGTGAGAGGTTTCTAAAGACCCAAGAACAACTGCCAAGACACTAGTGAATGATTTAGCCAAGTCTGGGATTGATGTCTCAACGAAGATAGTCACTAGAGCCCTGCACAGGAATGGACTGCGAGGTTGCAGACCAAGAAAATCTCCACTTCTGAAGAAGAGACATCTCCAAGCTAGACTGAAATTTGCCAAGGACAGCCTAGAGAAAAATTATCTTTGGCCATAGAGATGTTGCCTATGTTTGGAGATAGAAGGGAGAGGCGCTCAACCCAAAGAACACCGTTCCCACAGTGAAACATGGTGGAGGGAGAATAATGCTGTGGGGATGTTTCAGTGCGTCTGGAACTGGGAATCTCATCAGGGTCGAAGGAGTCAAGAAAAAGGAAGACTATGAGAAGATTTTGAAAGACATTCTCAGGCAATCTGGAACAAAACTTTGTTTGGGTCGACATTTCGTCTTCCAGCATGATAACGACCCAAAGCATTGCTCACTTCTGGTGAAGAACTTCCTCCAAACAAGCAAAGTGAATGTCCTTGACTGGCCTGCACAAAGCCCAGGCTTGAATCCCATAGAAAATCAGTGGGAACACTGAAGACTAGAGTCCATGCCAGGAGACCAACAAATCTGGAGGAGCTTGAGAGATTTGCTAAGGGGGAATGGGCTGCGACGACTCAGGAGAAATGCCTAAAACTTGTTGAGAACTACAACAAATGACTTAAGGCTGTTATCAAGCAAAAGGGATACACTATTGACTATTAACATCAGAGGGCTAATCATTTTGACCTGTAGATTTTTTTGTGCTTGGTTATAATTTTGTTTCTATTTGTATTATAAACACTCGAAGTTGCCTAAATAAACTATTATGTTTAGAAATGCTATGTTGATAAAAATCTTTGCTCCATTAAACAGCACTTGGGAATTATTTCAAATAATTCCCAAGGGGGCTAATAATTTTGTCTTCAACTGTAGTTTGTTGTGAAAAGTGCAAATCAATCAGCAGCAACAGCAAAGGGCCTCGTGAAGATGCTGGAGGAAACAATTAGACAAGTATCCTAATCCACAGTAAAACGAGTCCTATATCGACATAACCTGAAAGCCTGCTCAGCAAGTAAGAAGTTCACAAAACAGATGGCAAAATATCTCAAGACATCAGCCAAAAAGTGAAAGTTCGGTTGCAAATGGGTCTTCCAAATGAACAATTACCTCAAGGTCAAGGTATTGGAGTGGCCATCACAAAGCCCTGACCTCAATCTGATAGTAAATTTGTGGGCAGAACTGAAAAAGCATGTGCGAGCAAGGAGTCCTATAAACCTGACTCGGTTACACCAGTTCTGTCTGGAGGAATGGGCCAAAATTCCAGCAACTTATTGTGAGAAGCATGTGAAAGGCTACCCAAAACATTTGATCCAAGTTAAACAATTTAAAGGAAATGCTACCAAATACTAACAAATTGTATGTATGAATGTGATGAAAGCAATACATCTGAAATAAATCAATCTCTCCACTATTATTCTGACTTTTCACATTCTTAAAATAAAGTAGTGATCCTAACTGACCCAAGACAGGGAATGTTTTCTATGATTAAATATCAGGAATTGTGAAAAACTGAGTTTAAATGTATTTGGCTATGGCGTATGTAAACTTCTGACTTCAACTGTACAGTATATATATATAAGCTACACATATTTTCACACATATGTGTGTACACACTCTTACACACACACACATATGTGTGTGTGTGTGTGTGTGTATAATAAATATATGTATTATATATGTGTGTGTGGGATTTAAAAGGAAGCAATGAGTTGAACAAATCTTCTAGGATTGTCTAAGTGTGTGTGTGTGTTTAGGGTGTGCCTGTAGAATCCTGCCTCTAACTGTCAAGAGTTATAGATTCCTCGGGGCCAGAAATAGATGTATTTAATGTGGGGGATGGTGACAGGGTAAATTGGGGGTGGGTGGGCTGGAAGTGTTGCTCCACCCAAAGGAAACATTCCAAACGGAATTACAGAGTTAAGTCCTCAAACATGACGGATTTCCCATCGGAGCAGGGTTGTTCCAATAATAGCGCTGGTTTCATCCATGCTCCTGGTTTGTGTGACTCCTTGTCAATACTACAGTTAAAGAGTAGTAGACGAACGTTAGAAGGAAGGGGTTCTTCATACACTGTTTGTAAAACCTTTATTGGTTATGCTTCACAAACTTACATACAGACTGTTATTAATTTTCTAAGAGATCAGACTTCAGATTTATACCTGAGAGATGATAAAATGGGTGCAAATAAATCCCACAGACTTGTAGTAAAGGATGGTCACGAGGCATTTCTAGAGACCAGAATATCATAGAGACTTGGGGTTGGGCTTTTTTGACGTGGGTCCGAAGCAGCCACCCACAATACCCTTGAAGCTATCACCTAGCAATCACTAAGAACACCTTAGCAACTGCAGAGAAATGCCTTGACAATTACCTAGAACCCCGTAGGATCGTGAGGTTGAAGTTTGCACATGATTCATTGCATTTAATTGTGTTTTTCACACAAACAAATACAGACATCATATCAACTTGCTCTGATATGCACATACCTGCCTGTATTCTCTGCTTGACCTCTTGCTTTGTTTGCTTTGCCCAAAGGAATATGCAATCAAAACAGGTCTGGCCTTGAGTCAGTGCTAGACATTTTTACAATGATGAGTGAGCGTGTGAATCACAAGCTCAGAGACTGTTGAGAAACACCTTTTGAGTTAAATAAATGGAAAAACATTTTTTTTAATCTCTCTCTCTCTCTCTCTCTCTCTCTCTCTCTCTCTCTCTCTCTCTCCCAAAACACTTTTCTTTGGGAGAGAGACTTTTTTTGGGTTTGCACAAAACTCAACCCCACTAGGGTGTTCTGTGTGGTTACTTACTGGCACAAGTAAAAAGAGCTCACCCCCTCTCTGATATTCTCTGATATTCTGATCTCTAGATATGGCTAAGCATTTTCTACACCTATTTAGTCATCGAAAACCAACAAAAAGTCTGTTTGCTTTGAAAAGTAACGACAAACCTTTCTTCAAAAAGCTGCATGATTTGAGGTATCATTCATGTCTGTAGTCCAGCCTGTGCAGGACAAGTTACACAATGAGGTTTAATGTGTGGGGTGGTTTGTTGAAATCACTAACCCTAGTGTGAGCAATAGTAATAGTGATGCTTGACCTAACAAACACCACTAACTATCCTATAAGAACTATTCATCAATCCATCAAATACAATCCATAAAAAATTATAGCAAATATTCTCAAAACTCAAAACTAGTGTTACTGTTGTGTGATAATCTGCTGCAGTTTTTTTACCTCATAGTCCCTTGTATCTGAAGCTTGTGGTCAAAGTCTGATGAAAATTGTCTGTTTATTACACTTGTCATATTGGTTGGTGAATTGACCCTGACAAGCAATCTCATGATCCCCCATGTGGCAAAATATACTGATGACCGTGGTAATATGATCTGTCAGAACATGCACACACTGTCGAGTCCTTCATTACAGTTAATGGCAGATCTTGTTAAGTGACCCTCAGCTAAAATAGATCAGCTGTAGATGGGTCTTTTCATTCTGGTTTTTATATGTTCACTGCTAATATTGGCTTGCTTAGACTGGAAATAATCAGGACTATGCAACTAAATTTGGGTCAGGTGGACATTCGTATTTATAACAAAGTTACACAACTTTATGATCCCAGTGTGAACAATTTTTGCAGAGTTATTGGTGGATGAACATTTACCACCCTGTTTAGGCTATATTTGGAATAAAATGACTGAAGTGTGTAAATAAAAATACCCTTATAAAAAATGTAAAACCTCTCTTTGGCTATATTCAAGCATGCAATTAAGTTAGATTGACGTAAAAATAGCATGATTGTCTGAACCGACTGTTCACAATGTTCACATGTTGCAAAGAAAGCAGATATTTATCCCATTTATTTCAACATTTGAGAGTGGCCCAGATTTAATGTGGTCATCCAAACGGATCTGTGCCACATGTGAGGGAAACCAGCTTTGGCCACATTCAGCTGTGTACTGTCAACATAGCTTTAGGCTTGGTTCCCACTGCACATACATGTGATTTGCAAGTGATGAAATCGGATCCGTTTGTTGAGACAGTGTAGTTGATATCCGTTATTTCTTCATCTGTTGCTAGAGTAGTGTCTAAAGCATCAAACAATATCAACACACATAAGAGAGTAGATGTGATTGTGGAAATGTGATTGTGTGTGTGTGTGTGTGTATATATATATATATATTTTAGCCTCTGCTGATGTACAGGACATCTTGCTGTGGTGTTGCTTGCCTGAAGGGCATCAGAGGTAGTGTTTACACATTATATGCTGTGTCTTATACCACTACTTCAGTCATGCTTTTGCCATGTAATACATAGTGAATGCCACATGTGTGTATATGATAGGGCTGGGTAGGCCTGTCGTGATAATTAAATTAAATAACCATGGTTATTTTAGATAACCGTGATTATTGTGCAATTTAAATTCCAATCACATTTTAGTGTTCAAAAAAGGGAATGAATGGTGCATTTGAGTAGAACTCTGACGTTTGCCGCACCAATGACTCTGAAGAGTGGATTAAGATTAGCCATTTCAGAACCAGGCTTGAAGTGATATGATGTGGCAAACTCCCGCTAAGATATAAACAAGTAATTTATTGAATGCAAAGTGCTCCAGTTTGACATTAAATGGATAGTTCACCCCAAAATTTAATTCTCTCATTATTCACCCGCATGTCATCCTTGATGTGTATTGTGTGACTTTCTCTTTTCTGCAGAACACAATTGAAGATTTGTAGAAGAATATCTCAGCTTTGATGGTCTTCATAATGCAAGTAAACGTAACCAGAACTCAGAAGGTCCGAAAAGGACATAAAGGCAGCATAAAAGTAATCCATTAGACTCCAGTGGTTAAATCCATATTTTCAGAAGCAAAATGATAGGTGTGGGTGAGAAACAGATCAATATTATATATATTTTTTTAAATCTACATTTTCACTTTCACTTCCACATTCTGTTGTGGAAATTACTTTCACATTCTTCCATGTACTGGTTGGGCTGGTCAAAAGTAGACATTTATAGTAAAAAGGACATAAATATTAATCTGTTTCTCACCCAAACCTATAATATCTCTTCTGGAGACATGGATTTATTATGGATTACTTTTATGCTGCCTTTATGTGAATTTTGGACCTTCTGATTTCTGGTCACTATTCACTTGCATTGTGGCTTTACACTTCGGTTGTGGATGAATTTTTAATAATTCAACGGGCTAAAGTTAATTGTTTTGCTTTTGTCACGGTTACCACACCTTAAAGGAATAGTTCCCCCAAAAAAGAAGATTATTCAACTTGTACTCACCCTCATGCCATCCCAGATGTGTTTGCCTTTATTTCATCTGCTGAACTCAAATGAAGATTTTTAGAAGTCTTTCTCAGCTGTTTTGGTCCATACAATGCAAGTGAATGGGTGCCAAAAGTTTCTCCAAAAATCACACAAGTCAGCATAAAAGAACTCCCGAGACTCCAGTGGTTAAATCAATGTCTTCTGAAGTGATATGATAGGTGTGGGTGAGAAACAGCTAAATATATTAGTCCTTTTACACATAAATTCTCCTCCCTGCTCAATCAATCTCCACATTAACATTCACATTCTTCTTGTGATTTTGCTGATTCAGATTATTCATGCATATTGTCTCTTACTGGGCGAGGAGAAGAATTTCTAGCAAAAAAGGACTTAAAATTGATCTGTTTCTCACCCATTCCTATTACATCACTTCTGAAGATATGGATTAAAGTACTGGAGTCATTTGGATTACTTTTATGCTGCTTTAATGTGCTTTTTGGAGTGTCAAAATGTTGGCACCCATTCACTTGCACTGTATGGAGCTGAAATATTCTTCTAAAAATCTTTGGTTGTGTTCTGCTGAAGAAAGAAAGTCATACACATTTGGGATGGCATGAGTGTGAGTAAATGATGAGACCATTTTCCTTTTTGGGTGAACTATCCCTTTAGGGTCATAAACGGTTAAACAAAACTGATTGCCACACATTTTGCCCATAACCCTGAATTTGCAATGCATATATACACCTCTACCGCTTATCCAATGTGTATACGTGTGGTGCGCATGTCTGTTTATGTTTTGATGTCAAAAGCAGAGAATAATCAGATTATTTCAAATCTCAATTAAATGTGGTTTTCTTGCATTTTTAGATTTTTGGTTGTTATCAGCATTTTAATATGCATGTAAATGCGCTCAATGTCTGCCTGATCTGTCCTAGGTTCTATATTATTATTTTATTATTTTGTGAATCTGGTCAGTAGGTTATCTGCAGACTCTTCCACATCTCCTCAGGAGTAGCATGCCTTTTCAGGTCAGTAGGTGTAGTCTTCCCTGCGGTAAGCGAGTTGTGAATGGACCACAATGATTGTTGTTATGGCTCGTGTTGGTTTGGCTCCCATCCAAATCAGCAGCTGAACGACCCATCACAGACCTGCAGCGGGCTGGCACACGGCCACAGACTGCAGAGAGAGAGAGAGAGAGGAGAGTGAGAGAGAGTGAGAGGTATGCAAGTGTTTTATTTCACACTCCTGCTGTAGTTGCCAACCACACATGATGTAAGCGCTACCGTGCTGCAGGGCCTTTAACTGCATGCCAAGAGTGAATTCCTTGCTAAAATAACCTACACAAACTCAGCCTGACTCTTTCAGAGAGAGAATAATCATATTTTAGCCTTTGTTTTAAACCATTTTATTAAACTGAGGAGTCTTTGTTAACAATTTAAATCTTTTTCTTAGTTCCTGCTGTTAGGAAAATTACATCAATTGTAGGGTGTAATTTACTCAAATGTATTCTCATGATTTCATAACATTCCACTAATATAGCAATTTTCGCTTTTCCTATTGTATGATTCAATACATTTTATCCATATACTGTATGCATTATGCATAAGATTTTAGATTAGCTTGAATAAACATTTATGTTTTAAGGGATTTCAAAGCTTACACCATAAACTTTTATAATTCATCATAATTCAATCCACTAATAATCTAATGTCTTTTTTAGAGAGATTGACTATGAGAGTCTAGAAATAGAATAGCATATTTTCTGTAAGTAGCATATAAACCATTTATGTGAAAACAAAACAAACAAAAACTCTGTTCCTCATTGTTTATGTCTTTGAACGGACTTGCTTGTTTTTTTAACTTATTCACTGTCTGCATTAGTGGGCCAATGTTTGAATGTTGGAGACTTGAACAACAATTTAACAGGCAAATAAAAGTGATGCATATGTGACGCACACACGCAGTGTCTACTGTTGAGACCTTTAAAGTTCTATCGTGCAATTTGACTTATTCTGTATACTGTATGTTTGCTCAAGGTTTGTCAAAACAGATGTCATATAATCCGTTGCTCAGTAGAGTTAAACCAAATGAAAGCACTAGATAGCTTTAGATTAGGATGTTACCTAGACAATTTACGCTGTCGTTCCAGGTATAGAATGGAGCATTTGACATAACAGAGCACTTATTCACTTTGAAGCGCGTAGTGCATGCAGACTATATTTCTATAATTTAATCACAGAATTTTGTGCTTTAATATTCAAACTGGGTCATTACTTATCCAAAGGTGTGAAGCTACCATCAAAAACAAACACAAACTGGAAAGCCTTCATGTCAAAATAAAAGCTTGATTCAACTTGCGACATAAATATGTTAATATTGTATAGTAAAATGTAATATTCACTCAAATGTATATTCACAATAATTATAATTAGGGCTGGGTATTGATACAGAGTTCCCGATTCAATTTGATTCTGATTCATAAGCTCTCAATTCGATTCAATATAGATTCATATGGGTTTATTTCAGTGATAATGTCCATTTTGCTTACATATCAAATAAAATATCTCCTAGCAAATTGTTATTATACACGGGACCCTTTAACTAGGTACATTAGGAAAATATACATATTACTAATGCAATTGTATTACTTTTTCATAATTTTGGTCACATTTTGGCTTTTGAAAAATGAACAAATAAATGTATTCAATCAATAAATAAGATATTATATTTCATGTATTATTTTTGTTACATATTTATTGTTAAATAGCAAAAATTTTAAAATTTACAAGTATTTACATTGACATGCTTAAACCGGTACTGTCTCTCTAACAAAATAATGCATTTCTGTAAAAAATAATGCATTTCTGTAAAAAGCGCCTTTTAAATGAACAAATGTTAATGAGAGAAGATTTGAATGGCTTTACCTCATCTCTGCCATGCATGAATAGAATTAAATATTGTTTTGTAGTTGTTTTTGATCAATAACCGAATGTAAAGAACAGAAAGGGTATTAAAAGAGACAGTATTCAATGACAAATGGGTTGCGTGGATCACGTCCTTGAACACACATTACACGGAACAACTTTTACTCTCAACACACTGTGAAAGCATCTCGCTGCTGAACATTTCACAACTAAACTACACAATTACTGGTGAGTGAAATGGAAACATTAACCAGCCAGTTGGCAAATATGTTCACTTTAGTCGCATAGCTTGAAATTTGGTTGCAAATGCCAGTGATTTCCTCTCATTGTAGTAGAGGGTTGTGCATTGAGTGAAAGATCGATCTTGGGATTTAAGAATCGATATTGAGATCATTCAAATGAAGATTGCGATTAATCAGAAAAACAATATTTTTACCCACCCCTAATTATAATAATTGGGTATGTCCTGATACGATACTGATATCTGAATCGGGTCAGATATCAGTATCAGTACTTGAACTCATGCTCGCACCTGATGTACGAATGTCATTCTGATATCCCATTGTGATTATTATTTATTTATTTATTTCGATCTCCATTAGCTGCACACGAGCAGCTACTCTTCCTGGAGTCGATACAATCCAACATGCCGCTTACAAGACTTTTACACCAATATTCAATGCATTACATTTTGCAAAACAAAACACTAATGCAACAAAGATTAAAAACACAACACCCCTACTAAGCTCAAATGCTACAATTTAATGAGTTAAATATATAGTTTGCATGTGATGTATGCTTCAAATTCGCTTGTGAATGTGTGGAGCCAGTGTTGTGCTGGCACTGGCTGCTTTTAGAGCTCCTTTGCTTATACACTGAAAACACCATAATGAGCATTGTGCGCTCTGTTTGTAGTAGATGACAGCAAGCAGAGTGCTAATGCACTTTGCAAATACAGACTACATTTTATCAATTATTATTTAATTGAATAGCAGCCTTTTTCGGTTTAATAATAACTTTGAGTCATGTAGCGACCAGCTTTTCTGGAAGTAAGATGCTACCATTAAAACAACACAGAAATGGAAAAAAGCTTAATTTAAATGGTAAAAGTACAATAGATGTATCACTACTGTATAGTTATGTAATATTTACTGTAATACTACTACTACTACTAATAATAATAAATCAATAGTTATTGTATTATATTTAAGCAATATCTCACATCTTTTGCAGCACTTTTTTTTTACAAAAATAACTAATGTTGTATTTTGTGTTTATGTTGTGAGGTTCTGTGTAAAAGCATATCATTTGATACAATATTATGTTGAACATTTTTTGTTCTATATTCATTTGGTTAAAGTTTTAATGGATTTATTTATTTAGACACCATTTTGATTATAAAATTAAAATAAACCGTGGATATGGAATTCAGAAATAAAACCGGTATTGTATCGTGAGTATGGAAGAGGAAGTATTGGTACACGTTCTTCAAATGTGGACATCCCTAATAATAATGTTAAAGTAAAATCTCACAAGTAAGAGTGTTGTTAATGAATAAAAGTTTTTATCAATGTTTCAATGTAATTTATAAAGAGATATTCTGTTGTGTAGCACTTTGTATGAAAAATAACACCAATGTTGTGTTTTAGATTGTGCTGTGAGGATCTTTGTAGAAGCACTTTATCTGATAAAAATAATAATGCAATGGTATGTTAAAAAGCTATTATTCTGTTTTTGTTTTTTCCCTTTTTTTATGAATTTTGATGCTGAAGGTGAATTAAACTTCAAACATAAAATTCAGAAAAAGTTTAATGGAAAACCCAAGATTGGAGAAAAAATGTTCCTATTTGAAAAAAACATTAAGCAATGTTTATACTACTTTTTTGAAAATCACTTGAAGGAAACATGCAGTTGTTTTAATTTATTTTTATTTACATTAATATTTAACTTTATTTAATTAGGTTAAAAAAGTGTATTCAATAGCATATTATACATTTTGGCTGTTGTATCGAAATTGGAATCAAGAATCTTTAAATTTTACTGGTATTGGTACAGACTACTAAAATTTTGTATCTTGACAAGCCTAGTTTGAGCAAAGCTGCATTCATATCACCTGGACAAAATCTGGAAAATTTGTTTTGTGTTGAAACATGTAAAGCAAAGGAGAGTAAATTTCTGATGCCGTTTGTCTCTGAAATCAACAGTCACCTTACCAGAAATAACCGAAGGGTTTTTCATCGCGGCAGACAGCTGGCCGCAAATGGATCATGTTTCAAGACTAGTTATTCAAATTGGGGCTTGGCCTGTTTTGCTATATGGAAATTAACATACCTTAATTTGGTTGATATATGTTTCTTACCAAGTAACATATATTCCATTATTTTTTTCAAAACACATATGATAAAGTCATTACCTTTGGTTTGAATTTTTATGCATTTTGCTTAATTTACTTGTGTTTAAGTATAACATCTTGGCCTAAATATATTTCTTCATAAATTCCCTGTCTTATAATATCATGATATCTGATTTAACTCCTATCATTTTGCATTATATTAAAGCAGATTAATGAACTCATAAAAACACTAATATTGTTTCGCAAAGTTTACCAGCTGATTCACTCATACAGCTGAAAAAAATATGGGCTGCGTTTCAACCTGTTTCTGCAACGTGTGCTGCAGACCACTTCCTCTAAATGTAAAAGTTTATGTCAAGACATGCACGTGTGTCTTCTGTTTGTTTTTGTTTTTTAATGTCTCTTCGTGTGTGTTTTTCACTTTATCTTGGACTCTTCTCGAGATCAGAGAAAACATGACTGTGGCTGACTCTGCCTTCCCTACTAAGGAGGAAGCAGGAACTGGAGTGAACAATCAACAGAACATTAATTTCCAGCTCAAATTTAAACAGTACAAAGAAACATAGATGCACACACATAGACACTTGTGTCTCTCTGTCTCTCTCCCCAACCGGCATCTCCAGCTCGTCCTTATCCCCCTCCCAGCTGATTAGGATGATACACCGCCGGGCGTGCAGCCTCACAGCCCGGCCATGCCCTCCTCCTTGTCACAGTGACCATTTCGCTGGTGTGTCTATGCAACTTCAGGAGAACACATGGAAATGCGTCTTTCCCTCAAGAGGGTCTTCAGTGAGATGTCTTATGAAACCCCATGGTGATACTGATTAAACATTGTGAGGGAAAATGAGCTGTCGTCAGTACTACTCCTCAGTATCTCCTTTTGGTTTTATGATTTTAGTTGCCATTGTTTGCCACATTTGTCCCAATTCCACTGTAGAAACCTGTTTCACCACTGACAGTGGAAAAACAGCTGCTGGCTACAACTTTATAACCTTACAAAAATAATTTTCTCTACCATCGTAGAATGAATTTGAGCAGTTATGCGCACGAATGAGTAATGTATTTCAGCTGATTTGAATTCTTAAAGTTGATCGTTTGAAACGCTTGAAGCAAGTTAAGAATGTAAGTGTGTTGAGGTTTATCATAGCAACGTTTTGTTTTGAAGCGTTCGATCTGAATGTTATTTTTAGCTCAAGGTTTTTGTCTTTGAGAATAATAGAATAGATTAATGGTCTTATGGAGGTGTAAACACTAGCATTACGCAGAATGATTTGTCCTAATGGCATCAGATACAAAGCAGGGCTCAACTATATGGAAGGCCTGCTGGCCCAGGGCCAGTGTTGTGTTGTAATTCAATTTTTTCATTAAATTGTTAATGTTTTTTCATGCCTTGCAAGAACCTTTGGATTCCTGTGATTCATATCAAATATCTAAACATTTGGATTTCTGTGATGTATTGAATGTTTGGCAAATTCTGCTGATTTAAACTTGTCATCATGACAGGCTAAGAGATTTTAGACACCGAGTATGTTATCATTCTCTTTGAAGCATCTGTAAGAATGGGCTGAAAATTACAAACCATTGAGTAATGTCTTTTTTTCCCCAAATGCCATCTTTTTCCAGCAAAATGTTAGCTGTATAATTTCCAGTTGTTATTGCAATTTTTAGTAGTCATTATTTATTTGAAAAAAATAAATAAATGTTTAATATATACACTCACCTAAAGGATTATTAGGAACACCTGTTCAATTTCTCATTAATGCAATTATCTAATCAACCAATCACATGGCAGTTGCTTCAATGCATTTAGGGGTGTGGTCCTGGTCAAGACAGTCTCCTGAACTCCAAACTGAATGTCAGAATGGGAAAGAAAGGTGATTTAAGCAATTTTGAGCGTGGCATGGTTGTTGGTGCCAGACGGACCAGTCTGAGTATTTCACAATCTGCTCAGTTACTGGGATTTTCACGCACAACCATTTCTAGGGTTTACAAAGAATGGTGTGAAAAGGGGAAAAACATCCAGTATGCGGCAGTCCTGTGGGCGAAAATGCCTTGTTGATGCTAGAGGTCAGAGGAGAATGGGCCGACTGATTCAAGCTGATAGAAGAGCAACTTTGCCTGAAATAACCACTCGTTACAACCGAGGTATGCAGCAAAACATTTGTGAAGCCACAACGCGCACAACCTTGAGGTGGATGGGCTACAACAGCAGAAGACCCCCACTCATCTCCACTACAAATAGGAAAAAGAGGCTACAATTTGCAAGACCTCACCAAAATTGGACAGTTGAAGACTGGAAAAATGTTGCCTGGTCTGATGAGTCTCGATTTCTGTTCAGAATTTGGCGTAAACAGAATGAGAACATAGATCCATCATGCCTTGTTACCACTGTGCAGGCTGGTGGTGGTGGTGTAATAGTGTGGGGGATGTTTTCTTGGCACACTTTAGGCCCCTTAGTGCCAATTGGGCATCGTTTAAATGCCACAGCCTACCTGAGCATTGTTTCTGACCATGTCCATCCCTTTATGGCCACCATGTACCCATCCTCTGATGGCTACTTCCAGCAGGATAATGCACCATGTCACAAAGCTCGAATCATTTCAAATTGGTTTCTTGAACATGACAATGAGTTCACTGTAATAAAATGGCCCCCACAGTCACCAGATCTCAATCCAATAGAGCATCTTTGGGATGTGGTGGAACGGGAGCTTCGTGCCCTGGATGTGCATCCCACAAATCTCCATCAACTGCAAGATGCTATCCTATCAATATGGGCCAACATTTCTAAAGAATGCTTTCAGCACCTTGTTGAATCAATGCCACGTAGAATTAAGGCAGTTCTGAAGGTGAAAGGGGGTCAAACACAGTATTAGTATGGTGTTCCTAATAATCCTTTAGGTGAGTGTATATTTATATAGCGTTAAAATATTTTTTTTCTCGCATCAATCTACACTCTACCCCAGAATGACATGGAGAAAAACAGATTTTTGATAACTTTGGAAATTTACTATAAAGAAAAAACTTAAATATCACATTGGCATAAGTATTAAGACCCTTTGCTGTGACACTTGAAATTTAGCTCAGGTGCATCCCATTTCTCTGGATCATATTTGAGATGTTTCTAAACTTTGAGTGGAGTCTACCTGTGGAACATTCTATTGATTGGACATGATTTGGAAAGGCACAGGTTTTTTCCTTTGTCATTATGGGGTATGGAGTGTAGAATGATTATAAAGCATAAGGCTTCAACATAACAAAATGTGAAAAAATTAAGGGGTCTGAATAATTTATGAATGCCTTGTATTATATGTGTGTGTGTGTGTGTGTGTGTGTGTGTGTGTGTGTGTGTGTGTGTGTGTGTGTGTGTGTGTGTGTGTGTGTATATATTGCGCACATACACACATCATGATGTTACTATATTGTGCATTTTAGCTAAAAACTGATGCATTGACCAATCAGCACCCAGGACTGCAACTGTCATTTTCATAACAAATGTTTTGAATGTTATAAATCTCCATATGAAAGTCTTGAATTGGAGAGAAAGGAATGTTTACAAAGTACATATAATGTGCTACAGTGTTTCAGTTTGGTGAACAGCTGTTCAAGGGTCTGTTCAGTAGACTTCCAACTAAGAAATTCTCAAGATTTCTGCTATGTAAAATTTAACCTCAAACGGTCACTTTGTGCAGACAATGTGGCACAAAAGGAATGCACACAGTGTGTTTTTATATGGTTTGAAAAGATATATCCTCATATTGGATAAAAAAGGAGGGGGAAAATACACAAAAAATCAACTCCATGTTGCAAATATTGCCTCTTCGTAAAAAAAAAAAAAAGTTCCTTTCTGACACTGATTTTAGTAATTATAATGTACTTTGTTTTAACGTTATAGAAGACTATGTATGTCCTGATTAAGATATAGTAAATATGTGTGTGTGTTTCCAGCACTACGGAAGCATTAAAGAGGGGTCGGGTGGTAAACCCTGACTCTGTGAGTGGGGGAGGGTTTTTGGAATGTAGCGTGTTGGTGAAAGCGATCTGGTTTGAACAAATGCTTCTGGGTTGATTGGTTGAGTTCTGTTTGTTTGGGCCAATCACGGCTGTTTGTTTTTGGCTCCTGAAGTCACCCAGCTGATTTACACCTTACTCTCAGCTCTCTTATATACAGCTTTAAAACATTCCTCAAGTTACACCCTTTCAGTGGGATTAGCTGGAGTAAAACAGGCTTCAGTGTCTCTCTCTTTTTTGTCCATGAGATCTTTTACAGCAGTAAGTGGATAAACCCCACGAACCTCTTCATCCGTTTTCCGCTCTCTCCGCAGTACTACAGATGATTCCGGTCTGCTCATTTGGGATATTAAGACCCAATTATTTAATCTGGATTAAATATTAACCCCTCCTTAAATGGCTGCTATCTGTGCCTTGCTGAGAGAGCAGAACAACCTGATTGGCCTACAAGACCTCACCCAATTCAGCTTTATTACCCCAGCATGAGGGGTTTCAGAGCCACATACCCTGTGTTTGATACGCACGCAGGTTTCACATGAACTCACACAATCCTTTAAAACACATGAGGCAGTTTAAAAAATAATTTGACCACCAGGTGTGTGTAATCCTGCTTTTATTTCCGATTTTTCTGTGAAGAACAGATTAGTGTGTGTGACCATATCTCTGTCTAGTCGTCTTCCAGAACTTTGCTCTCTGTGAGATTTCCTGTCACTGTCTACTATTTGACAGGTAGTAGTTTTCTTACAAACATATTAGCTGACCTGCACACACACACACACACACACACACACACACACACACACACACACACACACAGCTAGACACACACACACACACACACACACACACACAGAAATGTGATGTCAACTTCAGCTCTCAAAGCAGTGCAAATTAATTTGAGTAATAATAGTGCAAACAGAGTAAACAAGCAATAATTAAGAAATAAAACAAAAAGGCATTAAATTAAATAAAGAAATTCATTAAAAAATACATAAAATTAAAATAAATTTTATTAATTTAATTTAATAAATTAATAAATTTAGAGAATTTAATTTAAGAATTAGAGTAAAATTAAAAAGTGACAATCAGCAAATAAAAAACAAAACAAAGTAAAATTAATTTAATAAGTAATTAGGATAAATAAAAATTAAGACTAAATATGGCTGTAATTATATTGAATAGTAGAGCTTCCATCTCTCTCTCTCTCTCTCTCTCTCTCTCTCTCTCTCTCTCTCTCTCTCTCGACTTTTAACCTTCATTTATGTGTGAGGGACTATATCACGTAGCGGAAGGATGAATTTGTGTTATAAAATGAATGTTATAATAAAATGTTGTATTCTTAATATGTTTAAGATATAGCAATTGTTTTGAAAAGTAATACATCACTTGAGGTGTGATTTATATTATGAATATAATCAATGATGAACTATTCCAAGACACCAACAACAGTTTTAACGTTCTTCAACTGACCAAAACTGACTTAACAAGCGCCAACATGTCTGTCTTTCACAGTTACTCTGCAAATGAATGAAGTGACTTGGCGAAACTAGAACGACCGTGTTAAAATCAACAAGACTGAAAGTGTTCAACACAATGCAGACCTCTTTGTTGGTTTATAACATATATGATATATAAAGTTTTGTTGCATACAATGTGTGTTTACATACATTCAAATTTTGAGTCTGAAATCGTACCAGTCCAATATTTTTTGTTATCTTTGATTTGTTTGTTTTTTTTTTTTGTTTAGTTTTTTGGCAAAGTCTGACCAAAAGACCTAGATAATGCAATTATAGCTAATTATACACACCAAGAAGACCACAGTTGGACTTGGCATTGTGCACATGCTTCAAAAGACAGTGAAAGAAGTGACGTGCGGCATGTATTTAAAATTGTTCCTGGTATACTGTAGTTAAATTTCGCAAAAACTCGCTGTAGCTCAATTACAACCCCAGTTCCAAAAACTTTGGGACAGTACAGAAAATGCTAATCAAAACAACAACAAAAAAAAAAAAAAAAAAAAAAGAGTAAAACATCAAATAATATGTTGTTGTATTTCTTTTAATATAGCATAGGATGAATAGATTTTTTTTTTTTACATTTTCCATACTGCTGTAACCTTTTCTGATTTAGTGTTGTATTATTGTGGATGTAAACTCAAATCCATTTAATTTTTTTGTTTTTTTGTTGAGATGTTGCCTTTTGTAGGCATATATTGTTTTTTGTGAAATCATCTACCCTCTAACATTAAAACTGTGACACATCACAAGTACAACATTTGATGGTGATAAATGACAAGGTGAATCAAGTTAAAAGAAGCTCTTACATTCATACAGACAAAATAATCACAGACTTAATTTAATCACAGCATGGATTAAAAGCAATTTTTGATGTTTTTCTTGATATCGTTTTTTGGGTGTTTTTCCATTCTCTGCCATTGTTTCCTCCCACTGATGGTCACAGATATGGTGGCTGTGGGAAAACGTGATGACATTGATACAAGTCAATACATCAGTTGGTGTGTTGCTTGGGAATGGAACCCATAACTGTGGTGTTGCTAGCACCATGCTCTACCAGTTTAGCTACAGCAATCCATTGGTAGATTGACTTCCTGAAGAGTGTAAATACTGTGACTGGCTATTTCAAAGCATCGTTGTTTGTTTCAGCAGCCTGATATGTCCAATTTTTCTTTGGTTGGTCGGAATGTTTGGAAACAGTAATTGCAATTCCTTTTGACGCCACTAGTAGCGCAGAATTTACACACTGTTTAACTGCAATTATCAGACAGAATGATTGGCCAGTAGGGCAGCTCAGAGCTATATGCTGTTGTATAAAGTTCATTCTCCCATGATCCTTTGCTCTGAGTGATGACAGACACACCTTGACCCCTCTCGTCAGCACTCTGTGTTCTATATAGTATGTGCTGCATATACACAGGGACCAATGACCCCACAGTCGCTGTCTGCCCTCAGGGGGCCTAAGATTAATTTAAAACTAATATTCTATTCCTGACATTGTAGGTTTGTGGTTCAGGTAATTTCTTTTATCCATTTGAAGGGTTTTTACAATGTATAGTTTAGAGAGAAATGGAGTAACATGTCTACGGCAACACTCTTGATGCATTCGTGAAGATCTTTGTTTTACAAATACACAGTATAAATTAAACAAGTGTGGGACTTGTCTGTTTACATCTTGGGCCAGTAACAAAATCTTTGAAAGCACACAAATGAAGACGCAAAGGCTTGGCCAATCCATTGCGAGTGCTTGACACCTTTGTAGAAATCTAACGTGTGTTTCTTGCATTACTCTGGCGGTAACAAAACTCAGTACCAAAAGGGGCATCAATGTTACCTTCAAATGTCTGTACCATTAAACCAGATGTTGTTTGTAAAAACATGTTTATAATTTAAATGACTTGAACTCAGCAAGTATACACTCAAAAGTGACCACAGAAGACTGTTTATGCTTATGTCCCCTATAGCACCCCTTGTGGCAATGCTGAGAATTCAATGCGTATTTGTTTTGTGTTGTAATAAATGTACTCGGAGACGTTTCATAATGCAACCATGTGTGACATCCAGAAATGTCTATGTTCAGATAATTGCATAAAGTTTGTTTCAGGCCTTATACATGGGAACTTAAATCTAATAGAAATAGTTGGCATTATTTTATAGCACTTTCTTTACTATGCAGCCAGAGCAGATCTTGTAGGGTAAAGTCCATGAACTTGGTTGCCTGTTGCAAGAATGTGTGTGCATTGGTGTGTTGGGGGGGGTGGGGTCAAAGGTCATGAGGGGTGGAAGACACAACTCTATGTACTGTTTCCTGTGAACCGACACCTGTGTGTGTGTGTGTGTGTGTGTGTGTGTGTGTGTGTGTGTGTGTGTGTGTGTGTGTGTGTGTGTGTGTGTGTGTGTGTGTGTGTGTGTTGTTTTCAGAATGGCAGTGTGTCCTGGCCGGAAGATGTGGATAACGCCCGTGGGAGGGGTGAAGCCTCAAGAGAATTTGCCAAGGTGAGTTTAGCTCCATGCACTTTAAGATGCAATTGTATAAAGTATTACCTCGGTGTTGTTTTTTCTGAGTAAACTGGACATTTGATAATTGAATCATTGAATTGATCATTGAATGTTAATTCTCGATATGATTTATTAAATGAATACAGATTTATGCTTCAAGGGTCATTTTCTCGAAAAATGAAAATTATGTTTTCATTTACTCACCTGTCATTACAAACGTTTATTAATTTTTCTTTTCTGCAAAATTCTGAAGAATGTACTTGTCTGTGTTTTTCCATGCTGTGGCAATGAATGATGATTGGAGATATCAAAGCTCAAATAGAAAAAAGAAAATATCTCCATAAATTAGTCCACACAACTCGTGCACTATATTCCAAGTCCTCAAGTCAAACAATAGCTTTGTGTGAGGAACAGACCCAAATTTAAGACATTATTAATTATACTGAAAATATTGAGATCTGCCCAAGTGTTTATGGGAGTAGCTCATTCACACATATTTTTGTTTGTTTTTATTTTATTTTATACAGTTTTATGTAAATGATGTCAAATATCACAGCATTCCTCTCTCTCTGTTTTTCTCTCTTTTTCATAGTTATATGAGTTGGATAATGACCCGAACAGGAAGGAGTTTCTTGATAATCTTTTCACCTTCATGCAGAAAAGAGGTGAGAGAATTTAAGGATTATTTGCTGATCAACTGCTGGTCATACAAAACTTTTGTCTTACAAAACATACATACTACTGTTATTTACGTCAAACCTCCTGATACTACTAGATACTATGGTACCAAATTGAGAGTACGTGAAGAAAAATTGTGATATCAGTCTTTTTACAGTATTTGCTGTACCGAATATCATGAAATTTTACTGGTATTACTTCTGACTAGAATTTTGGTATCGTGACAACCCACTCACACGTGTTATCTGTCTGTGTGTATTCTTAAGCATTTACACATGTTTGTGTCAAGAATAGAAAGTGTGTGTGTTCTTTGTCAAAGACGTTGTAAAGCCTTTGTGATTGATGTTTCATGGCTGAAACCTGAAAATCTGGATGGTATGTTTATTTGCATTGAATGTGGAGGGGACATCAGTGGCGCTTCAGGGGCCGCAGAATCATAAGGTTAATCAAGTGATTGAACTGCAGCAAACTCAAGCAACATGCTACATTATTGTGTTACTCTCCAGTAAAAGCAGCTAAATATGGTTAGTTGGTAAACTTTATTTAAAATAACGTGTTACAATACTTTTTTTGGTTGTTATTTGGTTGAGGCTCTCTCATGTTGCACTGTGCTTTGCTTGCTGTTTATGGGCAAGGAAGATGTTTTCAATTATATTATTTGGCATTAAAATAACAGTAATAAGTAGAAACATAAAATGTGATACTCAGGTGCGCATTTGCCCTATATAAACGGGTGCTCACACACCATTTCTTCAGAATTGCATTCTTCAAGACCGACATCATCTCATCTTGACTACGCTCCTGGACCAGCCATCGAAAGATTCCAATCAGCGGATGGGATTCCCTGCAGAAGTATCAGGACATTCTTCGCCTGAGTCTCAACGCCTGCAGCTAGGATCACCTGCCCCTTTTAGAATTCTGGCGAAGAAGTCTCTCCGCCTCGCAACCGGATGGGGTTCTTCACTCAGTGAGACATCTACCCGCTTCCCCATCCAGGCAGGAGCTGAATCCTTTCATATATATAAGAACCACTTGAGTGTACGCGTCTTTTTAAAGATGTCATATCGTAAGTGTTCCTGTGAGCGACAGGAACCGCTCCATCAGACCATGGGCCGCCAAGCTGAAGCAGCTCTCATAGGGACAGACTACCCTCACTGAGAGGACATGAGTCTCAAGATGCTCTGCTCTAGGGTCACCCTCATTCTGAGGGACAATTCTGCCTCACACGCCCTCCCGAATGCTTCCTCTATGTTAAGTCTTGAGGGAACACATGAGGAAGCACGGTGCAAGCCCCACGAGCCCCTCAATCTTCCCACACAGCATCTTCTCCAGTGCAGTACGCACATGATGACCTCCGGCTCTCTTTGAATGAACATGGTGTTGTCATATTTGGCAGGTCTGACGATGATAATGATGCGTGTCCCTCGCAGCATCGGAAGAATGGTCCATGGAGGATGCTGCAGCCCCTCCCCCTAGCAAGAGTGAATAGTGCGCTGGCCATTGCACTGCACTGGCCATTGATATGAGTTACTCCGCGTCATTGCGCGTGTGGTCGAGGAGCTCGGCCTTCGGTGGTCGCCTCCTGTCGAGCTGTAAAATTCTCGTCTGAATGACTGATTTCTGCACACCATCTGCCGTCAAAAGACCATGGTTCGGAAAGCAACATCGTTCTTCCCTGAGGTTCACATACAGCTTACTGAGACCTGGTGCACACCTTACTCTGCTTGCACCCAGATCGGAAGGGCTGCCATCCTTAGAAATATTTCAGCATCTTTGTACTGTGACGCAAATAGCACTGTCAGTCCTCAGCTGGAAGAATCCCCCTAGCGTTTGTAGGAATCTAGAGCTCATGCCTTTTCTATTATGTTTCGACTCGCCCTTCCCCGCTGATGATGATTGACAGCTCTGAGTCCACCAATGATCACATATATTTCACAGTACTTTTGGACTGATGCTTTAGATAACATTAGAACATTTGTAAAAGGAAAATATAAAAAAGGCACGTAAATAAGTATATGTGTGTTACAATAGCCTGAACAATCTGTCTATCTGTCTTTCTTTTTCAGTTTGTTTGTCTTCCTTGTGTCTCTCTGTCTCTCTCTCTCCTGCTCCTGCATATTGCATCATTACTTGGCTGACCTGAACTTCCTCCTTAAACACACTTGAATCACTGAGAACAAATTGCTTGGCTGGCGTCCCGGTTCCACTCAGCTGTGTGTGTGTCTCAGTGTGCTGTGAGTCAAGCAGGTGTAAAACCACATCAATGACGAGATATCCACCAGTGGTGGTTTAAGCTCATTGTGATTTCAACAAACCCCTAACCTTTAGTATCAAAATTCATTGAGTAACTGATCCTGTGCAGTTTGTGCTACAGACATTATGACACCTCAAATGGCAGGTGATAAAATGTAAGGAAAAAATCCCATAGACTTACATTGAAGCAGGGTCCCCGAGTCATTTCTAGAGACCAGAATATTATAGAGACTTGGAGGTGGGGTCTTTTGACTTGAGCCAGTAAGCAACCACCCATTACACCCCAACATGCTAAAAAACACACAGAATGAGCAACAGCATAGCAATTCACCTAACATTTTGGCAGCAACTTCTGCACAGGCAAGCACCACTCACATTGTCATTAGATAATGTTAAAGTCTAGTTATTTTGGTATGATACACTCATTGCCCATAAACACTCATGTTTAAACTCTCACAGTTTAACATTACATTAAATAAGAGATTCTCTGCATCATTCTAAACATTTTGTGTCAGTTTCTGTGGGTGTGTGACAGAGGGAAAAATACGTTCCATCTGTCATCTCAGGGAAACCGAATGAAGGGAAGGGAAAACACAGAATCTCACTTCCGTGTGTGTGTGTGTGTGTGTGTGTGTGTGTGTGTGTGTGTGTGTGTGTGTGTGCGTGTTTTTGTGATTTACAAGGACAATTTTGTAAGTTACAAATTAGTAATTACAAGGGTATTATGCTATAAATGTGATTTATGAGGACATTTCTAGTGTCCCCATAATTTAAATTGCTTAAAAATCATACTAAACAATGTTTTATTGAAAATGTAAAAATGCAGAAAGTTTTCTGTGAGGGTTAGGTTTAGGGGTTGTGTTAGGTTTAGAGGATAGAATCTATAGTTTGTACAGAATAAAAATCATTATGTCTATGGAAAGTCCTCATAATGATAGGTAGACCAACGTGTGTGTGTGTGTGTGTGTGGAATTTCAGCAGCTGTCTTTAACGGACTATCAGGGGGGCCCGTAATTGAGAGAGAGATTCGGAAAGCCACATGTTGCTGCCGCTTTATTCCACACAACCGAAGAAAACGAAGCATAAACCCGTTTGTTCTTCAGAGCTCTGTATGTCAAGCAGCAATGCATTTGCTGTATTGTAAGTTCCAATACTGAATACATTCAATAACATAATGAAATTATGACACTTTCTTAATATAGAATTTATACTTTAGTTCATAGGATCGGTTTGTTTATTGAACGTGTGCATTCTAAATAAGCACAAACTGTAAAGCCACTTATATGAGGCGCTACAAAGTAAACCAAACTGTTTGCTTTAGTTTATATAGCAATGTAATTGTAACATTATGCTGTCTCACAATTTATTAAATTGTGACACATGCACAGAGATGTCTATCATATTGTGAAGTTGATGGAGCCTTGCATTTCACTCCTCTTGGTTTTGTTGTTATCCACTGTGGAGTTGAGCAGATTATTTCAGCAGATAAAGACCACAGCACAAAATAGTCTAAACCATGACAGTGCTGTCCACTTTCAGTGATTAATGATTCCTCACTTCCTGTGATGGACAACACCAGGGAGGAATGCTTCTGTCGAACACATCAGAGAGACTGACAGAGTGAGCTGTGAGATGTTAAGGAGGTTAGACATCTGTTTTTAAACACAACACAAGTGCCAGTTTGTGGTTTGACATCTTCTGTCACAGGTGCACACAGCAAAATAAAATTATTTTCTCACTCTGTATTTTTGTCTTGTTTGACTGTAAAAATATCCTTAAAACAAGATACATTTACTTGAGGAGCAAAATGACTAATGATATTAACTCTTTATTTCAGAGAAATTAAAATTCAGTAAGGGTTTGTGCTTAATTAAAAGGGGAAAAAAATGCCTTTCAAGTTTATTTTTCCTCTCCAATTGACAAATAGTGGTCTTGTTAAAGGAATATTCCGGGTTCAATAAGTTAAGATCAGTCGACAGCATTTGTGTCATAATGTTGATAAAAAAAACTACTGGACTTGCCCCTCCTTTTCTTAACAAAAAAGTAAGTAAGTAAAATTTATTTCTAAAGCACACTCAAACACAGCAAAACATTAAAATAAAACAAACGCACCAAGTACATATGAATATACAATACATTCATAAAACAAACACGTCATAAAAAAAAATAAAAAAAAATAAAAATAAAAAGACAATCTCATTTAATACTGCAAAACGCTCGAGAATAAAAATGTGTTTTAAGCCTACGTTTAAAAGTAGACAGTGATGAAGCTTGTCTAATGTCAAGTGGTAGCTGATTCCATAGCCTAGGGGCAGCAACTGCAAATGCTCTATCACCCTTGCATATACAACGTGACCGAGGAATATGCAATAACATTTTGTCTTCAGACCTTAAAGACCTAGTTGGTAAGTATGGCTGTATTAAATCCCTAATATATGATGGGGCCTGGTTATTAAGAGCCTTAAAAACAAACAAAAGTATTTTAAATTGAATCCTAAAATAAACAGGAAGCCAGTGCAGCGAGGCCAGGATTGGTGTAATATGATCCCTTTTTTTTAGATGTCAAAAATCTGGCTGTAGCATTTTGAACCAGTTGAAGACGGAAAAGAGAGGATTGAGGAAGACCAACATAAAGAGAATTACAATTATCCAATCGAGAGGTGATAAAAGCATGAATAACAGTCTCCAGGTCTTGAAAAGATAAAACTGATTTAAAATTAGAAATCATTCGTAACTGATAAAAACTATTTTTCACTACTGAATTTATTTGTCGGACTAAGCCCAAGTCAGAATCTATAATGACACCAAGATTCCTCACATGCGAATTAACATGGTGGAAGTGTTGGCCAAGCTTGTTAG